>NC_141994.1:20136215-20436215 GCF_049901715.1 Pseudonaja textilis | reverse complement strand
AGTAGGGCTTATATCGGGCACACATGTAAAAATCAAGGTAGGACTTACTTTCAGGCTAGGTCATATTTTTGGGGAAACAGGGTATTATATTACAAGACAATCTATAAAGCTATGCTAGGGAAGGGTGCACAATAATGAATTAAGAGAAACATGAACTCAAAGGCCCTCAATCTGGTCAATGAAGTTAAGTTTAGAAAAATGAGCAATTGGAATTTTAAGTTTAGAAAAGTGAGCAATTGGAATTTTAAGTTTAGAAAAATGAGCAACAACCTTTTTAAAGTCTGGCTGACAAATTGATTTCACGTGCAAAGGACTGTCTGCAATTCAGAATTAAGTCATGCAAAAATCATCTCCTTGGTATCTTCAGATGTCTCCATCCGTGGACTTTATTGTGAAATATTATTAATAACTGACACGCAACAACAGCTGGAGACACTCTGGGTGACGTTGTCTTTGCTGATGTTTTCCCCACTGCTTCTTCTGTATTTGTCTCCCAGTAGAGCAGATTTTTAAAGGCAGAAAACAGCTGTCCCTGGACTGGGAAGCAATCCTAAATTTGTCCTCCCCCCTCCATCTTCTTTTAAACAGATCCGCAAATCCCAGTAACTCCATCAACCCCCGCAATCTTGTCAAATCTGGGCTTGCAAAATTCAGACGGTATGACTAAATGCCGAAAGCGCACAGAACGCTGTTCCCTTCCCACCAAAGGGGTCCCTATTTTTCTACTTGCATTTTTACATGCCTTCGAACTGCTAGATTGGCAGAAGCTGGGACAAGTAACAGGAGCTCACTCCATTATGCGGCTCTAGGGATTCGAACCGCTGAACTGCCGACCTTCCTGTCTGTCTGTCTTTTTCTTTCTTTCTTTCTTTCTTTCTTTCTTTCTTTCTTTCTTTCTTTCTTTCTTTCTTTCTTTCCTTTTCTTTCTTTCAATTTTATTTTTATAACAAAAACAACAAATAAAACCATCTTTCAATTATACAGTTTGTCGGTTGGGTACATATATCTTGTGCATATAATAATATTGATGTACATTTCTTATTGAGTTTACATTCATATTATATTATAGTCAACATTATATATCCTCTTATATCATTATTACATTGTCATTAAATTTTTATTTCAATTTCAAACTATCCTTAAAGGCAAATTCCAACTCTTACTAAATTATATTCATATGAAAGCTTATTCAAATACAATCAGTTTTAGTATATCATTATTAATGTAATATCATTTAATTTCTTACTCTATTTTCTACCCATCCGTAGAATAACTCCCAAATCTTATAGTACCCCTTTTCTTCTTGTTCTCCATTTTTTAATGTTAATCTACCCATTTCTGCACATTTCTGACCGGCAAGCTTAAGACGGTCCTTAGACAGCAGCAAAAGGCTGGAGCAGGTTTTTTTTTCCTCAACCTAAGCAAATTTTAAGATGTGTAGACTTCAATTCCCAGCATGCTGGGCTGGGGAATTCTGGGAGTTGGAAGTCCACGTATCTTAAAGTTGCTAATGTTGCTTGACTGCTACCTTGTGGGTGACTGGATCAAAGTTTAGTAGCCTTTACTTGATGTCTACTTTGATCAAGATAGTGCAGGGGGTCTTCGACTTACGGCCACAATGGAGCCCAAACGCTCCTGTTGTTAAGTGTGACACTCGTTGAGCAAATTTTGCCCCATTGTGCCAGCTTTCGTGCCATGGTTGTTAAGTGGATCACTGCAGGCGATAAATTAGTAACCCGGTTGTTAAGCGAATCTGATTTCCCCATTGACTGCCGGCCAGGTGGTTACAAAAGTTGATCCCTTGTTTATCTGAACCTTGGGACATAGGAACGGTCATATAAATATGAACCAATTGCCAAGCCTCTGAAGTTTGATCGTGTGATTAGCAGGGAGGCTGTGAAGGTCGTAACTGTGAAACACGGCCACTTTTTGCCAGTGCCGTTGTAATGTTTTGAACGGTCACTAAATGAATTGCTCTTAAGTCGAGGACTACCGGTATATTGTCTGTCTTTTACAATTTGGCTCGAGACTTTTCTTTTAACCAGAACTGACCCTGTTTGTTTATAATAAAGTACTCCCTGCTTCCTGCCAGAGAACTGCGTTTTTGGAACCTCGTGGCTTCCTTGTCAACTCTCTCAAGCTTTAGTTGTTCTGCCATAGATGGTCATACTTCCTTACTAAGAAATCCCTTCTACAATGGTCCACTGGCAAGCTTTATCCTAGGACCTAAGAAGGATGAGCTTTGCTGAGTCAGGTGATTTGGAAATTCAGCTCTCCTTCTTCCTGCATTTAGTCACCTAACTCTCAGCTTTGCCTCAGAGCCTTTTCGGGTTTTTTTTTTAAAAATTCATTTATTTATATCCTGCCTTTCTTGTTTTTACAAAAAGCTCAGGGTCGAGAACATATCCAGACTCAGAATAGAGCTGGAAGGGACCTTGGAGGTCTTCTAGTCCAACCCCCTATTCAAGCAGGAGAGATCCTATGCCGTTTGAGATAAGCGTCTGGTTTTGGGTTTTGAAATGGTTCTGTATAAGAGTTGAGGGCTGTTTGGAAAGTGAAAGAAAGGAGGAGACAGCAAGGAATCTGGACATGACTTAGCTCAACTGTTCTGTACTAAAGCTGCTTGGTGCTGTGAAACTGAAACTGAAACTCCTCTCCTCTGCTTGTGTTCTGCATTTGGAAGAGATTTCGTTTCAGGTGGGGAGGGGGAGTAGAACTCCTTAGCATCAGAACATGTTAATAATAATATACGAAATTCTAATGCTCATTGGTCGTTATGAAAAATCCTTTCTTAGTGGGTACCTAGAAGCCAAGACAAATATACATGTCAAATTTCAAGTTTGTAGGCTCTATGGTTCTGGAGATTTTGTGATGATGCATGAATGGTATTTTGCTTTTATATATAGAGAGATTGAAAGTGAATATTACGACGTTAAGAACAGATTTTGCAAAAGGATGCTACCAGGAATGCTCTAAAATAATATCACTATTAGAAGGATGTAGCGAATATTAATAATTGAAAAGTGAAGGATTATGAGCTGATACAGATATGTATAATAACATTAGACCACTTATATTGGATTAATGCAGTAACTTTCACTTGTATCAATATTACTTCGGTACCAAAATGAATGACACTCAGATGCCATGCGCTCCATGCAATGATATTGATCTATGTTTAAAAATAAAAGAAATATATGAAAAAAGAAAGGAAGTTGCTCTGCAAATGTCTTGGGGTCAAGCACAGGGGATTCAAAGAGGTTGTAGCAATGTATTCATCTCACTCACTGAGTTTGGTAGGCGAGCCAGCATTTTAACCCACTGAAATTCAAAATCCAAGTCGCCTCGTGGCAAAGACTTGGAAAGTGCAGGTAGCCCTCAACTCAGTTAGTGATCGTTCAAAGTTGTGACGGCCCTGAACAAAGCGACTTACAACCATTTTTCAAATTTACAAACTTTGCCGCATCCCCTGTGATCACGCGATTGAAATTCAGATGCTTGGCAACCGGTTCATATTTATGACCGTTGTGTCTCCCCCAAAGGCCTGGGGTCCCTTTGGCAACCTTCGGACAAGGAAAATCAAAGGGCCAAGCCGGATTCATGTAAAAACTGGGTTGCTAACTTATCAACGGCAGCAATTTGCTTAACAACTGTGGTGGGAAGAGTTGTAAAACGGGGCAAAGCTCACTAAACAAGCGCACCAACTTAACAACAGAAATTCTAGGATCGATTGCGGTTGTAAATCGAGGAATACCTGTGTTGGTAGCTGACTGGGGAAGCCCCAAAGTGTCGAAACAATGGTTTGTAGGCTTAATTTTGGCCTGCTTAGCTGGATGATTCAATCCATGGAGGCCCTGCTTCCTTCCCACCCTTTTCGGTTCTCCTTGCTGTGTCACGTGGCTTGGACCTTCTCCCCTGAGGAGGAGATATGTCCTGGACCCAAGCTCTCCACCTTGCCCTGTTCTCCTTTTCTGGCCCAGGCCCCCATGTCTGGGAGAGAGGATTTTCACAGCAAAGGACTGACGAGAAGGGACTTACCCATATTTCCCAATGTCTAAGTGGTTGGCTCTGTCCTTAGGTCCGGCGGCTTCCTCCTTCGAATGGAGAGAAGCTACGGAGACTTCTGCCAAGGAAGAAAACAAGAGACACAGGTTAAAGGGTTGACTCTCTGTGATTCATTCAAGGCCTCTTGGATGAGGTCACTTTTGACCACATGGTGAGAGCTGACCAAAGGCACAGCTGCCCTGAGATCCATAGAGATCGGAGAATCAGTCGCAGGCTTTTTCAAGAGAGCCATGTTGAACAAGGGGATCAGCACCTACGTTCGTATGCTAAGGATATTTTGGCGGTTCTTGGATGAGGATTCTATCTAACTAAAATTTGTCTAATTTTATAAGAGCTGTGATGGTGCAGTGGTTAGAGCAGGGGTGGGATTCAGCCGGTTCAGACCGTTTCGGGCGAACCAGATGTTAAATTTACATCCGGGTCACTGAACCGGTAGTTGAACCAACCAGCTGGCCCTGCCGGTCCCACCCAGGAGTCTCCATGGGCCCCGTTTTGCATGCAGATAAATGCAGAATCTGCGCGAAAGCTCTGGGAGAGTGAAAAACGGGCCTTCCGGAAGTCAAATCCGGAAGTGGGCCTGTTTCCGGCTTCTGGAGGGCCTCCGCATCTCAGGGGAGGCCGTTTTCGCCCTCCCAGAGGTCCAAGAGAAGCCTCCGGACCCTGAGGAAGGTGAAAAACAGCCCTCCCGGAACTTCCGGTAGGCCACACCCACCATGGCCACGCCCACCCAGCAACCGGGCAGCAAATCAGTTGCTGAGATTTTTGAATCCCACTCCTGGGTTAGAGTGCAGTATTGCAGGCTACTTCTGCTGACTGCCGGTTGCCTGCAATTTGGCAATTCGAATCTCACCAGAGATTCTCCATTCTTCTGACGTTGGTAAAATGAGGACCCCGGTTGTTTTAGGGCAGGGGTGTCCAACCTTGGCAACTTTTAAGACTTGTGGACTTCAACTCCCAGAATTCCTCAGCCAGCAATGCTGGCTGAGGAATTCTGGGAGTTGAAGTCCACAAGTCTTAAAAGTTGCCAAGGTTGGACACCCCTGTTTTAGGGCAATATGCCGACTCTGTGACCCACATAGAGAGGGCTGTAAAGCACTGTAAAGGGGTATATAAAGTGCTATTGCTATAAAGGTGGTACAGTCTTTATAAACAGAAGAACACTGACACCCCCTAAACTCCACTGAAGATGTTACCTAGCCTGGTAACAAAATGTTTGGAAAACAGCCCACAAGCTCGGAGAACGAACTTCTACCATCGCAGTACAGACTTTTAGAAAGTTCAGATAAACCTCGATTTACAACCATTTGTTTAGTGACTGTCCGAAATTACCACGGCACTGAAAAAGTGACTGATGACTGTTTTTCAAACTTATGACAGCATCCCCACTATCACATGATCAAAATTCAGAAGTTTGGCAAACGGTTCGCATTTATGACGGTTGCAGTCCTCCGGGGTCATGGGATCCCCTCTTGCATCCTTCTGACAAGGAAAGTCAATGAGGAAGCCAGATTCACTTAACGGTGGTGTCATTCATTTAACAACTGCAGTGATTCACTTAACAATCGTGGCAGATTTGACAACTGTCTCGCTTAGCAACGGAAGTTTTGGATGCAATTGTGCTCATTAAGTCAAGAATTATTCTGTATTCTGGTTATAAAAGGAATTGGAATAAATGATGTTTACTTCCCTTGAATCTTATCATATCAATACAGCTATGTAAAGAGCTGGGATTTGTAATTTCTGCTTAATTATATTAAATAATTGTGGGGCTTTATATCCCCAATATTTTTAAATGTGTATGCTGACACTTTTAGAAAAGGGCTGTGTTGGAAGTTAATAGCTTGGTTCAAAGTCCTTTAAACTTGCAGGGTGACACTGTGTAATGACCCAGAGTGTAACACAAACGTAACAAAATCCAAAACGTAAATAAATGTCCTTTAATGCCTCCAACTTGGCCCCACTGTTCAATAATTCTCAGTTGGAGATTAAATTTATTCAAAAATAGCCTTCAAAAGAAAGCAATACAGTCTGAACTTAATGAGCAGATAGAGGTAAAATAAAAAACCCAAAACAAACTACAATGAAGGATATTCCACAACGGACCAGGATAAGTAATTACCAACTGCAAAGAGATAACAAGGCACAGTCTGTTGGAAGGATGCCAACCAAGATAACTTCAGCCCAAAATAACATACGCTTTGCTTCTGACAACGCTGTGTTTTAACCGTCTCTCTTATATACTATTCTCCCCAGCTGCAACCAATGAGGTGGATCATGGCCGCTTCCTCTCTCGTAAGCCAAGTTGTTTCCTTCTCCGTTCCTCCCTGCATGTCCTAGGATGAAGCGGGGATGGGCCTGGTTCTTCCTCTGACTGCCCAGCCGGCCTTTGCCCTTCCCCAGCCTCCTCCACAACCTTAGGAGCCACAACTCCACTCCCTGTCAGCTGTTCCTCTTCTCCGTCAGAGTCTAACCAGGGCATGACAGAAATTGGAATAAATGATGTTTACTTCCATTGAGTCTTATCATATCAATACAGCTATGTAAAGAGCTGGGATCTGTAATTTCTGCTTAATTATATTAAATAATTGTGGGGCTTTATATATCCCCAATATTTTTAAATGTGTGGAAATAAATATGCTGACACTTTTAGAACAGGGCTGTGTTGGAAGTTAATAGCTTGGTTGAAAGTCCTTTAAACTTGCAGGGTGACATTGTTGTTAAACTAAAAATCATCCCTCATTGGATTTATGACCACAACTCAGCCCCCAAATTTCCATCAGTAAATGAGACAATTGTTAAGGGGAGTTTTGCCCCATTTTATGACCTTTCTTGCCACGGTTGCTAAGTGAATCACTGCTATTAAGGTTGTTAAGTGAATCTGGCTTCCCCATTGACTTTGCTTGTCAGAAGGTCGTGAAAGGGGTTCACATGACCCTGGGACACTGCAACCATCATAAATATGAGTCATTTGCCAAGGGCCTGAATTTTGATCATGTGATCATGGAAATGCTGCAATGATAATTCACTGTGAAAATCATCCTAAGTCACTTTTTTTTTCCAGTGCCGTTGTAACTTTGAATGGTACAGGGAGTCCTTGACTTATGACTGTAATTGAGCCCAATTTTTTTGTTGCTAAGCGAGACATTTTGTTAAGGCAGGCTTGCCCCATTTTACAACTTTTCTTGCCGCAGCTGTTAAGTGGATCATTGCTGTTGTTAAATTGATAAACTTAAATTGTTAAGAGAATCTGCTTTCCCCCACTGACTTCCCTTGGCAAAAGGTCACACGATATGGGGGCGCTGCCACCGTCGTAGATATGAGCCAGTTGCCAAAGCCTCCAGAACTTGGTTGTGTGACCATGGGCACGCTGCAATGTCATAAGTGTGAAAAATAGTCATAATCAGGGATGGGATTCTACCAGTTTGGACCGTTTCTGGTGAACTGGTAGTTCCGGTGATGATTTGGCCCCGCCCACCTACCCCTGCCCTTTTCCTGTGCTTTTTGAGCACAGCTGATTCGCCCGGCAGCACAGTTTGCCGCACATCAGCTGTTTTACTCACTGGGGCTACAGCAAAAGGTAAGTACAGTATTAAGAGCCAAAAATGGTATTTTCTAAATGCTGTGTGCGCGCACTCACCGAACCGGTTGTTATGCCCAGTAGAATCGCACCACTAGCCATAATCCACTTTTTTCAATGATGTTGTAACTTCAAACCATCACTAAATGAATGGTTGTAAGACAAGGGCTACCTGTAATTACCAAACTGAGAAGTTCTACTAGAAGAGTTATAGAAGGAAGTTTGGCCTCCTGGTTCCTCTATGGCAGGGGTGCCAAACCCACTTCGTCACATCATTGTCATGTGACATTTTCCCCCTTCACTAAACCGGGTGTATGACACACCTGGCCCCCAGACTGTGAGTTTGACACCCCTGCTCTATGGCACTTGCTTTTTTTTCCTGCAACTTTGGGATCAGAGATGGGAAAGAATGCTCACCTACGGCACCGTCGGTCGGTATCGAAATCTTTCTTAAGCCGTGTCGATGCCAATCTTTGCTTTTTGCTCGCTGCTTGGCTCCCGCCTCCTGCTTCTTTGTGCCAAAAGTGGATTCTTTGGTGCCCAACCCGATGGTGTTTTTGTCTGGACAGCTGGAGGACTTCTCCAGGCGCTGATGTCTGCCTTCCAGGCCTTTTCTATGGACTGCCAGGCAAATGGGTTCCCCCGCTGATTTTTCAAAGACTTTTCTCAACCTTCCTGGGCCTTCAGAAAGAGAGGCAACTGGGTCACCCGAATTCCTGGCCTGTTGCTCTGGCCATGGTGGTTCTTGATGCTCCCCTGGGTATGGATCACTTGACGGCGAGGGAGGTCCGAGCTGGAGAAAGTGGATTGGGTTAGTGAACGCTAAAAGAGAAGGAGGCTGCCTTCCATTTCTGGACTTGGTTTCACGCGGATTCTCACGATCTCCCAAGGGATGGAACGTGTAGTGAGAAGACCTCCCATCAGGCATATCTTCAAACTTGGATATCCTTTCAGGAACACTGAGAAAACAATCTGCCCCCGTGGCACCATTTCCTAAAAATTCACCTTGCAAGTCCGACAAAGAAAGACCCAACTCAGGGCATGTGGCCAATGGAAGACCAGAGATCTCTTCCATTTTATTGTCCAGGACAAGATCACCTCTTTTGCAAATAGAGGACGAGTCCCAACAGGCATGACGGCTAACCGGTGGGCTAAGATGTGTCGGTTCCTCACTTCCTGTACGGAAGGCATGGGCGTTGTTTTCTGAAGCCTCGGTCCTATGCTGTGTAGAGGGATTGTCCCTGACTAGGAGATGCTTCCTGGAATTGGAATTTGATCGGGAACTGTGAGAACCTCTGCTAACAGTGATGTATGGAGGTTGTGTCGGTCCAGCAGCTACAGACGGTGTGATCTGTTTAGAGTTAGTCCGCTGGGAAGCTGCATTGCTAGCAAGTGAAGGAAACCCAGAACGCCTAGACACAATGGGTAAACTGGCACGGCGTGACACAAGTACAGACTGTTTAAAGTTCTGTACGGAGCGTGGAACCTGGCAACACTGATCCAAGTCACCTTCAGAGGTGGAAAGCGGCTCAGATGATCTGGTTTCAGGGCCTAAGGGCGAATACTCCAAAACAGTCTCATTGGCGGAAGATTTGGGGGCTAGTGGATTAACCTGGCAGGAAGAAGCTCGTTGTTCTAGGAGTCGGTCAGGATTAAGGCCTGTGGGGGTTGGCTGAGCATTAAAATTTGCCTCGGGTGGAGGGATTACAAACTGGAGGGGCTGCGCAGAGGATAAAAGAGAAGCAGATTCGAGGACCAAATTCTGCTCAGGGTCTCCCACTAGAACTGAGGCCAAAGGTTGGGTTAGCTGAGCTGCATCGGTGGTAATTGCAAAAAGAGTCCTGGAAGATGAGAGGCTGTCAGCATTATAGTCACATTCTGTTCCCTCTTTTCCAAGTACTGAAAAACACGGTGACTCACTGGCTAAGATATCTTTTTCCGTGCAATCTGTGTCTGCTGCTGCTTCCTTCCCAGAAAACAGAGCATTCTGAATTGTTGGTTTCAGTTGTTGATGGGACTTCAGGTTGTCTTCAGTAGTGTCTTGGACAGACCCCCAGGAAGAGAGACTTAACTTTATCATCTCTTTGGCAATATTGGACAGGCCTTCTTCTAGAGATGGATTTGGGGGGGCTTTGGAGGTAGAACTCTGAGTGCCTTCGACAAAGTCCTCACCAAAAGCGGGAAGATGACCCTCTCCATCACGGTCCAGTGCTGAAGCTTCATCACCGATCTCTCTGTCCAGTTGGCTGGAGAAATGTAAAACTGATCCCTCTCCTGCACAAGTGACAGTCCCATCCGTGGCTCCCTTGCTAGGATCTTCTTGCAGGAGAGTGGCGGTTATAGTCCTCAAAGATGGGACAGGATTGTTTTCTGCACCAGAAGAACCGCCCACAACTTGAGAGCCATGGAGATCTTGGGAGGCGTTGCCTAATGCTACATCTGCAAACAACTGTGTTATTTGTTCACCATCAGCGCTGCTTACATTTTCCTCTTTTCCAACATCCTCTTCTGCAACATCTTCTTTTCCAACACGCACGGTGGGTTGTGCACTCTCTTGATCACAACAGGACGTTGTGTTTGCTTCGTCATAGATGCCGGAGTGTTCCACTTGTCCAGAGTTGTGATATAGGGCAGACTGTGGTCTTGGGCTTCCACTACCTGGCTGAAAACTTTCAGGGGTCATTCCAGGGAATGCAATAGCGAGTGTTTGGACACAAGGCTCAGGCCACACAGAACCTGACGTTGGAGAGTGATCTGGTGAGGACACCTCCTTCAAAGGGAAAGCAAATTCTTCAGAACTGTTATCGTTTAAGCCAGAAAGAGCCAAACTGTTTTCCAAAGAATCAAATGTGCCCTGGCCCGATCTGATAGGCATGGGATCTATTGTTGCTTGCACAGCCCATTCTTGTTCTTCGTGGTCATTGTGTGGCAACTGCACTTCCTCCAGATTTGTCTTGGATTTACTCTTTGCTGCTTTCTCATTCAAATCCCTCCCTCCCTCTTCCTCGCGGCCTGCCAACTCCAGAGGCCCCGATTCTGTAAATTCTGGCTTCCTTGTGGTTGACAGCTGTTTTTGGTCTGACTCTGATTCCTCACAATTCACGTTGCTTATATTATCATTGGTTTGGATGTTTTTCTTTAGTAAAAAAGGGTTGCTTACTCTGACATCACTCTCTTCCTCTTCCTGGAGCTGGAGAACAAGGCGGCTGAGAACATTTTCCTCCGAATCTCCTATTTCATCCTCAACACCTGAATGTTCCTCCCCTTCTTTGGAAGATACCTGGAATAAAACGTTGCCTCCCTTTCTTCGAACCCCATCTAAATTGAACTCATCCTCTTCCGAAGAAGGATTGCTGAATCTTTTACTCGCTTGTTCTCTTTTAGAGGAGATTTCATTGATCCTCGTTGCAACGTCCGTTTCTTCACCAAGGCTCTGGTCCTCCGTGTGCTGCGTCTGTCGTTGCCACGAATGCTCTTCATCTGACCAGGATTTGTAAAAATCAGCACTTTCATGGCAATTTGAAATATTATGAATCACCAAAGGAGATTCACTGGTGGAGTCTTCTTGACAAGGAAGAGTGTTGGTCATTGCTGATTTCTCATGCCATGTCTGAGAGTGTGTGTCACGCAAACTTGGAGGTTGGCCAAAGCTACCATCACCGACACAGCTCTCCATTTGCCCTGCACTGACCTTTCTGGGAGGGGAAAAAACAGGGCTGGTTGTATCCAGAAAGACAGATTGGCAACTGGTTGAAGAATAACTTGCAAATTCCCCATCAAAGGAATTTAAGGAAGATGCCTGGCTTTCCTTCAAGCTGAGCTGTCCTCTGTTGAGATCCTGTTTTCCACCTGAAAATTCTTCCCAGTTCTCTACCTCTCTTGGCTTTCTTTCCAGATCTTGGGAAGTATCCTTCTCCTCCGTCGAGTTAGAAGATCCATCCCACATGTGTTCTTTCATAACAAGGAGAAGTGCCAGATCATGGGAAAGAGACGGATCCTCCTTCTCTTCCACCTCCTCGCTTCCAGGAACTTGGCTCATGACGAAAGCCTCTGTGACATCATGGTACTTTCTGGCTGAGGAAGGATTGCTGGCTTCATGTGTTCTATGGGTTGACCGCGGGAAAGGATCTCTCTCTTGGATTGGCTCAGACTCCATCAGTGAAGCTTCCTAAAAAGAGAGAGAGAGAGAAGAAAAATAAAGCAGTGGTTACAATTACAACATGATTGAGCTGTACATACATATTGCCTGCGGGTGTTATTGTGGGAAGGACGAAAACATAGCTAATCAATATGAATGAGAGAACAGCAAGAGGAGAAGGATGGGCAAAGATGACGAAGGTATACAGAATGCAACGTTCACGTACTTCTATTCAACATTCGCATGACCTAGAATCCCATGCTCAGTTCCACAGATCTTTCCACCACCACCCACACCAAACTTACACGAATTCAGAGGATATTTACGTCTCTTCCCTTAATCTTGTTTCAACAATCAAACTACATTCACTTCACACATGCCCACACACAGAGATGAAATACGCACGTGGGAGATTAATTGCTGTGCTGGGAGGGACAAAGGAGCCCTGATGACATTAGGAATAGTGACAAGGGTGGCCCACTGAGAGCCAATATGACATAGTAGTTTAAGAGCAGACACACGACCAAAGCTGCATCCAGACATGGAAACCTGTGGCCAATCCCTTAGCCCAATCTACTTCTCAAAATTGTGAGTTTTGGGAGAAGCCAAAGAAGAAATGCTGTGTGTACCATTATCTATCTACCATCCACTTACCCATCCATTTACCTATCTATTGTCTGTCTGTCTACCTAATCTGTCTCTCATCTATCTATCTATCATCTATCTATCTATCTATCTATCTATCTATCTATCTATCTATCTATCTATCTATCATCTATCTATCTATCATCTATCTATATCTAATCAACTATCTTATCTTTCTGTCACCTATCTTATCTGTCTATCATCGATCTATCTATCTATCTATCCTCTACCTACCTACCTACCTGTGGTGGGATTTCAATTTTTTTACTACCAGTTCTGTGGGCGTGGCTTGGTGGGTGTGGCAGGGGAAGGATATTATAAAATCTCCAGTCAGAGGTGGCATTTGCTAGTTCTCCAAACTACTCAAAATTTCCGCTACTGGTTCTCCAGAACTGGTCAGAACCTGCTGAAGACCACCTCTGCTTGCTACCTACCTACCTACCTACCTTCCGTCTGTCAACTATCTTATCTGTCTAGCCTATCTATCTATCTATCTATCTATCTATCTATCTATCTATCTATCTATCTATCTATCCATCCATCCATCCATCCATCCATCCATCCATCCATCCATGTTTTGGGTGGGGGAATGTTATTATTTGTTTCTGATACTTTCACTGCTCAGAACTATGGGCCCTCATAAATCTTCAAAATTAAAAAGATAAAATGTTGATGTTTTGCACACCCTTCTCCCACTTGCCGTAGCATATCCTGCCCTAATGCTTTAGCCATGACTGAAATGGGATTTCATCCTTAGTTAGAAGCAGGGCAGAGAAGGAGGGGGGGGGAGGGGGGGAGATATTTGCTCTTCTTCCTTATTTCCCTGTCATTCAGATCACTGTTGCATCACATTTTGATTGCATTGATTTAAAAAAAAAAAAAAAGTATCAGAAAGATTCTTGGTGGGTGGAATCTTTTCCAACCAATCACGTTTGTTGAAACTCTCATTGCATCAGATTCACTGAGTGGCTACTTCTTTGCATGGAAACGCTCCCTTTCCTCTACGTCTTCTTGTCCATCCCTTGGCTCCGTGCATAGTTTTGTCCTCCACCCAGAAACCTTTTCAGGGGAAATCTATTTGGGCCTCACGCCGTGGTTGAGATGAGGCAAGAAAAAAAAGCCCGGAGGACTTTCTGGAGGTCTTGTATTGACACCTCTCTGCCCACCACATACTGTAGAGGAAAAAATAATAATGCAGCGCTTTCACTTCTCCTGAGGCTTCTGAAGAAGGAAGCAACAGCAGGGCACAGATAAATGCCCACTGGAGATGGAAGCGGTAGTTATGATTGGCATGTAAAGGAAGTTCCTCCTAACCAGAAGGCAGCACCATTTCTGGTCCTCTCACTTCCTGGCTAAAATAGACCCTGTTTTTTGTTTTGTTTTTTTTTTGTATTTTTTCCTCAGAAGTGTTAGCTTTCTTCTACCTCAGGGGCGTCAAACTTGATTTCATCGAGGGCCACGTTAGGGTTGGGTTTGACCTCAGGGAGACATGGGCAACTTGATGTTACTCATGTTAGGGGAGCCTGTGGTGGCCCAAGCACTCTGCCAGTGAAAACGGGCTCCCGAGCTCCGTTTTAGGCTGCGACGGCCTCCTCCAACCCCCTGCTAGAGAAAATGGAGTTCCGTTTTTGCTGGCAGAGGCACCGTGGGCCGGTCCTTCGCTGTTTCCAGGCCAGCCCTGCAGGCCAGATCTATGCACCCCGTGGCCTGGATCCGGCCCTCAGGCCTTGAGTTCGACACCCCTGTTCTACTTAGATGTTCTGCTTTGGCTTTGAGAAGAAGTCACCTGAGGTACTGAGGATAGGCTATTTGACATCCCATTGAGAGATTTAAATTTACTGAAGTGTTTTGGGGTGAAATAGAATCTCCTTCTATGGAGATTCTCAGTCATTCAGGTTGTCCCAAAGGTGCTTTTTTCTAAAGGCAACTGGACTTTTTTGTTTTTCCTTTGAAGATGTTTCGCTTCTCATCCAAGAAGCTTCTTCAGCTCTGACTGGATGGTGGGGAAATGGAAGGATTTATACTCCTTGCAGATAGCTGGTCATTTGCATTCTTTTAGCGAGTCCTTGAGGCCACTTGGAGTTTTATCTGTGTCCTCAGGGTCACCTGAGTGGTGCAAATGGGTGTGGAGAGCCTTCTTGGAAGTGTTAGGGTCTTCTGCTTGAGTACGGGGTTGGACTAGAAGACCTCCATGGTCCCTTCCATTACTCTGCTCTTCTGCTTCCTTCAGAAAGGAAGATCTTTCCTAAGGAATGAACAGCGTTCTAAAGATTCGATTGAAGTCGGTTAAGTGTCAGCTGCTTCCAGATGGAAAATCACCTTATCTAATTTTGTATCATTTGCCTGAGGACATCATGACACCTGCGGCATCACTGCAGCACAAACCAGATTGCTTCCCTTCCCTTTAACCCAAGGGTGTCCAACCGTGGCAACCGTGCTGCAACAGTCGTAAGTATGAAAAATGGTCATAAGTCACTTTTTTCAGTGCCATTCTAACTTTGAATGGTCACTCCATGCAAACAAAGTACCAGCAAAGGAGGGGAAAAAAACTCCAGAGAAGTTCCAGAGACAGGAAGTCTAGTCCTGCCAAGAATGTAATAAGGGTTAACAGAGAGGCAGTTTCTGTAAGCAACACCAGAATGTTTCCTTCCTGCCTTCCTTACAGGATTAGGCCAGTAATTTCTTCTAACAACTGATTCTCTGAACTGCTTACAACATTAACAACCTACAATGTTAACAACCAGTTCTAGCGAACAGGTGTGAACTGGTAGAATCCCACCCCTGGCTGTGCTGCCCAGACAGCTGAAAAGCGCTGTGTGCAGGTGCACAGCGTTTCAAACTCCTCGTCTTTCCTGCTTTTTCAACCTCAGTGCAGCTGAGGTTGAAAAAGCAGGAAATAAAGGACAAGTAAGAGCCTGGGTGGGCGGGTGGGTGGGCCAAACAGCAGCAAACACAGAACTGGTTCGGTGTCTGCTGCTCTTCAGAGCTACCGGTTCTATAGAGCCGGGCCGAACCAGTAGCATCTCACCCCCGACTTCAAGTATGTCTGAATTGTTCTTCATGAACGTTCGTGGGCATCTCAGAATCAAAGATACAACCTCCAGCTAGACTTATGGAGAGACCGCCCCAAAAAAAAGTGGCGGGGGGGGGACATCAGTGGTAGTGTCAGGCTGTGAAACTCTCTTGGGCAAGATGCTCTCCTTAACAGAACAGCAGAATAAAAGAATATCAGAGTTGGAGGGGACCTCTGGTGGTCTTCTAGTCCAACCCCTGCTCAAGCATCCTATCTTTTGCCCTCCAGCCTCACGGGTCTATTCTTCCTGGTAGCTCTTACTGTTGATATTGGCCTGATGTTTTGGCCTGCCTGTGATCCATGCAGCTTCCCAAAAGCAAGAAGGAAGATTTGATTGATTGATTGATTGATTGATTGATTGATTGAATGAATTCTTTACTGGCCAAGTGTGATTAGACACACAAGGAATTCATCTTGGTGCATGTGCTCTCAGTGTACATAAAAAGAAAAGATACATTCATCGAGAATCATAAGGTACAATATTTAAACCCACCCCCATCTGTCCTTTGCACGAGAAGAACTGGGAAGTGGTTAAAGTAATTAAAACCAGACACTCAGTTCACACTGAATTGAATCACCTCAGCTTTTTACTTGGTCACATCTGCATAATTCTTACAGGACATTTTTAGAAAAGCCAGTCATTCTTTCCTTGATGCTGAGTAGCTTGGAAGGGGAAAGTAGACTATTACTCTTCCACAAATAGCTTTTCTAAAGTAAAATATGTACGGGTTTTGCCAAATTTGGGGAACTAAACCATAACAATTCGGATGAGACCCTACGTGAGTAATCTCAGATTGCTTCACAGCAAGAGCGCGTCGATTGGATGCTCCATCATCGTAGCAATTGTCCACTACACCAGCCACAACAACACCCTTTGACTTGCTGCCTTCATCTACTGTTCTACAAGAAAAACAAGACACTGAAGGAGCCAATGGAAGAGGATACTATGGACCTCAGGGTTCAACTATGGACCCCTTGGTGCTCTCTGAGCTTGGTTGCTTGCTTGGAGATGTTTCCAAGCGAGTGGCAAGATGCTACCCAGTTGGATAAGAGAAAACTTTCACGCAAGCAACCACGCTCAGGGACGATTCCCCTGTAAGAGCATTTTGACACGTTCAACGTTTTCCCGGTGTTTCCTGAAAAGTTGACTCTGCAGATCTCTAGTTCTTTGCCATGTTGAGAAGGCGCCTGCAACACTGAAAAACTGCAGTGCAGGAGAAAGACAAGAGATGGATGGGTGAACAGAATAACAGAGTTGGAAGGGATCTTGTAAGTCTACTAATCCTCCCTCCTGCTCAGAGGTGGACTTCAGCAGGTTCTGGCCAGTTCTGGAGAACCGGTAGAGGATGTTTTGAGTAGTTCAGAGAACCGGTAGCAGAAATTTTGAATAGTTTGGAATCCCACCTCTGACTGACCCCACCCCCATCTATGCTCTGCCTCCTGAGTCCCAGCAGATCGGCTGGGTCTTCTTTGGTTGCCCTGCACAGGAGAACGGAGCTGAAAAGCAGGTTAGTGGGGTGGGGAGGGAATGGGGATTTTGCAGTATCCTTCCCCTGCCATGCCCACCATGCCACGCCCACCAAGCCACGCCCAGAGAACTGATAGTAAAAAAATCTGAATCCCACCACTGGCTCCGCCCCCATCTCTTCTCTGCCTTCCATTGAGTCTCAGCTGATGGGCCGGGTCTTCTTTGGTTGCCCTGCACAGGAGAACGGAGCTGGAAAGCAGGTTAGTGGGGTGGGGAGAGAAGGGGGATTTTGCAGTATCCTTCCCCTGCCACGCCCACCAAGCCACACCCACCAAGCTAAGCCACGCCCACCAAGCCACACCATGCCCAAGCTAAGCCACGCCCACCAAGCCACACCATGCCTGCCAAGCCATGCCCACCAAGCCAAGCCACCCCCACCAAGCCACGCCTACCAAACCAAGCCACACCCACCAAGCCACACCATGCCCACCAAGCCACGCCCAAAGAACCAGTAGTAAAAATTTTTGAATCCCACCACTGCTCCTACTCAAGCAGGAAGATCTATATCGTTCCAGTCCAATCTTCTTCTTAAAAACCTCCAGTGATAGAGCAACCACAACTTCTGAAGGAAGCCTGATTTAATTGTTCTAACAGCCAGGAAATTTCTCCTTTGCTCTAAGTTGCTTCTCTCCTTGATTTGTTTCCATCTGGTATATCACTGATGGCGAATCCTTTTGTTGTGGTGTGCCAAAAACGCGTGCATGCTGACACCCACAATGCAATGCCCCCCGCATGCATGAGCGCTCAACCCCCCTAAACTGCCCTGTGCATGCTGGAAGTGACAAAACGGGCTGCAAAGGCTTGAGACTCTGGGAGGCCGGAAAAGGCCTCAAACAGGCTGAAAGCCAGCTGGGAGGTGCGCGCATGCGCAGTGCTGTTAGGTTTGGCTGGGGCTCACGTGCCCGCAGAAATGGCTCTGCATGCCACCTCTGGCCTGCATGCCGTAGGATCGCCATCATGGTGTTATATCTTGTCTTGCCTCAGGTCCTTTGGAGAATAGCCTGACACCCTTTTCTCTGCAGCAGCCCCTCAAATACTGGAAGACAGAGCCACTTGTCTAGTCCTCCTCTTCATGAGATTAGACGTCTCCGGTTCCTGCAACTGTTCATCCTAGGTTTTAGCCTCCAGCCCACTCATCATCTTTGTTGCTCTTCTCTGCATTCTTTCTAGACTCTTTAACGAAACCCCTTGAATCAAACCTTCTCTTAGTCTTACAGGCACATGGACTGGCTGGTTATAAATGGCTCTTTTTGCAAACAATGAATTCTGACTTGAGCAAAGGCGTTGCTCCTTCTGACACGGAAGGAAGAAAGAGGAAGCAAGAGAATGGGAGCTAGGGGAGAGAGAGAGAGAGGAGAGAGAGAGGGAGGGAGGGGTCATACTTATGATGGTTGCCGTGTCCCCGGGGAGTCATGTGATCTGCTTTTACAACCTTCTGATGAGCAAAGTCAAGGGGAAAGCCAGATTCACTTAACAACCGGTTACTAAGTTTATCAACTTGCAGTGAGTCACTGAAACGACTGTGTCAAGAACGGTTGTAATACGGGGCAAAGCTCAGTTCACAAATGTCTCACTTAACAACAAATTTGGGGGGTCATAAGTCAAGAACTATCTGCATTATTTTGGGGCCTCTGTGTTTTGTAATAAACATACGACGTTACAGACACATGCTTGACAATGGAGACTATTTCCCAGTAAATAATTTTCCAGTACAAGCCAGCATGCCCCTCGCCTCTTAAATCTTACTGCTCTTGTCTACTGTTCTGGACTGAAAGCAGGACACTAAAAGAGACAATAGAAGAGAATACTAAGAAGCTCAGAGTGGAAACAAGGGGTCCTTGGTGCTCTCTGAGCATGGATGTTTTCTTGCGGGCGATGCATTACCCAAACTAGGAAACATCATCAGTGATAGAAGGGAGAAGGGTTTATGGAAGACGAATCCTTTCTGCCTGTTAACTCTAGAGGCACAACCATAGAACAGTTCTAGGCTGCTTAAGCAGAGGGATAGAATCAAGATCCTGTGAAGTGTTAATGTTGCTTTATAAGGCCTTGGGAAGGCCACACTTGGAATCCGGCATCCAGTTTTGGTCTCCACGATGTCAAAAAGATGTTGAGACTCTGGAAAGAGTGCAGAGAAGAGCAACCAAGAGGATTTGGGGGGGCTGAAGGCTAACCCATATAAAGGACAGGAATTGGGTATGTTTAATTTAATGAGAAGAAGGACTAGGGGTGACAGGAAAGCAATGTTCCAATATCTCAGGGGCTGCCACAAAGAAGGAGTCAAGCTATTCTCCAGAGCACCTGAGGGCAGGACGAGAAGCAATGGGTGGAAACTAATTAAGGAGAGAAGCAACTTAGAGCAACTTAAGGAGAAATTTCCTGACAGAACAATTAACCAGTGGAACAACTTGCCTCCAGAAGTTGTGAATGCTCCAACACTGGAAGTTTTTAAGAAGAGATTGGATAATCATTTGTCTGAAGTGGTGTAGGGTTTCCTGCCTAAGCAGGGGGTTGGACTAGAAGACCTCCAAGGTCCCTTCCAACTCTGTTATGTTATTCTCTTCTCTTCTCTTCTCTTCTCTTCTCTTCTCTTCTCTTCTCTTCTCTTCTCTTCTCTTCTCTTCCCTTCCCTTCCCTTCTCTATTCCTATTCCTATTCTATTCCATATTCCATATTCCATATTCTTTTCTCTTCCTATTCCTATTCTTATATTCCATATTCCATATTCCATATTCCATATTCCATATTCCATATTCTATTCTATTCTATTCTATTCTATTCTATTCTATTCTATTCTATTCTATTCTATTCTATTCTTATTCCTATTCCTATTCCATTCCTATTCCATTCCCATTCTATTCTAACTTTGATTGTGAGCCGCACACAAATCAGACGAGACAGGAGGTCTTCCATAATATCAGCATGATGTCAACAAGGTTTAGAGATTGCAGGTTTACCACGTGGTATACAATACACGAATGCTCCATTGAGTGGAACACAAGCCAAGCAACCAAACACCTTTCTATCCAGAGCTTTCTAGCAAGTGGTGGCTGGTCAGATACTTCCTAGAAGAGGAGCAGTGTGCTCTCTTCCACAGTTGGTTCTTGTGACAAGAAGTTTTGATTCTGGAATTAATAAAGAGTCAGTAAGGCTACTAGTTCCTGAGAACCATACTTCCTACAGCTACCAGTAGTAGAAATAGATGAACTTTTTTGCTAACCAAATATATGTGGGAAACACACCGCAGTAGGAATGGAGAACTTTAACTACCCTGACGTCAACTAAGAGAAAAGCACTGTGTTAAGTAGGAGATTGATCAGGTTTCTAACCAACCTATCTGACAACTTTGTCATCCAAAAGGTAAAGGATGGAACTAGAGGGACAGCTATAATGGATCTTATCCTTACTAACGGAGAAGAAGTGATAGTGGGGATTGAAGGTGGTAGAATTTTGGGGGAGAATGACCATGCCTTATTGGAATTCAATATAACGCAAATATAAACAATAGAACATAATCAAGCCAGTGTCTTAGATTTTTTAAAAGGCTGATTTTTTTTAACAAACCTAGAGACAGCTTGGGAAAGATTTGGTGGATGAAGATCTTAAAGAGTAAAACAACTCAAGAAGTTTGGGGAACTCTGAAAAATATGATTATAAAAGCTCAGTCATCTCAACACCACGGAAGAAGAAAAACAAGAAATCCAAGAAGAAACCAGTATGGTTACACAAAGAGCTCTCTGATAACCTGACCAAACAAAAAAGCATAAGAAGGAAGGAAGGAAGGAAGGAAGGAAGGAAGGAAGGAAGGAAGGAAGAAAGAAAGAAAGAAAGAAAGAAAGAAAGAAAGAAAGAAAGAAAGAAAGAAAGAAAGAAAGAAAGAAAGAAAGAAAGAAAGAAAGAAAGAACACAGAACTAAGGCAGAATACTAACAAATAGCCTGAACTTGCAAAGATGGAAGTCAGAAAAGTTAAGGCTCACAATGAAGTAAGATTTGCAACAAATGTCAAAAATACTAAAAAAAAAAGTTGCTTTCAACATATAAAAACAAGAAAAAATTCAAGGAACCAATTGGCGCACTAATGAGAGAAGTTGGCAAGGAAGTAACAGGCAGTAGAGAGAAAGCAGAGTTGCTTAATTCATTCTTTGCATCTGTCTTCACCCAAAAAGATAATATAGCCCAGCTTACCAAAAACATAACTGTAAAAGACAGGCTAGGAATACAAATTAAAAGAAACAAGGAAAAAGTAAGAGGACACCTGTCCCCTCTAGATGAATTCAAATCATTGGGACCTGATGGACGATATCCCAGAGTTCTGAAGGAGCTGGCAGATGTGATCTCAGAACCATTGAGCCCTATTTTTCAAAGATCCTGGAGCACCAATCTACACTGGTGGCCATCACCACATCTGGTGTCAATGAATTCCATACGTCCTTAAGGTCACATCTACAACACCAGCTCTCACAGCATCATAACCACCAGGTCCATCTCCCAACAGACTGATATCAGTTTCTGCTGACCTCAACATGCCGAGAACAAGCTGTGGTGAAGAAACACCCAAGATGCTGCTAAAGCAGTTCTCCCTTTTACTGGTCCTGAACCACCTTGCAGGACATGTCAACAGGTAATTCCAGATCCAAATGACCTGACAGTGGAGAAAAATTCTCTAGGTGCACATTTTCCATACTGTGCATTATTATTATTATTCAATCAGAATAGAGCTTGGAAGGGACCTTGGAGGTCTTCTAGTCCAGCACCCTGCTCAAGCAGGAGATACCTGGTTGCACCGGTTCTATAGAACTGGTTGTTACAATTCTGTGCAGTTTGGAGAACCGGCAAATCTCATCATTGGCTGGCCCTGCCCCTCCGCTCCTTCCCAGTCACTCCTTACCTGGCATGCATGCCACCCAACTTGTCTGCTAAGTTGCTATTTTACCTTCCCCCACCCCCCACCATTAGCTGTTCCAAATATCAGCTGTGCTAGGAGATTTAGATTAGCTAGAAAGCAGAAAATCATTGGATTTCTTGCTTTCTAGCTAATCTAAAAGCAAAGCCAAACCTTCCCAGCTTCTATTTTTCAGTGCAGGCTCAGGTAGCAGTTTGCAGAATGTTAGATCTCTGAGTGAATCTGTGATTCTGGGAGCAATTAATCTGCCTGCCTGCTTTGCCTGATTTGGGGTAAAAGTTGCTCTTTTTATAGTAAAAAAATTCAATATTTATATAAATATTTACAATATTTACATACAAGCAATGCCCAGCCAGTCACGTGACCACCAAGCCATGCCCAGTCAACAAGCCATGCCCATTCAACCACATGACCACCAAGCCACACCCACAAAATAGGCCACACCCACAGAACCGGTTAAGAAATTTGAATCCCACCCCTGAGGAGATCCTACATCAATCCAGACAGTTGGTTGTCCAATCTCTTCTTAAAAACCTCCAGGGATGCAAGCTATTCCACTGGTTGATGGTCCTCACTGTTAGGAAGTTTCTCCTTAGTTCTAGGTTGCTTCTCTCCTTGATTAGTTTATTTTATGCATTAATTCCTGACTGGTCCTCGGTATCTGAATGCCAGTCAAGCCAATGGCTTCCATTTAGAGTGGAGCTCTTTAAAGGAGAGCTGAGGAAGGACGGGAGATGTATGGCCTCCTGAAGCCAAAATACAGAAATGTCAGCAGAAAAAAGCTGCGTATTAGGGAAAAGTTATGGAGGAAAGAGAGTTGAGGAAACCGTGGTTAAAACACTTGTTTCCTGCCAAGGGAGGCTTTGTCATTCTTCTCCGTTCCTTAGTGGGCCTGCTATTTTTGCTAAACAGCCTTCTGCTTTTTCTGAAAAGGCAGGGATATCTGTGTGGGGTTCTACCAACATCAAGATGGCCACGGTGGCCAACCGATCAAAATCTTGCTCCCTTTTTATGAGCACAGTTGCCTGGTTGTGCCCATTTGGAGGTATTGTGTTGTTGTTGTTGTTGTTGTTGTTTTGATACCCCTTGTAGACACCCAGGCAACTGGCTGGATTTGTGTGAAGGCTGATTACCCAGGATCCGAGTCCCTTTGGAAGAAGGCGTCTGCAAAAGTCAACCAGTTGTCAATTGTTTTTTTCAATTTATTTATTGATTATACTTATAATATGTATTGGCTGCCCATCTTACCTCGGGGTAACTAACTCTGGACAGCTTTCAATCATTAAAAAAAAAATACTACAGAGATAAAAGCATAACTAAAGCCAAATACAGTGGCCCAATTAAAAAGATGGGTAGGATGGAAGTGGTAGCTCAGTGACTAAGATGCTGAACTTGTCGATCAGAAAGGTCGACAGTTCGGCGGTTCAAATCCTTAGCGCCGCGTAATGGAGTGAGCTCCCGTTACTTGTCCCAGCTTCTGCCAACGTAGCAGTTCAAAAACATGTAAAAATGAAAGTAGAAAAATAGTGACCAATTTGATGGGAAGGTAGTAGGGTTCCGTGCGCTTTCGGGTGTTTCGTCATGCCGGCCACATGACCACGGAGACATCTTAGGACAGCGCTGGCTCTTCGGCTTATGATGAGCACCGCCCCCTAGAGCCAGAAACGACTAGCACGTATGTGCGAGGGGAACCTCGCAGCCCCAACCTTAGGAGGGAAGCAGGATGCGGGGTGGGGTGGGGGGGACAGAGGTGGGATCTGTTGTTAATTGATCAACCACCTCCATTGTGATGCTCCCCCTCTTGGAGCCTGAAGCTAACTGGCAGAGTCAGATCTTTAGGCTCTCACAAAAGTTCAGGAAGGTCGGGGCCAACCTCACTGGGGAGGGGGTTTGGCAAGATGTTCCAGACGGAAAGTGCAAGGCAGAGAAGGCTCTTCCCTGGACCCCGCCAACCCGAATACTCAAACTGATGGGGCCCTCAGCATGCTTCCTCTGCTCCACATGGGTGGGACAGGCCAATCCCAGTGGGATAAGGTGCTCCATCAAGTAGCCTGGACCCATGCCACGAAGGCCTTTGGAGGTGACTACCACCAACTTGAATTGTACCCGGAAGCAGACTGGCGGCCA
The DNA here is from genome assembly GCF_049901715.1 of Pseudonaja textilis. Classification (NCBI taxonomy): domain Eukaryota; kingdom Metazoa; phylum Chordata; class Lepidosauria; order Squamata; family Elapidae; genus Pseudonaja; species Pseudonaja textilis. The sequence goes on along the minus strand of NC_141994.1, from coordinate 20,412,158 downwards.
ATGTCTATGGAGATTCCCAGTCAACCAGGTCACGGCTGTCCCCAAAGTGTTTTTTCAAGAGGCAACTGGACAAAGGAGAACAAACCCATCAGGACTAGATTCAGCTATCCATCTGCATTTAAAAGACAAAGGCCACTCTTTTGAAGATAGCAGAGCCCAGATTTGGGACAGAGAGGGCCTCTGGTTTGAAAGAGGGGTCAAAGAGGCCATTTAGGTCAAAACTAAACAGCCCTCTCTCATCAGAGGGGGAGGGATACAACGTCATCTATCTCCAGTCTACAACACAGTCCTTTCAGCAGTTCCAAGAAGGCTCCACACCCATTTGCACCACTTAGGTGAGACCCTGAAGACACAGATAAACCTCCAAGCGGCCCCAACGACTCTCTAAAAATAATGCAAATGACCAGCTGTCTGCAAGGAATATAAATCCTTCCATTCCCCACCATCCAATCGGAGCTGAAGAAGCTTCTTGGATGAGAAGTGAAATGTCTTCAAAGAAAAACCAGAAAGCCCATCTGCCTCTTGGGGAAAAATAAGCACCTTTGGGATCAGCAACTCATGGAACAGTGGCGCTGCATGGACCATTCTTGGCCCCCACCAAGCCCTACCTGTGCTGCCATACGCCGCACCAGCTGTAGTTTCTGAATGCTCTTCAAGGGTAGCCTTATGTACAAGGCACTGCAATAGTCCAGTCGTGAGATGACTAGGGCCTGGGTGACTCAGTCAAGTCTACAGTCAGAGAAATCACTTGGGCCTGCAATAGATGAGAGGTCCAAAGGAAACTCCCTGCCAAAATCACAATGGGGAGACATGAGACCGAGAAGCGATCTGTTTCAGGGACCCTTGTCCTGATGCTTCTTGATCTCCATTCAACCAGCTGGAGATGGGTTTGGTCTGCAAAGACTAATCTGGCAGGTCTTATTTTGGACATATTGGTGGAATCTACCTGTCCCTTCCTTCCTTCCTTCCTTCCTTCGCAAATAATTCTTCAAGTTGGAACATAAGCATAATAATGCACCTCCGGTCAGGCTAGGCCAAGGCTCTTCAAACTTGGCATGTTTAAGACTTGTGGACTTCAACTCTCAGAATTCCTGAGCTAACATGACTGAAGGAGGGATTCTGGGAGTTGAAGTCCACAAGTCTTAAAGCTGCCAAGTTTGGAGACCTCTGCTTATAGAACAAGGGTCCTCAAACTTGTGGACTTCAACTCCCAGAATCCCTGAGCTAACATGACCAGAGGAGGAATTCTGGGAGTTGAAGTCCACAAATCTTAAAGCTGTCAAGTTTGAAGACCCCTGGGCTAGACATACTCACAATAATTTTTGCACCTGTTCATGGTTAGCCTCCAGTCTCCTAATCATCTTTGTTGCTCTTTCTACACTCTTTCTAGACCAAGCGTCTTCAAACTTGGCAAGTTTAAGACTTGTAGGGACTTCAACTCCCAGAATTCCTGAGCTAACGTGAGCGGAAAAGGAATTCTGGGAATTGAAGTCCACAAGTCTTAAACTTGCCAAGTTTGAAGACCCCTGGGCTAGACAACATGGATAGACTTATGCCAGGTTATTTCATCACCCCCCCTGAAGTGTTCAAAGAAAGAGAGGACTCCCATTTGGGGCTGTGCTGAGTTCCGTGGAACTGTTTAGGGGGAGGCTGAGGGATGGGGCCACAATAGCCCTGACAACTGTATCAGAGAAGAACGGAGAAGATTAGACCCGCAATCATGAAATTTACTTCTAAGAGAATTCCCACGGTTGGGGCCACAGAGACATGGAAGTTCAGACTCAGCCACAAACCACATTCAGAACCATCTCCTGATTTAAAAAAAAAGGGGGGGGGCTTTAAAAAACTTTTCCCTGAACTGGAGTCCTCCAAGGGTCTCTTCCTGGCGCTCAAGGAGGAGATAGTTTCATTCAACGGCTGCAGATAGACGAGATCTTATGAAAGCAAGCAGCCTTCTTGCCTAACTGACAGCTCCAATGGGTTCATGCTTTACCCCCGTGGATGAGTGGGTGGGTGCGTTCTCTCACACGCCCACACACACACACACACACACACGCATATTGACGGGAGTCTTGGGCAACGCCTGTAGATATTGTCAGATGGAGGACTGAGGTCCAGAGGTGGTATTCCGCAGGTTCGGACCAGTTCTGGAGAACCGGAAGCGGAAGTTTTGAGTAGTTCAGAGAACCGGCAAATCCCACCTCTGACTGGCCCCGCCCCCATCTATTCTCTGCCTCCCATTGAGTCCCAGCTGATCGGCTGGGTCTTCTTTGGTTGCCCTGCATAGGAGAATGGAGCTGGAAAGCAGGTTAGTGGGGTGGGAAGGGAATGGGGATTTTGCAGTATCCTACCCCTGCCATGTCCACCAAGCCATGCCCACAGAACCAGTAGTAAAACAAATTGAATACCACCACTGTCCAGATCACAACTGTAATCTGTTCCTGGACTCCGGTCGCGACTCGATTTGGTCGTGTCCAGAAGCACGACCGACTGCATATATGCACAATAAAAAAAAAATGGCGCCAAAGGGTAAATCTTTCCACACCAATTTTGCTTATCACCCAATTTTTGAATTGTGACCCAATTCAAAAATCGGGTGGATTTTTTGTTCACCACCCGATTTGTCCGCAAACAGGAGCATTCGCGACCCACTGCATATACACCTCCAGGGGTGATGACAATTCACCAACCGAACATTGTTGTGGTCCCCAAAAGCTTTTGAAGGTAAAAGATGTGGTCCACTCCAAGGCAAAGGCTGGGACTTGCTTTCTGAACCAAAGAACCACTTCAGTTTTGTACGGTCTGGAAACCCACACACTTTTCTGTTAATAGAATTAGTTCTCTAACCTGAGATTTAGACTATCAGAGATGGCCTTTCTACGCTTTCTTTAAAAAAATAAAATAAAAATAGTATACCAGCACTGATTTTGGGGTTTGGCTCATTTGCATTCGTCTGAGGAGCAAGTCCCTAAACAACCTGAAGCTGCATTTCTCTGTGAGCAAAATGGCCTTGTTCACACTAGTGTAATGAAAAGAAGGACCTAGAGCTGACATGATGGGAGTGCTCGAATATCCAAGGGGTTGGTACAAAGAAGGGGGTGTCAATCTAATCTCTGAAGGCAGAAGCAGCAGCAATGGATGGAAAGTAATCCAAGAGAGAACCAACCGAGAAGCCAGGAGAAATTTCCTGACAGTGAAAACAATTAATTGGTGGGACAGAATTCTGGATGCTCCATCACTGGACACTTACAAGAAGGGATATGAGGAAACCATTGGACCTGAATAGTATAGAGTATCCTGCTTGAGAAGGGGGTTGGACTAGAAGACCTCCAAGGTCCCTTCCAACTTGGCTATTCCGCTAGTCATTGCTCAGTGGTGTAGACACCTTATTTGCGACTGGCTTTTGCTGGGCCAGCCAAAGATCCTTCCAGACAAGGCTTTGTGTCTGCACCAACAGCCAAATAGGAAAACCATGAAGATCCTAGACTTCCTTTGTTATTGTTTCCCATCCTTGGGGGATTACCCAGTTCGTGCTGCCCCTGACTGGGGAGGCTTCACCAGAAGGACAGCGACCTTCCACGGATGACCACGTGAGCAAGTGAAAAACTTCTGTAAAATACAAGTTTTTCGACCGAGTAAAGTCTCCATCGGGGAAATATTTTAAAAAGGCACATTACCTTTCTCAGCTTTTTGAGATAGCGTCGCATTCTCTCCTTGTTTCCTCTGTATCCCATTTGTTCTGATCCAGGAACACGCATATGCCATGCACACAAAGAAGAAGAGGTCCACCCCACCCAACTCCAGCCTCTTCTGGAAGCTCCTAAAAGCCCAGGTTAGGAAACCAGGCCTGCCTTGGTGGGATCTTCTTCCATCCTCTTCCTTGCTTGGGGAAAAGAAGAGAAGGCCGTAAGGAGCGACCAAGCTGCTTCTGGTTAATCAGAAAGCTCTATTCCGCAAGGAGAACGGCAGCAAACCTGCCTGTCAAGATCCGGCAGGATGTCCCAAAGCCATTGTTGCTGTAGGTTTTCTTCACGCACACACACGCACGCACGCACGCACTCTGCTTCCTGGACCACAACAGGAGGATTGTGAAGTTAAAGGAATCCAAGCCCGTTTGCTGAGAGCTGCTAGAAGAACCACTTCTTCATTGTGCCTCGGCGGAAGTCGGTACATTGAGCAATTCTGAAGGTTTAGTCTAAACACACACACACACACTCATCCCCCCCACACCAATGACTAAGTGAAGCAAAAAAGCAAACGTCCTGTTTAATTAGAAGTTGCTCCCTACGCGGGTGCGCGCACACACACACACACACACAGCATTGTCAGGAAATTTCATCATTCTTAGTCCAACATTAGAAGCTGCAGAAAGCAAAAGACGGAGATGAACCAGAGAAAAGACAGCTGGTGATCCAAATAGGAGAGTTTTCTACGGGGCTAAATTCGGACGAAGATCTGAATGTCTATTTGGGGAGCTATCCCTTAAAAAGTAGAAGAGGATACCAGGCTGGTTAGCCCAAAGATTGAGAGCCCTTTACAAGCACAGGTAGTTCCTCGACTTATGACCATACTCGAGCCCCACTATTTCTCTTGTCACGGGAGACATTTGTTAAGTGAATGTTGCCATGACCTGTCTCGCCGCCGTTGTTAGTAAGTGACAGGTGGCACGCAGAGCCATTTGTGCAGGCAGGCAAGCCCCAGTCAAAGTTACCTGCACTGCACATGCACACGCCTCCCAGCTGACTTTTGGCCTGTTTCAGGACGTTTTCGCCCTCCCGGGGGCTCGAGGAAAGCCTCTGCAGCCTCGGGAGGCCGAAAAACAGATCTTCTGGAAATACCAGAAGTGCTGAAACGAGCCCATTTTTCGGCCTCCCGAGGCTGCAGAGGCTTCCCTCGAGCCTCCAGGAGGGCGAAAATGGCCTCAAATGGGCCGAAAATCAGCTGGGAGGCACGCGCATGCATAGTGCAGGTAAAGGGGTGGGGTGGGGGTGTTGCGCGTGCATGTGGGGGGGGCAGGGCGCATTGCATTGTGGGTGCCGGCATGCACGCGCTTTCGGCACACCACAACAAAAAGGGTTGCCATCACTGCCCTAGGACACTGCAACCGTCATAAATATGAGTCAGTTGCCAAACATCCGGATTTTGACCTGGATTTGGGGGGTGCTGCAACGGTTGTAAATGGGAAAAATGATCATACGTCAATTTTCAGAGCTGTTGCAACTTTGAACAGTCAGTAAACAAACTGTTGTAAATCAAGGACTATTTGTATGTGTGACTCAGGACAAGTAGAAACGACTGAACATCTTCTTTTGAGTGGCCAGTTTTACACACACCCCAAATCGCTTTGTTTGCTCCACTCTTGGCTAGTCAAACAGGATATTACGACCAGCACTACAGGCAATTCTTACTTTCTGTTATTAATCCTGAATTAATCTAGAGTACATGATTGCTAAGTTTCGTGTGGTAGTACACAGTATTAGACAAAGGATGATTAGGATCAATTGGATTGAGGGAGATGGGAAGGTAAGAAATATGACAGAATAAATAATAAATTTGTTTGGGTAGGGAATGGCTTTGCCTCAGGATTTACAGATTTCATTTTTTTAAAAATGTCAGCTACTAGAGTTCATTTTTTCTCTCACACCCCTCGGGAGCTCTATAATCCTACCTTTTAGGTTAGTTTTAACTAATAAGCATGAAACCACTTAGCATATTTTTCTACATAATGCTTCTCCCTAGTTTTTTTTTTTATGTTCTGGATATTTGAAAACTATTATTTTTCTTTTCTTTCTTTCTGCTGGTTATCTATATATAAAACCGCAAATTTATTTGACATTTGATTTGAAATGGAAAGGGTTTCCCCTTCAAACAAATTCACAAGTCCTTCCAACAGCTACAACATCATCATCTCCCTAGCAAAATATTGGAATAGCATCAGGGTGGGCTTCAAATATTTTAGCAAACGGTTCTCTGCAAGGGGTTGCTGGGTGGGCGTGGCCATGCTGGGCGTGGCCTAGTCAGCCTCCTGCACCACATTGGGTGTGGGGGGGGGTGTTTTTGCCCTTCCCGGGCTCCGGAGGCTTTCTGGAAGCCGGAAACAAGCCCATTTCCGGCCTTTCTGAACTTCCGGGAGGCCCGTTTTTCATCCTCCCCAAGCTTCCACACATGCTCTGCACTAACCTGGGATCCAAAACGGGCCATGTGGGGACTCCTGGGAAGGGAGGGAGGGGTGGGCGGGGCCAGCCAGGAGTGGGATTTGGGGGTTCTCCAAACTGTGCAGCATCTCCCGAACCCCCGCAAACCTCCAGCAGCCCCCCCCCCCGAATATCCTCTTCATACCACCCAACCCTGGGTGACCCTCAGGTTTACCTATGAAGAAGAAGATGCCCAGAAAATCATGGTGGTTTTTTCCCTTCTCAGCCCAGCCTTCTTCCTGGCTCTCCGCAGGAACATCTGAACCAGAGATGGAGGCCTGAAGGAAAATGTCACCATCTGCTTTGTTCCAAGATTCTTTAAGATCTTGCCTTTGTGTTAGAAAAGAAGGTTGAAGAGGCCATAGTTGCCCCATAATTCCAATCATCCTACACAGCAGGGCATCCCAAAGGTGCTTTCTGAAAGTCAACTGGACTCTCTTGGGGTTATTTACCTTAAAAAACGTTTTACTTCTCATCCAACAGGCTTCTCCAGTTCTTCTCTTCCAAGAAGAAGCTTCTTGAAGGAGAAGCGAAACATCTCCAAGGGAAAAAAAAAAAACCAAGAAAGTCTAGTTGCCTTTTGAAAAGGATCTTTGGAGCAACCATGATCTGGATCATTGAGAATCTCCATAGGCATTTACCCAGCAGGGTATGGAAGTGCCTGGGCTGACCAGGGTGGAGCAGGATGGGTTTTGTGGCTTTTCTCCGGTGTCTCTTCCGGGATATGCTGATCTAATCAAGGGCAGGTTTCTCCAGGCTGGAGGAGAGACCTCAACTCCAACAGCTGTAATGACATTCGGCCTTAGAACATTACAAGTAGAATTCTTCACTGTCCTAGATGTTCACCATCTCAGTTATTTGCTATCAACCTTCAACAAATCTACATCATTCGTGGTTTTCATCCTAGCTTCCTCAAGCAACCACACTGTTGGAACATGCAAACCTGGACATATTGGTCCCAAAGGTGCTTTTAGAATAGAATAGACTAGGACACTTTATTGGCCAAGTGTGATTGGACACACAAGGAATTTGTCTTGGTGTAAATACTCTCAGTATACATAAAAAAAAAGATACATGCGTACATGACTCATCAGGTACGACACTTTTTTCAGAAGGCAACTGGACTTTCTTGGTTTTTATTTTGAAAATGTTTTGCTTCTCATTCAGTGAATCATTTTCAAGGTGAAAACCAAGAAAGTCCAACTGCCTTTTGGAAAAAAAACCATCTTTGGGACAACCATGACCTGGATGATTGAGAACCTCCATCGACATTTGGTAGATTGCTGGTTGACAGGGACTGCGCTATTTTTTTTCCTCCCCTTATGCTTCACTAACAAAAGGGTATAAGCCTGAATTTTCTTTTAATCTTTTTAAAGGAATATATACTGCAACAGTGTATAGTTTAGCTCTAGGTTAAACCATACCAGGTGGGAAGGCTAAGTTTGTGACATCAGATCTCAATAAGATGACTGGGCTTGGATAGGAGCGGAAGTAGTCAACTTGGACAAGAATTTCTAGGGCTGGGATCAGGGGTGGGATTCAAATTTTTAAACAACCAGTTCTGTGGGCTTGGCTAGGTGGGCATGGCCATGTGACTGGGTGGGCGTGGCTTCTGCTTCTTTTTGCAGCACCCCTCTCTCCGCTTTGGGGGCCTTCTGGGCCTCTGGGAAGCCTCCGGGGGGGGGGGTTATTGTTCCCAGTAGGCTTCCCTGCGGCCCAGGAAGGAAAAAAATAATAATATTCTGCCTTTTTAATATTTCCTAAAATATTTCATTCTTCTAGGAGAGGGGTGGGTGGTAACTTTCTACAACTGTTTACAGCCTTTGGCCATAAGGACAAATAATTCAACCAGCTATTTTGTCCTTGACCAAACAAATATTTTTCCAAAGGGCCCTAGACTAGAATTCTCCAAGTAGCTTGCTGAACAAGCAGAGACTTCAACGGCCTGATTAACTCAGTGCCAGTGAAAGCTTCAAGCCATGTTTCCTTTTTTTTCCATTCAACTATCGAGTGCATTTGTTCCTGAGAACGGGCCAACTTGTTTATACAGGTCGTGGCTAGAAAAAAAATGCCTGTGGAGTTATACGGAATTCATCAGCTGTAGAAGCTGCAAGAACTTCAGCCCTGACAGGCCATCCCCACTCATTCTTAGAAATTGCAGAGAGTTGATGCTATCCCTCTGGATGAGATCAACTTTTACTCACTGCACTGGAGGACAGCTTGAAGGCAAATTGGATGCGTCGACCGCTCTGCCCAAGTCTGTGCCCTGAGCTTTAAATGTCCTGATTCCCCCAAAGCAAGGATTTTTCGGCTTCGCTGTACTGTACGTAAAACAATAAGGTTGGAAGGCTCCTTGGAGGTCTTCTAGTCCAACCCCTGCCAGAAGATCCTGTGCCATTTCAGACAAATGGCTGTCTAATCTCTTCTTGAAGAAAAAAAAAACAAAAGCACCCACAATTTCTTGAGGAAAGCTGTTCCACTGATTAAGTGTTCTCACTGTCAGGGAATTTCTCCTTACTTCCAAGTTGGCTCTCTCTTTAATGACCTTCCATCTATTGCTTCTTGTTCAGATGACGAATAATATTTTTTTTAAAACAAAAAAGTATTTTTAATTAACGTGTATACATTGTCTTTTTAGACCTAATGCTATTGCACATACTTAATAACTATAATAGGGTGAAAACATAACTTTTATTTGCATTGGGAAACCAAAAAAGTTTTGTGATTCACTTTATTGCAAAATTCTTGTTGTTGCGGTGGTCTGGAACTAAACCCACAATATCTCCAAGGTATGCCTGTATTCTTATCCAGATAAATCAGCATGCTTGCAACACACACACACACACACACACACACATCTTTACAAATGCTCACTGGTGCAAACTCGTTCAAGCCAATATGTCGCACAAATATTCAGTATTAAACACAGACCAGAAGCATCCCAGCTACTATATTGCTGTTGTTCTCCTGTTGGAGATTACAGCCCTGGGCTCACCCTGTCTTCTTTCTATATCTATATAAATAAAAGTGAAATACCACTCATGCATCATCACAAAATCTCCAGAACCGTAAAGCCTACAAACTGGAAATTTGGCACGTATGCTCCTCTTGACTTCTAGGTGCTCACTACGAAAGGATTTTTTGAAATGACCATCAGAGTATTAGCATTTCCTATATTATTATTAACACGCTCTGACACTAAGAAGTTCTACTCCCCCTCCCCACCTGAAAAGAAATCTGTTCCAAATGCCAAACACTAGCAAAGGAGAAGAGTTTCAGTTTCAGAGCACCAAGCAGCTTTAGTACAAAACAGTTCAGCTAAGCCACGCCCAGGCTCTTTGCTGTCTCCTTTTTGCTCACACAGCAAATACTGTTTCAGTTTTCAAACAGCCCTCAACTCTCTCACACCACTGACAGGATGCTAGCGAGATGAATACCGATGGATGCTGGTAGGCAGAGGCAGAGTTTTTTCCCCTTATTTTCCTCCCAATAGCTAAGCCCGACACATAGTTTCCTAGTGAAGCACGGGTATCGAGCTAGTTGCTACGTACTGAAGATTATTGTTCAGTTGTTGATTAATATGAACTTATTGAGCCACCAAATATGGAGGGTTTGGGGGGAAAAACAGCTGGCATTTGGCTATTCTGTGTTTTGGCAGCCAAGAAAGAATTAGCTTTCTTTTTCTCTTTTGGTAGCATTTCCTGTCTGACCTTCCCAGTAAAGGCTGGCAGCATCGGAGGTAGAACATTCAACAGTCCAGAGAGAATTGTTACAGCCTTGTCAAAGTTCTCCGGTGTCCTTAAATTTTCCCATGTTGCTTTAAAGCTGATCCTTCTTTGCTGCACCCAAAAAAGGCACTCTGACTTGGAAGGCTCTTGAGGACGGTGTGTCCCATCTCACAGGATGGGGAAGATGGTGGCAAGCTCAGCAGAGAGATAGGAAGGGACCAACTGCGGTCCCAGGGACAGAGAAGATGGGTAAGCAACGGTGGTATAAGGAACGTAAAAAACGATGGTGGGATTGACAGCGTGAGGCCGTGGAAGCAGCTGCTTCTCCACCTCCAGCCATTTAGCAATTTACAGAACTAACCCAGATGACTCTTTTCCACACGAGGAGGAGACCAGGTCTCCCCTGAGCTGGGCCTTTTTTCTAAAATACAGGATTATGATGTTACTCTACATATTTTGGAATTCCGAAATCCTGAGCAATTCCAGAAAACCTAGGGAGAATCCCAACTCAGTTCTATCTTAGAGATCTGGTTGAATAGAGTCAACTGACTTGCCAAGTTGGGCTGCTGTTTCTTCTGGATCCCAGTCTGGATCCCAGCCAGGGGTGAGATTCTATCCGTTCCATAGAACTGGTTGTTATGATTCTGTGCAGTTTGGAGAACCAGCAAATTGTGCCCCTGGCTGGCCCCGCCCCTCTCCACCAGCCCCGCCCTGTCCAGTCAGTCCTTATCGCACATGTGCAACATCGCACGCATGCCTGACATCGCTGACTGTGTTCTTCCTTGTCCAGTCACTCCTTAAGATATTTCTTTTTTTCCCCCTCCCAACGATCAGCTGTTCCGGGATTCCCCTGCTTCGCCCAGGAGGCTTCCCTGAAGGAGAAATAGAAATCTTAAGGGAGACAGAAACTCAGAGCCTCAGCTCCCTGCGCCCATTAGATATTTGGTGCCCGTTGAGAAGGACTGGACCAGCCTATCTACAAAACAAAAAAACCTTCAGCTCCAGGATGATGGGATTATCTTTCAAGGGCAAAGCCATTCAGCCACAATAGAAACTGCACAACAGAGCCCCTTCATCACATCAGCCCAAGCTTCAACCAAGCTTGACTCACATAACCTACAAAATCAGCTGTGACCCCTGCATAGCCCGATGGGAGTCCAACAGCAACCAATAAAATACATGCCTTTGCCACAGGAATGGGAAGCTCAAGGGCAAGGCCAAAGAGAGGGTATATAAATAACCCTCGCTCTCCACTCCATGTGTCAGCTACCCAGAATCACATATGCTTGATGGTTCTGCTCCATCAAACCATCTTTCCGATCGGCCTCCTTGCTTTGCAGTGTCTTTCTCTCCACTTGGAACTGAACCCAGATGGAGATTTATTTCAACACAGTGTTTATAAAAAAATATTGTAAACTTCTCTTTTCTACCAGGGCAAGAAACAATCTGCACAAAAGGAAAACCACGTTGTGTGTGAAGATTAAAAAATGCTCAGCTTTAGTAAATTACGAAAAATATGAACCTATTTGCATATGTCTGAAGATTAGGCATGCTATATTCCATATTTTTCAGTCCTGAGCCATATCAGCCACAGATAGGCTAAACAGGGTAGGAGACCAACAGGGCAGAGTGCCCACACTTGTGGTCAAAAAAATTGAAAAGCTCTGCTTGTTTTTTATGCGCACTTCATGCTGTGACTGCCCAATTGTGACTGCCCACTGAGCTTTTCAGACCACACCTGCCACTGGGGAACCCAAACTGGCAAGAAAAATTGAATACAAAATTTAAAGAAGAGCCATTGAGATGATTGGGGGACTGGAGGCTAACACGTATGAAGAATGGTTGCAGGATTTGGGTTTGGCTAGTCTGGAGAAAAGAAAGTGTCATACCCCTGTTGGAGTCTGACTCTGAGGGAGAGATGGAACAGCTGACAGGGAGTGTGAGTGTGGCTCTGGTGGTTGTGGAGGAGGCTGGGGAAGGGTACAGGCCAGATGGGCAGTCAGAGGAAGACCCAGGCCCATCCCCTCTCCATCCTACGCCATGCAGGGAGGAGAGGATAAGGGAGAAACATGAGTGGCGTGGTCTATGGGGGAGGAAGGGGCCTTGATTCCCTTCATGGGCTGCAGCTGTGAGGACTGTTTAAAAGGACAAACTGCATATGGCCCAATGCTGGAAGCGAAGTGTGAAATAATTCTAGTCTTTCAGTTCTTATCTGAGTTCTGGCGTCCTTCCCAGTGTGTGTATTTCGATATCTACAGATGTCTTCAAGCCCTTATCCTGCCTTGGCTCCTTAATTGCTTCAGTGTGGTTTGTGTTGTTGTTTTTTCTATTTATAATTTATATGTATTTTGAGTTTGAAAGGCATTTCTTCCTTTTCGCAACTGTTTGTGGGGGAGTTTTTTCTCCAGTCAATGATAATTGGAGCTTTGAAGCCAAGTTGGAGGATTAAAGGGACTTCACCTGTTTTGGGGACTTTGTTGCTTTTGTATCCCATCCTGGGTCATCACAGACAGATTAGGTGTGACATGATAGCAGTGTCCCAATATTCATATGTCTGTCACAAAGATGGGGATAACCTATTCTCCAAAGCACTTCAGGGCAGGACAAGAAGTAATGGAAGATCATTAAAAGAAAGATCCAACCTAGAACTAAGGAGAAATTCCCTGAGAATGAAAACAATTAATCAGTGGAACAACCTCCAGAAGTTGTGGATGCTCCATCACTGGTGCTTTTTAAGACGAAATTGAAGAGCCATTCGTCTGGGATGCTACAGGATCTCCTTGCTTGAGAAGTGGAGGAGGGAGGAGGGGTTGGACTAGAAGACCTCCAAGTTCCCTTCCAACTCTGTTTTCAGAAGCAGCTCTGGCAAACAGACCCGAAATGTCCATTAAACCTTTAAGAATCAAGTTGGACTCTGAAGGGTCCCCTCACCACCGGGAGGCAGAAATCATTCACAGCAAGTGTGCAGTTTGCATCTGGTAATTCTCTGGTGCAAAAGAAAGCGCCCCGGTTTAGTGAGCATTTAGTCTGCATGAATGCAAAACTGCAGATTGTATCGATTCCTTTTCCTGCAGCCTCGGAAGCTGAATGGCAGGAAGCCTCGCCTCCCTCCCCTTTTATTGTTATAAATAAAATAGCAGGGGAGGGGAGGTGGGGGGAGGGAGAATGGGGTGAGCACGAGGGTGGGAGCCTTTGCTGTTTGTGAAGTCTGAATCAGAACAGAGCTGGAAGGCACCTTGGAGGTCTTCTAGTCCAGCCCCCTGCTCAAGCAGGAGACCCTATACAATTTCAGACAAAGGGTTGTCCGGTCTCTTTTTAAAAACCTCCACTGATGGAGGGGCCACAATTTCTGAAGACGGGGTTGTTCTATTGGTTAATTGTCCTCACTTTTAGGAAGTTTCTTCTTAATTCCACATTGTTTCTCTCTTTGATTAGATTAGATTAGATTAGATTGAACTTTATTTGTCATTGCCACGGATACAGGCAACGAAATGCAGTTCGCATCCAACCAGAAGTTCAAAACAATAGTAAAATATAAATATGTGTATGAAAATATTTGCAAGGCATCTATGAATAGGTCAATGGAAAACACAACAAAACGTATGTACATGAGCACACAAGGATAAGTGTGACTGCACATATATGAACATATACAACTGTACAAAATGTTTATGGACACACTGAATATAAATACAAATGCGCAGAGAATTATACAAAACACATCATATATTATCAAGGGAAGCATCAGCCTATGTGTGGGGACAAAGGAACTGAGAAGTTCAACAAGGAAACCACTCTATGGTAAAAGCCGTTCCCTAGCCTGCTGGTCTTAGACTGCAGGCACCTAAACCTCCTCCCAGATGGAAGAAGAGTAAACAATTTGTAGGCTGGATTAGTTTCCATCGATTGTTTCATGCCTTGCCCTCTGATGCTTTGGAAAATAAATTGACCCCCATTCTTCTTTGTGGCAGCTTCTCAAATACTGGAATACTGCTATCATGTCCTCCCTAGTCCTTCTTTTCTCTAAACTAGCCAAACTCAAATCCTCCTCCAACCATTTTTCATGTTTAAGCCTCCAGACCTTTTAATCATCATAGTTGCCCTTCTTTGCACTTTTTTTCCCCGAAGTCTCAACATCTTTTTCTTTTTGTAATGTGGTGACCAAAGCTGGATGCAGTACTCCAGGTGTGGTCTTACTAAGGCTTTATAGCAGGGGTGGGCAAACTATGGCCCACGGGCCACATCCGGCCCGTTGGTCTTTTTAATCCGGCCCGCCGAAGATTGGTACAGAATTAAGGTTTGATGTGAATGAGTGAATGATTGCATTCATTTGATTTTGACTTGTAATGACAGGCATTTCGACACCAGGTGGCGGCCCGTCTGTCAAATTTTAAAAGTCAATGAGGCCCCCGAGCCAAAAAGTTTGCCCACCCCTGCTTTATAGAGTGGTATTAGTACTTCCCTTGAACTTGATTGTATCCATCTGTTAATGCAATTTAAGATTGCACTGGCTTTTTGGTCTGCTGCTGCACATTGCTGGCTCCTATTTAGCTGGTTGTCCACTTCAGATCCGAGATTTTGTGGCTGTTGTCGCACAGTGTCAACTCATGTTTAAGTGATTGTCTATGAAGACTCCAAGCTCTGAATATTCAACGATTTTCATATGTAGGATAGAATAGAATAACAGAGTTGGAAGGGAGGTCTTCTAGTCGAACCCTCTGCCTAGGCAGGAAACCCTATACACATCAGACAAAGGGTTATCCAACATCTTTTTAAAAACTTCCAGTGTTGGAGCATCCACAACTTCTGGAGACAAAATATTCAATTCGTTGATTGTTCTCTCTATCAGGAAATTCCTCCTTCATTCTAGGTTGCTTCTCTCCTTGATTAGTTTCCATCCATCGCTTCTTGACTTGCCTTTAGAAGCTCTGGAGAATAGCTTGACTCCCTCTTCTTTGGGGCAGCCCCTGAGATACAGGGACACTGCTATCATGCCTTCTGATGGTTACTGTTTTGGAGTCAGATTTTGCCTAATCTGTATTTGTACCTTTGGGGTTTTTTTTTTTCCTGCCAGGCGTAAAACTTTGCTTTTCTCCACATTAAATTTCATTTTGTTGGATAGGTCCCATTGTTCAATCAGGACAGGCCCACTGTCTGCCTGGGTGTAAGGAAATACTCTTCAAAAAAGCCAGTGCAGTCCTTGGCTGACTCAACAGGGATGGCATATGGATCATGTGTAGGGATAACACGGCTTTATAGGCGCTATCTAACAAAATGAAATTCAGTGATGAAAAAATTAAGGTTCTACATTTAGGCAAGAAAAACAAAATGCATCGTTGGCATTTCAAACTCATGCAGGAGCCTATCAGGAACTTCTCCCATCACCAGAAAATGTGCTTTGGGCTATTCTATCCATAGCATTTACGCGGTGCCTGGTTGTGTGTGGCATTTTAGTTGTTGACTGGGCTGTTGATGCCTTTCATTCGTGAAGGATTGGACAGTCCAATGGTTGCACGTGATGACCTGTAAATATTTACCTCAGAAATTGCAAAGGTGGAATTAAGTGTTCAAGAGAACAGCAGAGGATAAAAATCTGGTTTTTGTGAAAATCCAGCTGCATGAGTTGGTGAACTCCAGACTGAACAAGTCAGCAACTGACTTTTTGGTCAGTCCTTTTAGGTACACCAAATCAGTTTTTTTTTTTAAAAAAAGTTGAAGCACTAATTGATTTTAAAACTATATATGAATCCATTGCGGAACAGACAGCTTTTTTCCAGGGGGTGGGGGGGTTAAAAACATGTAACTACAGCCATCTGGTGACAGAATTGAGTAATTACAGGCCTTGAGAGGTAAATTTAAGAAACTGAGTCTCTCCGGGAAAATAAAATCCACCCGATTTTACTTCCCCCCCGAAATACCTCACAAAAATGCACTGAGGAATGCATTTCAACAGAGCAGGCCCCACTTCTCATTCTACCAGACATAGTGATTAAACTGCTGACCCAAAATTCTTTCCGTGGGTCCCTTTTTCTGCCTTTTGAGTCAGTCTTCACTCCTGGCAACGCTTGGACAAGTTCATGCAGATTTTTTGCCAAGGTTTTGGAAGTGATTTTGCTCTTACTTCCTTCTTCCTGGGGCAGGAGAGTAAATGAGTAGCTCAAGGTCACCCAGTTGGCTTTGCGCCAGTGGTGGGATTCAAAAATTTGTGGCTTGGTGGGTGTGGTTTGGTGGGTATGAAGGGGAAGGATACTGTAAAATCCCGATTCCTTCCCCACCCCACTAACCTGCTTTCCAGCTCTGTTCTCCTGTGCAGGGCAACCAAAGAAGACCCAGCCAATCAGCTGGAACTCGGGAGGCGGAGAATAGATGGGGGCGGGGCCAGTCAGAGGTGGGATTTGCCAATTCTCTGAACTACTCAAAATTTCCGCTACCAGTTCTCCAGAACTGGTCAGAACCTGCTGAATGCCACCTCCGCTTTGCGCCCAAGGTGGGATTAAAAGTCACAGTCTCCTGTTTTCCAGCCTGGGGCCTTAAGCATGACATCAAATTGTCATTAAATCTAGGAAACAGAAGGATTAAAGTTAGGAGGTTGTAGGAACACCTAGTAGAAAAAAAGCAGGATATCCCCAGAAGGAAAGACAGAGGAAGTATCTCTCTGGGCTACTCCCTATTTGTCCTAAAATAAATATAGGAAGTTCTCACCTCACAACTGTTCTTACAACTTACAACTTCATTCATTCATTGTTCGTCTTTAGAAGGTGTGGGTGCTTCATTACTGGAGGTTTTTAAGAAAAAACTGGACGGCCACCTCTCTGAAATGATATAGGGCCATGATGGCAAACCTATTGGCATGCGTGCCAAAGGTGGCACACAGAGCCATTTGTGCCTGCATGCAAGCTGCAGGCAAACTTACCTCACTGCATATGCGTGCACCTCACAGCTGTTTTTTGGCCGGTTTGAGGCCTTTCTCAGTCTCCCAGAGGCTTGAGGAAGGCTTCTGCAGGCTTCTACAGGCTTTGCAGGTTGAAAACTAGGCCTGTTTCATCACTTCCTGTTTTTCAGAAAATACCGGAAGTGACAAAACGGGCCTAGTTTTCTGCCTGCAAAGCCTGCAGAAGCCTTCCTCAAGCCTCTGGGAGGCCGAAAAAGGCCTCAAACTGACCAAAAATCAGCTGTGAGGCGCAGTGCAGGTAAGGTGGCATGGGATGAGTGGGGAATGCGCATGCATGGGTAGGGGACATGGGGAGGCGCATTGCCTTCTGGGTGCTGGC
This sequence comes from Pseudonaja textilis, assembly GCF_049901715.1. NCBI lineage: Eukaryota > Metazoa > Chordata > Lepidosauria > Squamata > Elapidae > Pseudonaja > Pseudonaja textilis. Next base: position 20,394,965 of record NC_141994.1, on the reverse strand, counting down.
ACGCGAGCACAAGTGTGCAAGAGCACGCACAATTTTTGGCACAGGAGCACAAAAAGGTTAGCCATCCTTGGTATAGGGCCTCTTGCTTGAGCAGGGGGGTTGGATTAGATGACCTCCATGGCCCTTTCCAGCTCTATTCTGATTGATTCACTGACCTCTTGAAAAAAGTGACTTATGTTGGTATTCACACTTACAACCACTGCAGCATCCCCGTGGTCAGGTGATCAAAATTTGGGCACCTGGCAACTGGAATATATTTATGACACTTGCTCTGTCCCCGGGGTCAAAAACAATAACCAATTGTAACTTTCCCAGCTGGCTTCCAACAAGCAAAATCGATGGGGGAAGCCGAATTCATTTAATCGCACCATTCTCTTTAAGAACTACAGTGATTCACTTAACAACTGTGGTAAGAAAGTTCACAAAATGGGGCAAAACTCACTTAACAACTGCCTTGCTTAGCAATGGAGATTTTGGATTCCCCTGTGGTTGTAAGTGAAGGACTATCCCTTGTGTGGCATTTTTAAAAACCAGAATTGCATAAGGTCCTCTTGTTTCTCTCCCGTGAAGTCATCGTTCTCAAATATTGTTGTTGGTTTTTTTTCATTCTGGGTTTGTTTCCTTTGTAGACAACAGCCCACGTTTTGTATAGGATCATTTGTGTAACGCCCATTTCAACAAGACTCCGGGAGGTTGAAAACATCAACCAGATAAAAGCAACAACGGACGAGCAGGCACAATAAACCCAGACTTGCAGGATTTGGAACGGCATCAAAGGCAACCTTCTCTTCACCTCAGGAAGGGAGAGGAATGTTATATCACCAGCAAGAACAATGGCAACATTGCGACCGCCATTTTGACTTTTTGTGGAGACCCCTAAAGGCAAACCCCCACGGATCCCTGCCTAGGCAGGAAACCTTACACCACTTCAGACAAATGGTTATCCAACATTTTTTTTAAAAAAAATTCCACTGTTGGAGCATCCACAACTTCTGGAGGCAAGTTGTTCCACTGATTAATTGTTCCAACCGTCAGGAAATGTCTTTTCTCCTTAGTTCTAGGTTGCTTCTCTCCTTAATTAGTTTCTACCCATTGCTTCTTGTCCTGCCCTCAGGTGCTTTGGAGAATAGCTCGACTCCCTCTTCTATGTGGCAGCCCCTGAAATATTGGAACAGTACTAACATGTCTCCCCTAGTCCTTCTTTTCATTAAACTAGACATACCCACAATTCCTGCAACCATTCTTTATATGTGTAGCCTCCAGTCCCCTAATCATCTTGGTTGCTCTTCTCTGCACTCTTTCTAGAGTCTCAACGTCTTTTTTACATCGTGGCGACCAAAACTGGATGCTGTATTCCAAGTGTGGCCTTCCCAAGGCATTGTAAAGTGGTATTAACACTTCATGTGACCTTGATTCTATCCCTCTGTTTATGCAGCCTAGAACTGTGTTGGCTTTCTTGGCAGCTGCTGCACACGGCTGGCTCCTATTTAAATGGTTGTCCATTTAGAGGCTAGGTGACTGGGAATTCCAGTTTTGCCTTAGGCCTGAAAGCCAGCTGGTTGACTTTTGGGCCAGTTCCTTTTTCGGCTACCAGCAAACCATTTACAAAGGATTGCCAAGAAAACTGTCAACACACACATACCTTCTCCGCAACAGCAAGGAGAAACTCCTATTCACTGCAGAGCTAAACCTGCTCTGTAACTATAATCTTGATATACATATATAAATTTACTACATTAGCCCAGCCTTCACCTCAAGCAAGGCTGAAGGTTTTCAAGGCTGCAGTAAATGCAAATGAGTTTTTTAAACTCTACCTGAACATTAATAGAGAAAAGGAAATGAGATTTAAAAGTAGTTTGTGTGCATTCGCTGTATAGAAACTTCCTGGAACATTCTACTTTAAACAAAGATACAGACTTTCCAGTTTATACTTGCTGGCTGAAATTAGAATTAGAATTCTTTATTGGCCAAGTGTGATCGGACACACAAGGAATTTGTCTTGGTGCAAATGCTCTCAGTGTACATAAAAGAAAAGATACATTTGTCAAGAGTCAAGAATCATCAGATAGATCATTAGTAATAGTCACAGGGTACAATAAGCAATGAAGTCATACTAGGAAACAGTCAACATAAATTGTAAGGATACAAGTGACAAAGTTACAGTCATATAGTCACAAGTGGGAGGGGATGGATGATAAGGAGTGATGAGGAGATTAATAGTAATAGTAGTGCAGACTTTGTAAATAGTTGGACAGTGTTGAGGGAATTATTTGTTTAGCAGAGTGATGGCGTTTGGGGGAAAACTGTCCTTGTGTCTAGTTGTTCTGGTGTGCAGTGCTCTATAGCGTCGTTTTGAGGGTAGGAGTTGAAACAGTTTATGTCCAGGATGTGAGGGGTCTGTAGATATTTTGACAACCCTCTTTTTGACTCGTATACAGGTCCTTGATGGAAGGCAGGTTGGTCGCCTTTGTTTTTTTCTGCAGTCCCAATAATACACTGAAGTCTGTCTGTCCTGTTGGGTTGCAGAACCGAATCAGACAGTTATAGAGGTGCAGATGAGAGATTCAATCATTCCTCTGTAGAACTGGATCAGCAGCTCCTTGGGCAGTTTGAGCTTTCTCAATAAATTCATAAACAATTCCCCAGGCTGGCTTGGTTTGTGGCTGTTAGGAGGTGTAATTCAGCCATACTGGTAAGGGAACAAAAACTCCACCCTTGATTTTAGAGAACAAGGAAGCTGCATTTAACCCATAAATTATTTCAGATCATGAAAAAGAAGAGAAGGGAATTTTCTGTTAGAAGAGCTCAATGGGTACAACCATAACTGAGCCCAACATTTCTGTTGCTAAGGGAGACATTTGTTACGTGAGTTTTCCCCCCATTTTATGACTTTTCTTGCCACAGTTGTCCAGTGAATCACTGCAGTTGTTAAGTTAGCAACACAGTTGTTAAGTGAAACTGTCTTCCCCATGGATTTTGCTGGCCAGAAGGTTTGCAAAAGGAGATCACATGGCCCCAGGATACTACAACCATCATAAATATAAATCAATTGTAAGTGTATGATGACCCGGGGCGTGACACAAAAATAAGCAAGTCACAAAAATAGAAGAAAGTCCCTTTAATGCCTTCAACTTGGCCCCAATATCCAATTATCCTCGGCTGGATATCAAACTATTAAAGAAAACAGTTTACAGAGGGAGTAAATGCAGTCCGCACTCAAAGTAAAGTTAATTCAAAATAAAAAACAACAACACAAACCACACTACGGCAGGCAAGGATGATTAATTTCAGACTTCTACCAGATAACGCAGCAACCACAGTTGGGAGGAAGCCAAAACACAGATAAACTCTGACAAGAATGCACGCTTTGCTTCCAATATTTTTGCAATGCACAGTTTGTCCTTTTAAACAGTCCTCCCAGCTGCAGCTCATGAAGGGGATCAGGGCCCCTTCCTCCCCCATAGACCACGCCACTCATGTTTCTCCCTTATCCACTCCTTCCTGCGTGCCCTAGGATGAAGAGGGGATGGGCCTGGGTCTTCATCTGAATACCCAGCCGGCCTGTGCCCTTCCCGTTTCCTCCACAACCTCCGGAGCCACACTGCCACTCCCTGTCAGCTGTTCCTCCTCTCCCTCAGAGTCAGACTCCAACAGGGGCATGACAAAGTATCTGAATTTTGAACACATGACCATGTGGATGCTGCAACAGTCATGTGAAAAACTGTCTAAAGTTGCTTTTTTCAATGACGTTGCAACTTTTAACAGTCACTAAATGAACTGTTGTAAGTCAAGGACTACCTGTACCATAAAGTTCCCATGCAGTTCAATTAGCCAATGAAATCTCATTCCTGGGCTGGATTACCACTATCCATACCTATCTGGATCTTCCTTTGCTTAAGATCCAGATGGATCTTGACAGATTTGAACCCTGGCCCGTCTAACAAAATGAAATTCAGTATAGAGAAAAGTAAAGTTTTACACTTAGGCAAGAACCAAACCAAAAGTACAGATATAGACTGGGTGAAACCAGGCTAAATAGCAGTAATGGTGAGTGAGATCTTGAAGTATTTGTGGGCAACCAGCTAAATAGGAGCCAGCAGTGTGCAGCAGCAGCCCAGAAAGCTAATGCAGTCCTAACTTGCATTAACAAAAGGATACAATCAAGATCAAGGGAAGTACTAATACCACTCTATAAAGCCTTAGTAAGACCACACCTAGAGTACTGCATCCAGTTTTGGTTACCACGCTATAAAAAAGATGTTGAGGCTCTAGAAAAAGTACAGAGAAGAGCAACCAGGATGATTAGGGATCGGAGGCTAAAACATACATACAATGAACGATTGCAGGAACTAGTCTGGCTAGTCTAGGGAAGAGAAGGACCAGGGAAGACAGGATAGCAGTCTTCCAATATTTGAGGGGCTGCCACATAGAGGAAGGAGTCAAGCTATTTTCTAAAGCACCTGAAGGCCAGACAAGGAACAACGGATGGAAACTGAACAAGGAGAGACTCAACCTGGAAATAAGGAGAAACTTTCTGACAGTGAGAACCATCAACCCATGGAACAGAAGTTGCCCTTGGAAGTTGTGGGAGCTTCATCACTTGAGACTTTCAAGAAGAGACTGGACTGCCATCTGTCAGAAATGAGGTAAGGGTCTCCTGCTTGGGCGGGGGGTTGGACTAGATGATCTACAAGGTCCCTTCCAACCCTGTGAATCTGTAACCTGCTTTCTTGTGGTTTCCAGATCACTTCAGCATCAAAACATCTCAAGGAGAAAGATAGCATTGAGTTTCTTCACAAGATGACTCAGCACTTCTAATGGAGCCTCTCTACACTTGCTCCTCGACTCCATTCAAGCTAGTGGCAGTGTAGTTCAGAAAAAAAAAGTCTACATGGGGCAGGTCTATGATCCAAACCTCCTCTCTTTTAGGCATCTCACACATGACTGATAGGCACCTAAAATGGGTGGTCGATGCGTCACTGCAGCCATCTTGATTAAGTTGTATGATCAACGCTCGAGGGAGGTTTAGCGTAGGAAAAGGAGGTGTGGGAGTCAGGACCAACTTCAAGGAAACCTGAGAGCTCCGAGGGGGAAGAGGGAATGGAGCTGGCAGAGAGAGAGAGAGAGAGAGAGAGAGGCGGAGCCTGGGCCGTCTGTCAGCCCTCGGATGGAGAGTCAACAGCCCCCAGGTCTGGCGGTGGCGGATGAGGAAGAGGAGGAACAGCTGGGTCCAGTGCCCGACGTGCAGATCAGTGGTGGAATTCAACATTTTTTTTTTACTACCAGTTCTTTGGGTATGGCTTGGTGGGCGTGGCTGGGGAAGGACACTGAAAATCTCCAGTCAGTGGTGGTATTTGCTGGTTCTCTGAACTAGTCAAAATTTCCGCTACCGGTTCTCCAGAACTGGTCAGAACTAGTTGAATACCACCTCTGGTGCAGATGCGCAGAAGGCAGAGAGGAGAGGAGAGCAGTGGAAATCTATGGGCCGGTCCTTGGGACGGAACAGCTACCGCTGCTAGCAAAGCCACACCCTAGCTTTGGGGATAAAAGGCAGGGGGCGGAGGTGAATAGATGTGACAGACAACTATTCATCTCCCTGTTGGTCAGCCACTGATAGCCTGCACTTCCGAATCCTCTCTGGAAATTATCAGAATTCTTCTTGGAATCTGCAGCACCTTGTGTGTGTGTGTGTGTGTGTGCATGCACGCATGCGCGCTGTGGGAAAAAAGCAAGCGCACCTTCTGAAACTTCCTTTGTAAGTGTGGGAAAAGAGAGAGAGAGAGAGACTCCTGGTGTATTGGACCAGTTCAAGGGGAAAGGGAACGAGAGTCACTTTCCACACGATGTAGAGATTTGTAGCCTACTTTGAGAGAGTGGCTGCTGGCGCTCCTAATAAAGGGAACGTTTCATTAACTACAAAGGGCTTGTCATATTTGGGAGTCAGAACAAAAACACCAGAAGGCAGGACAAACAGTAATGGGTGGAAGCCTCTTAAAGAAAGATGATCTAACCTAGAACTAAGGAGAAATTTTCTGACAGGGAGAACAATTAATCAGCAGAACGGCTTGTCTCCTGGAGTTGTGGTTTTCAAAAACAGGCAACCATTTGACTGAAATGGTCTAAGCTTCCTACCTTGAGCAGGGGGATGGACTGGAAGACCTTTGTGGTTCCTTCCAGCCCCCCGAATCTATGATTTATTTATTTATCCCGCAGGTGCCCCTGGGCCTCCAAAGTCTTCTATACCATTTCTTCCCCAACAACCTAAATTAAAAATAAAGGGGTGGCATGAGGTTCACGTTTAGTGACTGTATGAGGTTCATGTTTAGTGACCGTATCTCAAATTTGTGTACCTCCCACGAATGTAGGACTAGTTTCAAACTAGCTTTGCTGGTTGGATTTATCCCCTCTAATTAGCTATTTTCAGCAGCTCAGCAATACATTAGTCGGCTTCCGACTCCATATATTTACATAAAGTCACACTTGGCAATTGTGGGACAATCTTTATTTATTTGTTTTTTCCATGGACAACTGGAAGCCTCGTGATTAGTAAAGCAGGAAGAAAGCTAAAGGTACATTTAGCTTTAAATGTACAACTTTGTGCAAAAGTGTGCTTTGGTTCAGGAAAACAAAACCAAAAACACGGGGAAAATTTTGTTCTTGAACATTTAAAGGTGGTTTTTTTTAAAAAAATTTTTTTACCGACCTTGGAAGGATGGAAGGCTGAGTCAACTTTGAGTCAGCCAGAATCGAACTGCTGGCAATCGGCAGAGTTAGCTTCAATACTGCATTCTAACCACTGTGCACAAGGAAGGAGAATGAGAGAGAATAAGGGAGGGAGAGGGAAGGGAGGGAAAGAGGGAGGGAAGGAGGAAGGAGCAGCAATAGCATTTAGACTTATATACCACTTCAAAGTGCTTTACAGCCCTCTCTAAGCGGTTTACCGAGTCAGCATATTGCCCACAACCATCTGGGTCCTCATTTTACCGACCTTGGCTGAGTCAACCCTGAGCAGGTCAGGATCAAACTGCTGACAGTCGGCAGAGTTAGCCTGCAATACCACATTCTAACCACTGCGCCACCATGGCGCTTTGATCACAAGGCCTTGGGACCCTGCAATTGTTGTGAAGACATGCTGGTTGCCAAGCGTCCGGATCTCGATCTCATGACCATGAGGATGCTGCCATGGTTATAAGGACCAGTCATAAATCCCTAGAGTGCTGTTCTAATTTTGAACAGTCACTAAACAAATGGTTGTAAATCGAGGAGGATCTCTAAAGTGGCTTTCTCCTGGGAGATTCTTTTCTTTTGCACCACAAATGTTTTGTCTTCAGTCAATCCAACAAAGAAAGAAGCAAGCAAGCAGGCAGATGTGTGTGTTTTTGTAACCAGTCAGGGCATGCCCCTTCCCATTTCCTAATGCAAAGTCATCAAGTCATTCCTCGGGAAATCTAGGGCTTTCTTTAACCCTCTTCTCGCTCTCTCGCTGCCTAAAAATTAGAGCATATTATTCGGGTTGTAAAAACTGCAGAGTAACGAAACAGTTGGAAGTAGAGGTGGTGTTCAACAGGTTCTGACCAGTTCTGGAGAACCAGTAGCGGTAATTTCGAGTAGTTCGGAGAACCGGCCAATACAACCTCTGCCTGGCCCTGCCCCCATCTCTTCTCAGCCTCCCATTGAATGGCTGGATCTTCTTTGGCTGCCCTGCACAGGAGAACGGAGCTGGAAAGCAGGTTAGTGGGGTGGGGAAGGAATTTTGCAGTAACTTTCCCCCAGGAGTGGGGATTTTATAGTATCCTTCCCTTGTCACGCCCACCAAGCCACACAACGCCCACCAAGCCTCGCTCACAGAACAGGTAGTAAAAAAAAATAAAATCCCACCACTGGTTGGAAGGGACCTTGGTGGTCTTCTAGTCCAACCCTTTGCTTAGACAGGCAACCCTACACCACTTCAGACAAATAGTTATCGAATCTCTTCTTAAAAACCTCCAGTGTTGGAGCGTTCACAACTTCTGGAGGCAAATTGTTCCACTGATTAATTGTTCTCCCTGTCAGGAAATGTCTCCTTAGTTCTAAGTTGCTTCTCCCCTTGATTAGTTTCCACCCATTGCTTCTCGTCCTGCCCTCAGGTGCTCTGGAGAATAGCTTGACTCCTTCTTCTTTGGGGCAGCCCCTGAGATATTGGAACACTGCTATCATGTCTCCTCTAGTCCTTCTTTTCATGAAACTAGACATACCCAGTTCCAGCAACCGTTCTTTATATGTTTTAGCCTCCAATCCTCCCCTAATCCTCTTTGTTGTTCTTCTCTGCACTCTTTCTAAAGTCTCAGCCTCTGGCAACCAAAACTGCCCTGCCGTTCATTTTGTTCCTTAGTACTAGAAGTGATTTATTGCGTTCAACCCCTTTCTCCCCAACACACGCCCACGCACCCTGCTTAGCAAGGAATCCTCCTGCTGACTTGGAACCCAGAAAAACCTGTTCACCCCAGAATAGCTCTAGTCAAAAACACAGGAAGTCCCTGACTTACAACCACATTGGGAACACAATTTGCATTGTTAAGCAATTTGGTTGTTGTTGTTCAGTCGCTAAGTCGTGTTCAACTCTTCACAACCCCATGGACCACAGCACGCCAAGCCTCCCCCATCCTCCACTGTCTCCTGGAGTCTGGCCAAATGCAAGTTCCTGGCATCAATGACACTATCGAACCATCTCATCTGCCATCCTTCTCCTTTCGCCTTCAATATTGTTAAGCAAAGAGGTTGTTAATTGAGCCAGGCCTGAATTTATGACTTTTTTTGGTCCTGCTTAAGTGAATCACAGCCATTAACTGAATCACATGGCCATTAAGCAAATCCAACCTCCTCCATTGACTCTGGGAGCTGGCTGGGACTATTGCAAATGGCTACTTCTGCTGACTGCCTTCTGCCACCAAGGTTGGCCATTCGATTCGGAGCGGCTCAAGGTTGACTCAGCCTTCTATACTTCTGAGGTCAGTAAAATGAGGCCCCAGTGGTATACATTTGCTAATCCTTTCCTTCCCTTTTTCCTTCCCTTTTTCCTTCCCTTTCCTTTCCTTTCCTTTCCTTTCCTTTCCTTTCCTTTCCTTTCCTTTCCTTTTTTCTTCTCTTTCCTTCCCTTCTCTTCCCTTCCCTTCCCTTCCCTTTTTTCTTCCCTTCCCTGTCAGAAGGAGCAACGCCTTTGCTCAAGTCAGAATTCATTGTTTGCAAAAAGAGCCATTTATAACCAGCCAGTCCATGTGCCTGTAAACCTAAGGGAAGGTTGATTCAAGGGGTTTCGTTAAAGAGGTTGAGAGTCTAGAAAGAGTGCAAGAGAGAAGAGCAACAAAGATGACGAGAGGGATGGAGGCTAAAACCTAGGATGAACAGTTGCAGTTCTCCAGTACCGGTCAGAACTGGCTGAACATACCACTTCTGGTTGTAAGTCACTTTGTTCTGTGCTGTTGTCACTTCAAATGGCCACTAAGCGAGCTGTTATGAGTCGAGGACTACAGTGAAGCCATTTATATACTCTCACAGCCTCCAGACACTAGGATAAGACGTCCGTAGCATCGTTTAATTTGCCCAGCGCCAGAAATATACAATTAGATATCGTCAGCAAACCGATGATAATCACCCCCCATGGCCAGGGACGAACTCGCCCAATGGCCTGAGGTAAATATTGAAAGGGGGGGGGGAGAGAGAACCGAACCCTGCAGCAAAATCACAGCTGCACTAGCATGATGTGGGTGGCCCAGATCTGATGTACGTGGCTGGGTTACTCCAGAGCTATGAAACATATTTAATATATATATATTTTAAGGGCAGGAACATACGCCTTCCTCTCCCTGCCTCCAGCCTGCTGGAAATGCAACCTCCACCTGACTTTGCTCACCCACACAAAAGGAGTGTTTCCCCACTCCTGTGGGGCCGGCCGGTCTGGTTCCTCTTCTGCCCTTCCTTCCATCACAAGTAAACCCTCCGTCCATTGGGTTGTCCTGTGTGCTACGGCAGAGCGCCTGCTTGGCATCTGCCACCCCTCCCACCAACGGCCATCATAGCTAGATGGCCTGCTGGGCAAGGGGAAAACTGGGCCTTTTGTAAAACGACAACAGTAAAACCCAAAAAGGAATGGAATGGGAAACCTGATTTTTTTTTTCTTTTCCTTTTAGGAAAGGTGAAGTGGATATAGCCTCTCTGCCACCTTCTCATCCTGGACCAGATTACAAGTGTTCAGGTAGTCCTTGACTTAAGAACACAATTGGGACCAGAAGTTCTCTTGCTAAGCATTGTTAAGTGATTAGTGCCTAATTTTATAACTTTTTCTTGCCATGGTTGGTAAGCAAAGAGTTGCAGTTGCTAACCTTTCCTTCCCTTTCTGTTCCTCCTTTCCTTTCCACTCCTTCCCTTCCCTTTCTTTTCCTCCTTTCCTTCCCTTTCTTTTCCTCCTTTCCTTCCCTTTCTTTTCTTCCTTTCCTTTCCTTCCCTTTCTTTTCCTCCTTTCCTTCCCTTCCCTTTCTTTTCCTCCTTTCCTTTCCTTTCCTCCTTCCCTTCCCTTTCTTTTCCTCCTTCCCTTCCCTTCCCTTTTTCCTCCTTTCCTTTCCTTTCCTTTCTTTTCCTCCTTTCCTTTCCTTTCCCCTTCCCTTCCCTTCCCTCCTTCCCTTCCCTTCTCTTTCTTCCCTTTCTTCCATCCCTTGAATATCCTAAATAATGGAAGCAAGCTTCCTATAATCTTCTCTGCTGTCCTCACCACTCTCTGTAGGGACTTTCTATCTGAGGCCCTGCTGCCACCAAACCAAACAGGGATGCAGTTTGTGAAAACACTCTCCATAGTGCCTCTGTAAAAAGCAGCCAGGACAGAAGGAGAGAGATGTGCTCACCTCACGATCTATCTGACAACATTGTGGCTCCTTTCAGATGTTTTAGCCTGAGGGTTTCCTGCAAAGTTGCTTTCCTCAGTCAAAAACTTGCATGCAGAAGCTGCTGAGCAGCTTGTACGGCAGTGGTGCCAGAATTATACAAATGAATAAGAGCATTCTCATAACTGGAGATGCTACTCAGCCTCAGATTATGTCTCAGATTATGTCTCAACCACAACAACCCCAGATATACCTAGCCGTCGACTTACAACCTCAATTGAGCCCAAAATTTCTGTTTTTATGCGAGACATCTGTTAAGTGAGTTTTTCCCTCATTTTACAACCTTTCTTGACACAGTTATTAAGTGGACTTGGCTTCCCTGTTGACTTGAAGGTCACAAAAGGAGTATCACATGATCTCTGGCACAGTGCAACTGTCCTAAATTTGAGCCAATTGCCAAGCACCCGAATTTTGATCACACGACCAAGGGGATGCTGCAATGGTTGTAAGTGTGAAAAATGGCCATGTCATGCCCCTGGTGGAGACTGACTCTGAGGGAGAGGAGGAACAGCTGACAGGGAGTGGAAGTGTGGCTCCAGAGGTGGTGGAGGAGGCTGGGGAAGGACAGAGGCCGGCTGGGCAGTCAGAGGAGGACCCAGGCCCATCCCCTCTCCATCCTAGGGCACGCAGGGAGGAGAGGATAAGGAAGAGATGTGGTCTACAAGGGAGGAGAGAGCCTTGATCCTCTTCATGAGCTGCAGCTGTGACAACTGAATAAGAGGTCGGACATACGTACTGCCGAACACTGGAAATAAAGCGTGTTTCATTCTGGTCTGAAGTTATCTTGGCTGGCATCCTTCCAACAGACTGTGCCTTGCTATCTCCTTAAATTTGATAAATACTTCTGTTCCATTATGGAAATTTTGTCATTGTACTTTGGTTTTTTATTTCACCTCTATCTGCTCATTAAATTCAAACGGTATTGCTTTCTTTTGAAGAGTATTTTTGAGCACGTTTTATCTCCAGCTGAGTATTATTGAACAGCAGGGCCAAGTTGGAGGCATTAAAGGACATTTATTTACGTTTTGGATTCTGTTATGTTTGTGTTACACTCTGGGTCATTACAGGCCGGAAGTCACTTTTTTCAGCGCTGTCATATTGTTGGTCACTAAACAAACGGCTGTAAGTCAAGGACTACCTGTACATAGCCACCTATGTGGGCCAGGTCCCTGGCCATGAACTCCTGAGCTATACCTGCCCTCCACGGCGAAGACAACCTGAAATTTCTCAAGACCCAAATCTTCCTTTAGCAATTCCATCATGAGGTCCAGCTGCTTAGGTGGAGATGAAGCCATATAGGAAGAAGACCAGTATGGCAGGAATTAAGACTAGCACACCTTTCTTGACAAACTCATAAGCAGCACCACATATCCAGTGATAAACTGAAACCGAATCAGAACAGAGCTGGAAGGGACCTTGGAGGTCTTCTAGTCCAACCCCTTGCTTAAGCAAGAAATCCTATACCGTTTCAGACAAATAACTGTCCAGTCTCTTGTAAAAAACCTCCAGTGATGAAGCACCCACAACTTCTGGTGGCAAGCTGTTCCACTGGTTAATTGTCCCCACTCTTAGGAAGTTTCTCCTCCATTCCAGGTTGCTTCTCTCCTTGATTAGTTTCCATCCATTGTTTCTTGTCTTGGCCTCTGGTGCTTTGGAGAATAGATTGGCCCTTTCTTCTTTAGGGCAGCCACTAAATACTGAAATACTGCTATCATGTCATCCCTAATTCTCCTTTTCTTTAGACTGGCCAACCCCAAATCCTGCAACTGTTCTTCACATGTTTTAGCCTCCCAGCCTTTAATCATCTTAGTTGCTCTTCTCTGCACTTTTTCCAAAGTCTCAACATCTTTTTTGCAAAGTGTAGGAAGCTATCACCTACCCCTCTCCTAGAAAAATGAAATATTAAAAAGGCAGAATATTTCCCCTAAAAAGAGAAGTAGAAACTCAGAAGCAGAAACTTACCTCAGAGGCAGAAACTCAGCCCCCGCACCCATCTTTGCTAATGGGCCATTACTCTGGCCTAGGCCAGTCTATTTTACATAACAAAGGTCTACTCCGGGCAGCCCCATAATAGGAATTGCCCAAAGCCCTTTGATTACATCATCATTCACCAAGCCTGGGATTCAGGACAGCCTATAGAGTTGCCCTTGCATGGCCTCATGGGAGTCTGACAACCAATCAGAATACAAGCTCCAATTCAAATCCCAACAGAGGGTATAAAACTCAGGGACTCTCAGCATCTCCTTCCTTCTTTCTACACCCAAGGGATGTGATCCTGTCTACCATCAAACCATCTTTCCAAGCAGCCACCATGTTTCCAGTGTCTTTCTTCCCCACTTGGAACTGAACCCAGAAGGATAATTCTTCCAACAAATGTAATCTCTTTTTTTTTTTAAAGAGAAGAACTGTGCCTCTGTGTCCACTGCCCCTTATTTTTTGGAATACGGGTAGTCCTCAACTTATGGCCACAAAATGAACTGTTGTAAGTCGAGGATTTACCTGTATCTGCCATGGATTCCCTACCATCTCCAAGGCCAACTTTTGGCTTGTTTTGGTAACAGCATGAGCCACCCACATCATTTATGAAGTGTCAGAATTGGTTCAAGAGCTATAAAATACCAACCAGCAGCAAATATATAACACCCTTTTCCTCTACAAAATGTATGCACTTCCCTCCTTCAAGGGTTGAAGTATGGCTTCTGGCAGCATGACGACCTCTTAATTAAAATATAGTTATCAACTCCTGCAACTCACAAACAGAATCAGCCTATCTATACATCGCTCTTTTATTATGGATAACACCCAAAGAATAAATAAATAAAAAAAGAGGAGGAAAGAGTAAACAGAGGGATGATTGGAATAGAGCAGAGAAGAAAAATGTTCAGATAAGGATTGTTAAAACTGCGTCTCTCAATCTTTCAGAATAAATTGATAAAGAGGTTACTTGGCACAAATTAAGCAAGAATGATGGTCGTGTTTAAGATTATTGCTAAAGATATCAAGTACCTAAAGCAGACTTTATTTTTTTTTAATTTTATGCATACATCTAGCTATAGATATAACAATCACCAGGTGATAATTCCCCATGCTACTAGGCTGGAAATTCTCGGTTTGGGTAACTTAGAACTGCGTCGCTTATATTGCATAAAAAAGTATATGCAGTAATGTTTTACTACGTATGGTTCAGATATCATGATGAACTTTAAATCCAGGTCAACCAATGTCTTTTTTGTTTTGTTTTAATCGCAATAATACGCGCACTAACAATTGCTTTAAACTCAATATAAATTATTCTAAACTTGATTGTAAAAAATACGCTGTCATCGAGTTGTCAGTCTGGAATGCCCTACCTGATTCAGTTGTTTCAGCTACAAATTTTCACAGTTTCAGTCACAAATTGACTTCCGTGGACCTTACATCATACTTAAGTGGTGAGTAGAGGGGGTGTGCATAAGTGCACTAAGATGCCTCTATTGTCCCTGTCATTGTATTTTTATTCTGTTATTCTTGTTCTTGTCTTTGTATGACAAATTCTAATAAATAAAATAAAATAAATAATTTCCAGTTACCAACAAATACTAGAGGTATTTTTAAGTTTTATTCAAAAGATTTCTTGAACCTAGAAGGTTTTAAACTTATCCTTACTTAAATTAACAGAAGGGATATCATTTAGACCCACTTATAGTCTTCCATGTTTTATTGTTTTCTCGATGCTTAGGTAAAATCAACTTTAATCTAAAATTTATCTGATTGCCTGAAACCAAATAGCTTACCGAAATTACACAATAAAATCAGAATAAAAATGAAAAGGATAATCAAAATAAAAGGTCATCATGATAGAACGACAGAAAATGACAGTGACACAATTATATTGGATGCATTTGATACGTGTGCTTTAAAACTTGTAATGGAAAAGTCTTATCTGGAGCAAAAATACTCCAGTAACAGCCAAGTACAAATTATTTTACATTATTTTTTGGAGAAAGCAAACTATGACAAAATTAGGGAGAATTGCCAGAACTTCAATTAATTGTACACATGAAGTGCAAATAAAAGAATCAGAGAAGAAACCTGGATGATTTAAAAACACATGGATGGGTTCAGATATCATGATGAACTTTAAATCCAGGTCAACCAAATTCCTATGTTCACTTGACTCACTGATGCCTTCAGAATGTGGTTTAAGTGCTTGGGGGGAGATGAGGTGGGAGAAACCATCAACCACCAAAGGGGTGAGAAAGCATCCACCATTCACTTTCCTTTCAACCTTGACTCACAGGTTGGGCCAAGAAAATGGAACCAAGCACTGAAAATTAATTTCAAAGGAGCCTCTGGAGGAAATGGGAAAGGCAAATATCCCCTTTCTTGGGAGGCTGTGAGAGGAAGCCTTTCTCTCCCTCAGAGAAAAGCATTAATCACACCTTGGAATGATAGCCAGGCAGCTAAACAGCAGCCTGGAGAGTAAAAAGGTGTCTGGAATTCCAGCTGGGTTCATCGGCCTTGGGGACTGTCCTCAGTGGCCTCTTGGCCGATCTCACAATGATACCTAAGAACAAAGGTCTTCAAAGGTGACAAGTTTAAGACGTGTGGACTTCAACTCCCAGAATTCCTGAGCTAACCATGACTGGAGGGGGGATTCTGGGAGTTGAAGTCCACACGTCTTAAAAAGCTGCCAAGTTTGGAGACCTCTGCTATAGCACCTAAGATTTTCGGCCTAAGACAAGGGTCTTCAAACTTGGCCAGTTTAAAGCTTGTGGACTTCAGCTCCCAGAATTCCTGAGCTAACATGACAGGAGGAGGGATTCTGGGAGTTGAAGTCCACAAGTCTTTAAAGCTGTCAAGTTTGAAGACCCCTGCCTCAGAACTTTAAAATAAAAATAAAAAGGAACTATTTTTGGGGGGGAGAAGTCCCCCTTTTTGGGGTGGGAGCAAGAGATGGGCTGCTGGGGGTTTGGGGGAGCCCCTAGCTGAGAGTCTGTGCAGTTCAGAGAATCCCCAAATCCCACTCATGTCTGGCCCCGCCCACCCTGACCCCTCCCCTCGCAAGAGTCCTCACGAAGCCTGTTTTGGATGCAGGTAAGTGCAGGGCACATGTG
Organism: Pseudonaja textilis; assembly: GCF_049901715.1. Taxonomy (NCBI): domain Eukaryota; kingdom Metazoa; phylum Chordata; class Lepidosauria; order Squamata; family Elapidae; genus Pseudonaja; species Pseudonaja textilis. Next base: position 20,378,956 of record NC_141994.1, on the reverse strand, counting down.
GAGGCTCGGGAAGGGCGAAAAGTGGACCTCTTGGAAGTTCAGGAAGGCCGGAAATGGGCCCATTTCCAGCTTCCAGAGAGCCTCCGGAGCCCAGGAAGGCCATTTTAGCCCTCCCAGAGGCTCGAGTAAAGCCTCCAGAGCCCGGGGAGGGCAAAAAAGCCCCACCCCCTGCCATGGTGCAGGAGGCTGACTAGGCCACGCCCACCATGGCCACGCCCACCCAGCAACCGGACAGAGAACCCGTTGCTAAAATTTTTGAAGCCCACTCCTGGGTGGGAGCAAGAGATGGGCAGCCTCAACTCTGGAGCTGACAACAATCTCCTCTTTCCAGGGATCCTTCACACAGACGTTAAGATGCTAACTTGATCCCTCATTAGGGGATGGTGTGCCCCCCCCCTCCCCCAAAAAATCTAGAGTCTGGAAGCACGCTTGCTGGCTGCAGGTAGTCCTTGACTTACGACCACAGTGGAGGCCAGAATGGATGTTGCTAAGTGGGCAATCCCTTGAGTTTTGCCCCATTTTTTAATATTTTTCCTGGCCACCTATTTGTTAAGTGAATCCCTGCGGCTAAGTTAGTAAATGGTTAAAGTGACAAAATGGTTGTTAAACGTATCTGGTTGACTTTGCTTGTCGGTAGGTCGCAAAAGAAGATCACACGATTTAACCCTCCAGACACACACACACACACACACACACACACACACACACACACACACTGCAACCGTCAGAAATATGAAACAGTCATCAAGCATCCGAATGTAAATCGCATAACCGCCGGGATGATCCCCCACGGTCGTAAGTGTGAAATATGGTCCTAAGTCACTTTTTTTCAGGGCCGCTGCAACTTTAATCACGAAATGAACTGTTGTAAGTCGAGGACTACCTGAATTCAAATGTGTCTTTGTTTCAGGGGCTTCTGCCTTAGAAAACAGCTCCTTCCAATGAGGGAGGGCCACATTCCCGGACAATCCTCACCCAAATTTGGGAATTCCAGCCTCTCAAACTTCATGTTCATTCCCGAAAAGAGATCCAGCTCAGAATCTATCTATCTATCTATCTATCTATCTATCTATCTATCTATCTATCTATCTATCTATCTATCTATCTATCCATCCATCCATCCATCCAATCTATCATCTATATCTATCCTATCCAATTTATCTAATCTATCTATTCTATTCTATTCTATCCATCCATTCATCCATCCATCTATGAGAAATACCACTCAGGCATCATCACAAAATAACCAGAACCGTAAAACCAACAAACTTGAAATTTGGCACTTATGTTCCTCTTGGCTTCTAGTGCTCACTAAGAAAGGATTTTTCAAAATGACCGTCAGAGCATTCGTATTTCGTATATTATTTTTATTAACACACTCTGATGCTACTCCGCCTCCCCACCTGAAAAGAAATCTGTTCCAAATGCAAAACACAAGCAGAGGAGTGGAGTTTCCATTTCCATTTCACAGCACCAAGCAGCTTCACTACAGAACAGCTGAGCTAAGCCACGCCCCAGGCTCCTTGCTGTCTCCTTCTTGCTCACACAGCAAATACCGTTTCACTTTCCAAACAGCCCTCAACTCTCTCACACACTGACAGGAACCCTCTATGGATGCTGATAGACAGAGGCAGAATTTCTCTCTCCCCACCCCCACTTATTTTCCTCCCCCCAAACTCGCTCGATCACATAGTTTCATAGCGAAGCACGGGTACCCTGCTAGTTGTTGATAATTCACAAACTGGAGGGAGGGGAAACCCAGAAGGAAACCAACAAACACAAACACACCTTATCACAATCCTTTACAAGAGGGAGGGGGAACGTCTCTGCAGCTGAAGGGAGGTGGGGGAACAGACAGAGAAAGAATGAACCTTTTTCATACTTCGTTCCCTTTCTTTACCTGTAAACTGCCACAAATTAGGTTCCGGGCTCGACCTGACGCAGCAGCTTACCTGGAATTCCTACGCGAGGCCCCGCGCGTCTTTTTGCTGTGATTCACCCTGGAACTTGGCAGCGGGACAAACTTGGCCGAAAGTTTTGTTTTGTTTTTTAAATCCAGAGCCAGCTTACCTGAAGCGCGTCCCCTTCCTCGGTCTTGAGGGCGAGGAGGCCGGTGCGTCCATGGGGTTCTCCGGGGGAGGTTTTCGGCGGTGGCTCCCTGGCCCGCCTGCTCCTTCTTTGCTTTCCCCGGGGCGTCGGGCGCTCTTCGCTTTTTTTTTTTCTTTTTTCTTTTCTTTTCCAGGTGAGCCAACGGAGGAACACACCTACGAGAGACAGGAAGCCAGGAAAGCTGCGGGCTGATTGGCTTCTCCGGCACGAAGTCGAGCAAGGAAATATAGTGTGTGACTCCCATTTCAGGTGTGTGTGTGTAGGGAGGGGAGACACACAAAGAAAGGCCGGGAAAGTTCCGTGCCTGATAAAAGAGCCCCGCGCGGGCGGACGCGGTTCTTCGTCGCGAGGGCCTCCACGCGAGTTTTCTTTTTTAAAAAGATTAGGAATCGTGGTTAGGGATTAAACGATGCAGGGTTTACAGTTTTTTCTCGCCACTGTACAATGTGTGCATCCGAACTTGTTTCTCTGCGTCGTATAATATATGTAGGTACAGTATATTCTCTCTCTCTCTCTTTCTTTCTTTCCTTCCTTCCTTCCTTCCTTCTCTTTCTTTCTTTTCCTTCCTTCTTTCTTTTCCTTCATTCTCTTTCTTCCTTTGTTTCTTTCTTTCTTTCCTTTCCTTCCTTCTTTCTTTTTCTTTCCTTTCTTTCCTTCTTCTTTCCTTCCTTCTTTTTTCTTCCTTCCTTCTTTCCTTCCTTCCTTCCTTTTCCTTCCTTCTTTTCCTTCCTTCTCTTCCTTCTTTTTTTCCTTTCTTTATTTTCTTTCTTTCTTTCCTTCCTTCCTTCCTTCCTTCTTTCTTTCTTTCTCTCTCTTTTCTCGTTCCCACCCACCCTTCCTTTTTCTTTCTTTCTTTCATTGCTTTTATATTTTTGTCCTGTTTATATAGCATATATATTGGAGGTGGTGACCCTTGGAAAGCTGTACACGGTGAAATTTCATTTTAACGTATGTCGATTTGTGTACATTCAAAGTGACAATAAAGTTATTCTAAGTTTTTAATGCTAAAGAAGGACAGGGTTTTTGTTTGTTTCAATTTAAACACAAGCTGTGAAGGAGAGGCCATCAAACCAGGATAGAATTCAAAAGGACCATGGGTTTATTTATGGTGGTGTAACAACTCCAGACTGATGCATTTGACCCCGCCCTTGGGCTCAGCCAGGTCATCTCCTACAGAATCAGTTGCAATGATATCAAAGAGGAAGAAGAGCAAGGTAAAATTTGCAGAGCGACTAAATTTGTGCAAGTCTTTCTCTGCTCCAAAAATATAATTGCACTATCAATAGGAGGAGGAATCAAAAGTCACTTTTTTCAATGATATTGTAACTTCAAATGGCCATTAAACTAATGAGAGCAATTAATCAAGTCAAGGACTATTTGGAAAGAGACGAGGAAGACTTTCAAGCAATACAGAGATTTTGGAATTTGTTGTTTCTTAGTGGATATTCCAACATTAATCCTGTTGTTTAGCACCATATAATTCATATAAAGCAAAAAAATATTTTTAAATGTGGGTATGTTGATAGCTATATTAATTATTCTGGACATTCTGTTTTTTTTCTCTATTCCTTTCAACTTGTGGAAAAATATATGCTGTAACTGTGTAATTAAAATCCCACCCTCCTTTTAAAAAAGGGGGCAGGGCTTTGGTTGTATTCTTTGTGGTCACCATCTTAGCAATCATAGAAAACATAGAATAACTGAATTGGAAGGCACCTTGAAGGTCTTCTAGTCCAGGGATCACCAACCTTTTGGACCTCAGAGACCACCAAACTCATAATTTTAAATCCCGTGGACCAAGAGACCCTGGGAAAATCCCCAAAAAGTCTACAGAAAAATTTCCCACCTCGTTTTCCTACTGATCATTCTTTATTTGGGATCACAGGATACCGTCTCCAGCTCTGTTCTCGGGGAAAGAGAAAGAGAGACTTTTGGCTTCATGCAAGGAAAGCAGCAGAAGTCTTTCTTTCTCTCCCCCAAACTCCACCAGAAATGAGTCTTTGTGAGACTTGTCAGGCTGACACAGCCTCTTGGAGCAGGAGGCCTTGCAGGGTCCCAAAGACTCATTTCTGGTGGAGAGAAAGAGAAAGAGTGAAAGACTTTTGCTGCTTTCCTTGCGTGCAGCCAAAAGCAGAAGAAGAAAGAAGCAGAAAGAAGCAGCCCAGTGGCCAGGTCAGGCGCGTGGGGCAAATGGGGCAAGTTCCCCCCCGACCTTTCCCACCTCCCCTCACTACCTCATGTTGTTTGCAATGCAAGCGATGCAAGCCTTGTGTTCCTGCACAGCCTGGATTAATTGCTTTGGGGAGTGCTTTTGGGGTGACATTTCTCTGTGGACCACCAAAATTTTCTCATGGACCACCAGTGGTCCCCAGCCCACTGGTTGGAGACCACTGTTCTAATCCAACTATCTGCTTGAGCAGAAAACCCTACACCATTTCAGACAAATGGCTGTGCAAATTCATTCCACAGGCATCTTGCCTATAAAATTGCCAAGAGATGAACACAACTAAATGGTTGAAACAACAACACCGCATTCCGTGGTTTGGCCTTCAAAGGTTTAATGGCTTGGGCCAGTAGTATGTTTTTTTAAATTTTTTTTGCGAAAGACACATTACTGAATGGGATTGTTGACACTTTGGAAAGCCATGATAAAATCCAGAATGATTTTGAACTGATTTGAATGATGGACTGCAAACCACAGAATGAAATCTAATGTACATAACACGGGCATATATGGTAAATTTACCTCAGACCAAAGGGGAATCTTGTACTCGTCATACTCTGATTATGAATCAGCATGCAATGTGGCTGCAAAAATAAATTCTAGATTGCATGAATAGGATTATCTATTTTGAAACAGGAGAAAGAAGATGTCTTTATAATTTGTGCTGATTGCAACAGGAAACTTCAAGTAAAGGAATGTTTTCAGACAAGAAATATATATTAGGGAAGTGATCTAGCAAAGTTTCATCTGTATAATAATGTTATTGAATTGTTTATTACATGAAATCATACAAAATTTTAAAACTATCAGGAAGAAAGAAGAAAAAGAGAGAGAAATAGAGGTGTAGAAATGTATAAAGAATACACACACACACACACACAATTTCTGACTTCTAAGTATAAAAGAAATACATTCAGTTCTTAATTCAAAACTATAATATGTCCATTTCCCACAAAAAATATTTTTTAAAAATGTTAATGATCATGAAATCCATATGTCATAATTTGTTTCTTTTTTTAATCTCCTGCAGAAAATCCACAAAAGGCTTGCAATTATAGATATTTCAGTGAATTATAGATTTTTCTCTCACAAGGAACATTCATGTAACCTGAGTGGCCAGTTCCATCACCTTCATTAACCATTCCTCTGTTGTAGGTTTCACAGGGTTTTTCTTTTTGCTTTTAATATACATGTTATTAATATATTTATACACACACACACATATATACACATATACATATACATACATACATACATACATATATATACATATACACATATACATCTATACATCTATATATCTATATCAGGGGTGGGCAAACTACGGCCCGGGGGCCACATCCGGCCCATTGGTCTTTTTAATCCGGCCCGCCGAAGATTGGTACAGAATTAAGGTTTGATGTGAATGATTGAATGATTGCATTCATTTGATTTTGACTTGTAATGACAGGCATTTCGACACCAGGTGGCAGCCCGTCTGTCAAATTTTAAAAGTCAATGAGGCCCCTGAGCCAAAAAGTTTGCCCACCCCTGATCTATATGCATACATGTATGTATGTATGTATGTATGTATGTATATGTATGTATGGTATTCGGCTTTGTTCGGGTATTTTCCCACGTCTTTATAGTTGTGCTTTTAAAGTTGTAGCGACGTTTCGGCAGAATCTCATCTGCCATTATCAGCTTGTGTATTGGGTTCGACTTCGTTGTGTGTGAGCCTGATGATGGCAGATGAGATTCTCCCGAAATGTCACTACAACTTTAAAAGCACAACTATACAGACGTGGGAAAGTACCCGGACAAAGCCAAATACCATATATATAAATACCTGCAAAAACATAAGAAAATTATTTATATATATAGACATTGACTTGTAATATCTACGAGCCAAAGCTAACAAAACTTGCTCCCTTCTGATCTTCAGCCAACTTGATAATTACGGACTGAGGATGGCTTCCTATTGTTACACTCTAACCATTCCCAAGTGTAGAAGAGCTTTCTCCCTAGCTTGCTTTAATGTTCTGCCCTCAGCATTACTGGATGGGCGATTTAAGAGGCTTCCGATTAACGAGCGGCTATGCCGCTGTGACAGAGCTGAGGTTGAAACCGTGGAGTGTGTCCTTTTGTATCGCCCTATGTATAACGCAGGCAGATCTAAGTTACTGTCTCTCCTTGAAACAGACCCTTCTAGACCCAATGTTAGTAATTTGTTCTTATATTGTCTAGGGGATGGCTCCTCATATATCACTTCTTTGGTTTCCAAATATTTTTAAGAGCTGTAACCTTCAGAGGAGAACTCTGTAATTCCCCTTAGTCAAGTTTTTGGTGACCAATTGTTCATGATTAATTTTCCCATGTTCTTCTTTTGTTGTACTTGTGTTTTGGTCTGTGACCACAAATAAAGTACTACTACTACTACTACTACTACTACTACTACTACTACTACTATTATTAAATTTGGTGTTAGCCTGCTGTGTTAGAATGGTTTTTTCTTCATCCTGATTGGTTGGGAGTCTTGGTCTGTGTTTATTGGTCTTGGAGTTTGCTGTGTTCTGCTTGATTGGTGTTTCTAATATCTTCTGTCTGTTTTGTAGCATTTTGAGGGGGGGGGGGTCTTGATTGGCTGGCAACACTGTGTTTCCTGTATTGGAGGCTTTTAGTGCGGCTGGGCTTCGGGTAAACGGACAGCTATCATTTATTAGGAAGCTAGCCTGATGATGGCAGATGAGATTCTGCCAAAACATCGCTACAACTTTAAAAGCACAACGATAATGATGTGGGAAAATACCAGAACAAAGCTGAATACCATACAAATAAATACCCGCGAAAACTTAAGAATATATGTGTGTGTGTGTGTGTGTGTGTGTGTGTGTGTGTGTTTTCTTAAGTTTTCGCGGGTACTTACATGTATAGTATTCAGCTTTGCTCGGGTATTTTCCCACGTCATTATAGTTGTGCTTTTAAAGTTGTAGCAACATTTCGGCAGAATCTCATCTGCCATCATCAGGCTTCTGAAGTTCAAAAGCATGTAAAAAATGCAAGTAGAAAAATAGGGACCCCTTTGGTGGGAAGGGAACAGCATTCCGTGCGCCTTCGGTGTTTAGTCATGCCAGCCACATGACCACGGAGACGTCTTCGGACAGCGCTGGCTCTTCGGCTTTATAATGGAAATGAGCACCGCCCTCTAGAGCCAGAAACCACTAGCCCGTATGTGTGAGAGGAAGGGTTGAGTCCTTTTCGGAAAGGAGGAATTGGGAGCTTTTTGAATGGGAAAGAGGGGGACTGGGGGAAGGAAGTGAGATGCAACCCTGAATTGCAGATTACTATATGAACCCAGCCTTGGGGGTTAGCTTATGGATCAGTGTGTGTTGTGCAAACTGTGTGATCACACAGCAAGTGGAGTTAATTGAACCCTACCGCTAGCAGAGATAAGCAAGTGTTTGTGAGGCTGAGTTGCAATCACAAAAGCCATATTTTAGCCAAAGTCTCTACCCAAATGGTGCCTTCCACAACACCTTCTAAATATAAGAATGACAACACCAATTATTTCAGACTCCTTCCTCTTTCCTAACTCAGAAATAGTTTGGTTTGTTTACCACTTTCATGTCTCAAATTCTTAGCTTGGCCTCCAATCTTTAAGAGACAAGGTTTATTATTGACTAGCTCAATACCTGTGCTTTGCTACGAAACTATGTGGTTTAGTTTTTGGAGAGGAAAATAAGGGGAAAAAAATTCTGCCTCTGCCTACCAGCATCCATCAGTATTCACCTGGCTAGCGTCCTGTCAGTGTGTGAGAGAGTTGAGGGCTGTTGGGAAACTAAAACAGTATTTGCTGTGTGAGCAAGGAGACAGTGAGGAGCCTGGGCACGGCTTAGCTCAACTGTTGTATACTAAAGCTGCTTGGTGCTGTGAAACTGAAACTGAAACTCCTCTCCTCTGCTTGTGTTTTGCATTTGGAAGAGATTTCTTTTCAGGTGGGGAGGGGGAGTAGAACTCCTTAGCATCAGAGCGCGTTAATAATAATAATATATGAAATTCTAATGCTCTGATGGTCATTTCGAAAAATCCTTTCTTAGTGAGCACCTAGAATCCAAGAGGAACATTTGTGCCAAATTTCAAGTTTATAGATTTTATGGTTCTGGAGATTTTGTGACGATGCATGAGTAGTATTTTGCTTTTATATATATAGGTTCTCCTATACTAGAGATGGCGAATGATGGCCTCCTTATGACATGTGGACTTCAACTGCCAGAATTCCTTGAGCCAGTCATGCATGGCTGGCTCAGGAATTCTGGGAGTTGAAGTCCACAAGTCATAAAAGGGCCATTGTTCCCCACCCCTGCCTTAAACTTATCAAACCAACCCCAATACAGGTAGCCCTTTAACTTACAACCCTTCATTTAGTGACCGAAGTTACAAATGGCATTGAAAAGTGACTTATGACCCCTTTTCACACTTATGACTGTTGCAACATTTCCATGATCATGTGATCAGAATTTGGAAGGTTGGCAACTGGCATGGACTTATGGGGGTTGTTTAAGGTTGTTATGATATGTACAGAATAACCCTTGAGTAACAAGGATATACACATGGAAACATTTATGAGAATAGTTATGAATAATTATCCAGCCTCACAGATACACTAAATTGAGTTAAAGTTTACTTTAAGAAACAGCACAGTCCAATTAACGATCCAGGTTATATATGTTTAACAGTTCAAAGAATATCCAATGACAAAGTCTTCTTACTGGTTGCCTTTGTCATTTACAGTAAACAAAGATATCAAAGTATAAGCACAGCATAAATACAACAGAGAACCTTAGATAACAACAGAATGTCAGAGAGACAGAATGTCAGAGAGAGCAAGCTATGATCTCTAGCTCCCTCTTGTGGTAATTTGCAATATAATCAACCAATCGGAATATAATATAAATCAATAGAGTGATTTTGTCTTAAAGCTACAAACATACATTGTTGGTTTATATATTGCCAATCCAACTAATTGGTGGACAGATTCCTAACAAAGGTCATGTGATCTTTTTGTGACCTAACAAAGCAAAGCCAATGGGGAAGCTAGATTCACTTAACAAATGTGTAGAAAGTTAGCACCCACCCTCCTAGAACCGTGAGGCCAAACCTATGGCACGTGTGCCAGAAGTGGCACACAGCAACACCACAGCTCAGGTCCACTGCACATGCATGTGTGCCTCCCGCCAACCAGCTGATTGTCAGGTATTTGCCATGCATACATGGGGGCGTGGGAGACAGGCGTGCATGTGCAGGGGTGTGTGGCGCATGGGGGAGATGTGCACGCAGGTGGAGAGGCATGGGGTGCATGCAGGGGCGTTGCACGTGCATGCACAGGAGACGGGGGGAGTGGGGGGTTGCGTGCGCATTGCATTATGGATGCAGGCATGTGTGAGCACGCATGATGAAAAGGCACTCAACGATGAAAAGGTTAGCCATCACTGTCCTAGAAGAATGAAAAATTCTAGGAAATATTAAGGAAGGCAGAATATTATACCTCCCTGGATAAGAAAAGGAGAAACATGCTCTTGGAAAATAGCTCCCACCTTTGCTAATAGACTCAGAAAGGCTGGGCCATCCCATCTACAAGACAAAAGGCTGGGCCAGATTATCGACCTTTCACCCTCAGGACATAATAGGATTAACCCTCTAGCCATCTCACCACGTGGCACCTGGGAAGACTGCATCACCCAGCAAGGTTCAACCAAGCCTGGGACTCAAGGCAACCTGCAAAGTTACCCCTGCATGGCCCCATGGAAGTCTGACAACCAATCAGGATACATTTCTTTCACAGAAACAGGAAGCACGTTCAAAGCCCAAGAGGGAATAAATCAGGGGTGGGATTCTACCAGTTCACACCTATTCACTAGAACTGGTTGTTAACATTCTAAGCAGTTGGGAGAACCAGTTGTTGGAAGAAATTACGGGCCTAATCCTGTAAGGAAGGCAGGAAGGAAACATTCTGGTGTTGCTTACAGAAACTGCCTATCCGTTAACCCTTATTACATTCTTGGCAGGACTAGACTTCCTGTCTCAGGAACTTCTCTGGAGTTTTTTCCCCTCCTTTGCTGGTACTTTGCTTGTGTGGAGTGATCATTCAAAGTTATAATGGCACTGAAAAAAGTGACTTATGACCATTTTTCACACTTACGACTGTTGCAGCATCCCCACAGTCATGAGAGGCCAGGCGAGGAGATGCATGCCTTGATGTGAGTGATGTTGAATTGGCCACGCCCAGCCAATAACATGACCACCAAGCCATGTCCACCCAGTCACATGACCATGAAACCATGCCCACCATCTAAGCCACGCCCACAGAACTGGGTGTTAAAAATTTTGAATCCCACCCCTGGAATAAATATATCTCTCTCTCCACTCCATGTGGTCATCTACCCAGGACTTCAAACCCATGTGGTCCTGTCCACCGTTAAACCATCCTTCCAATCAGCCTCCATGTTTTCAGTGTCTTTCTTCCCACCTGGAACTGAACCCAGAGGGACATTTCGTCCAACAATTGTGTCACTAGTAACTGCAGTGATTCACTTAGCAACTAAGCAAGAAAGGTCATAAAACAGGGCAAAACCCACTTTTGACAACTGTCTTGTTAAGTAACAAAAGTTTTGGGCTCAATTGAGGACTATTTGTACTAATACACTCCTACACATACCCTACCATAACACTATTATAGCCATATAATTGTGTAGACCCGTGTTTGTAAACCTGGGCTATTTAAGATGGGTGGACTTCAACTCCCAGAATTCCCCAGCCAACCATACCAGCTGGGGAATCCTGGGAGTTGAAATCCACCCATCTTAAAGTTGCCAAGTTTCAGGAACACTGGTACAGGCATACAGTAGTGATATTCAACAAAATCTTCCTCACAGTGAGCCTTGGGACTTAACCTAAAACCAGGTGTTCTCCTTTCCAAGTGCTGACCAGAAGTTCATTCTGCATTTTCTCACTCATGAGTACATTTGGCAAAAATGCACAAAAAACAAGTCAAGAATAAGCAAAATTAGCTGGTTCAGATCCAACGTTTCAAAGCACCTTCTTGGTTTCATCATCTTGGTTTCATCAGTGGAACAGTGAATTAATCAATGAGTTTCCTCCAGAAGTTGTGGGTGGTTTTTAAGAAGAGATTGGACTGTCATATGTCAAAAATGGGGTAGGGTCTCCTGACTGAGCAGAGGGTTGGACCACAACAGTGGTCACCAACCGGTGGGCTGGGGACCACCGGTGGTCCACAAATTTTTTGGGGTGATCTGCAGAGAAATGTCCCCCCCAAAGCAATTAATCCAGGCTGCATGGGAATATAAGGCTGCGCCGTCCACATTGCCTGCCCACCCTCTGGCCCCTACCCTTCGGCTGAGCACAAACCTTACCTTGAGTAGAGCCACGCGAGCTGGAACTGGAAGGCAAAACCAACGGTGGAGGAGGGATATCTGGCCCGGGGTGACTTACTGACGTTGGTGGGAAAGTCGGTCCCATATTCCAGAGCTGCAGTAGTCACAAGACTGGCCCTATGGTCATCCTGGAGTAGCTGCTCCTCCAGTCCATGGCAGGCTGGTGCACCCAAGTGGAGGAGCAGCTGCTCCGGGATGACCAAAGGGCCAGTCCTGTGACTATTGCGGCTCAGGAATATGGGACTGACTTTCCTACCAACATCAGCAAGCCACCGTCAGTCGAAATTCATGTTAGGGGACCGCGGGATTTAAAAATATGAGTTGGTTGGTCCCTGAGGTCCAAAAGTTGGCGACCCCTGGACTAGACGTTCTTCCAACTCTGTTATTCTATTTCTGAAGTTGTAATTCTTCAAAGGCACAAGAGGTTGCAGGATTTAGCTAACCTTGACTAAATTGAGACCAGATTGAAATTGGTAATTCTAAAGGAAACCAGTATCCAGGAGCCAGGATGAGTTCCCCAAACTGTTGTTAACTACTTCTGTGCATTTTTCTTCCAGCTGGACTCAGGACTTGATTGATAGGTCCTGAGAAAAAGACATCCTTTTAGAGAACAATAAGTCAAACATCCCTACCGATGCAAGCTTGAACAGCATTTTCTTCTATGCCCTGGAGCAAAACAGCAAAGCTTTTCATTGGAGCCGAAGCTTCCTAATCCAACATAATCTCTTACACCTTTTATATGGGCAACTGTTCTTCTGCGTTGCACAAGTGCCGGGAACCAGTTTTTATCCCGATAAATCCAATTTAAAAACTGGTTGCTGGGTAAATTATAGGGTGCAAGCTTACCCTCCCTTTCCCATGTGAAATCTTAGATAAAACATGGAGGTTGCATATCCGGAACTGAGCAATGTTTACAAGATAGCGTTGTTTTGCACGCATTGCTGTATAGATGCACTAAAACTGAATTTTCCTTAGCATGTTCAGGAACATGATCTGGTGGGGCTTCTTTTGACAGTCAGTTTCAAAATGCAGCTGTGTGTATGTATACAAGAGTGTATTATGCATGTGTACATGTGTGTGTGTGTGTGTGTGTGTGTGTGTGTGTGTGTATTGTGACTGGAAGGCTTGAGCCTGCTGTGAGCTTTGAGTCTGATGTATCAGAAGACAAAGGTTTGAGTGATGAGGAAGGTTTGGCATTGGAATTGGAGCCTGCTTTAATGAGAGATGCAGACGTGAGCCAGAAGGATGAGGGAGTGTCGGAATCACCATCCTCTCCAGGACCTTCCACATTAATCCTGCCTCAGGTGTCAGCAGCTGATCCACAGAACATACCAGAATCCTTGGGTGACAATCAAACGGACGAATGTTGGGTTGATGCAAGGACTAGACGCAGGTTGAGACGTCAAGCACAATTTGAAAGAAAACGTCAAGTCAGAGACTAATTAGAGAGACTGACAGGCCCCTTCAAGGAATATAAGGAGGCGTGTTAGCTAACGATCCTTGTTCGGGTCAAACTTTGTTAATTACGTTTGCAGTTTGGAAGTAGCCTTCTGTTTGCTTTTCGGCTCTGATTTATTGTGCTGCTCGTTATCTGGGTTTGTAGGCAGCTTCTTGGAAAGCTGCCAACGATGACTACAGAAAAAAGTTAACTGTTGTTCCTGATATTGTCTGTTCATGTTTATTCCTTTGGCACATTTTGGACTCTCACCTTGTGGCTACAGGTGAGACAGAACATATATATATATATATATACATACATACATACATACATACATACATACATACATACATACGTTTTCTTAAGTTTTCGTGGGTACTTACATATATGGCATTCAGCTTTGTTCAGGTATTTTCCCACGTCATTGTAGTTGTGCTTTTAAAGTTGTAGCAACGTTTCAGCAGAATCTCATCTGCCATCATCAGGCTTCCACACAGACGGACACAATCAGAAGCCTGTTGATGGCAGATGAGATTCTGCTGAAACGTTGCTACAACTTTAAAAGCACAACTACAATGACGTGGGAAAATACCCGAACAAAGCTGAATGCCATATATGTAAGTACTGCGAAAAACTTAAGAAAACATACATACAGCCAGTGTGTGGTATGTATGTATGTATGTATGTATGTATGTATGTATGTATGTTATGTATGTATGTATGTGTGTGTGTATATATATATATATATATATATATATATATATATATATATATATATATGGATCTTTGGTTGTTCGGGTTTTCTCCAGCGTAAGATTCGAAGTATTTAGGCAACGTTTCAATGAAGTCTCACTCATCATCTTCAGGCTTCTGTCTTCGGCTCTGTGCTTCTCAGAGTGACTCTTCACTCTGAGAAGCACAGAGCCGAGACAAAGCCTGAAGATGATGAATGAGACTTCATCGCGCTGCCTAGATCTCAATCTTCTGGAGAAATCAACAACAAAGATCCACATACAAACTCCGCGAGAACCTCAGAAATATATATGTATTTGTTTTCTGAGGTTCTCGGGTATTTGTATGTGGATCTTTGGTTGTTCGGGTTTTCTCCTGCGTAAGATTCGAAGTATCTAGGCAACGTTTCGATGAAGTCTCATTCATCATCTTCAGGCTTCTGTCTCCGGCTCTGTGCTTCTCAGAGTAATGTGAGATTGCAGCTGCTTCCTCCTTTTAACTGCCAGTGGGGGTGGGACTTGATTGGGTGGGGGCTTGGCTGTGTTCTGATTGGGTGGGGGTGTGTTCTCATTGGTAGGGGGTTTGGCTGTGTTCTGATTGGTTGGGGGGTTAGTCGTGTTCTGATTGGTTGGAGGCGTGTTCTGTTCAGGTGGGGGCTTGGTTGTGCTCAGGTTAGTCTTAGTTGCTGGGGGATTTGAGCTGGTGAGTTGTGATCTTGCTGTTTGGCTTCGAGTTCGTGGTCCTTCTGCATCTTCATAGTGGGTGTCGGTTTGCTTCATGTATGGCTCGGAGGGGCCTCCAACCAATCAGAACACGGCTAACCCCCCAACCAATCAGAACACAGCCAAACCCCCTACCAATGAGAACACACCCCCACCCAATCAGAACACAGCCAAGCCCCCACCCAATCAAGTCCCACCCCCACTGGCAGTTAAAAGGAGGAAGCAGCTGCAATCTCACATTACTCTGAGAAGCACAGAGCCGGAGACAGAAGCCTGAAGATGATGAATGAGACTTCATCGAAACGTTGCCTAGATACTTCGAATCTTACGCAGGAGAAAACCCGAACAACCAAAGATCCATATATGTATATATGTATATATGTATATATGTATATATGTATATATGTATATATGTATATATGTATATATGTATATATGTATATATGTATATATATATACCACACACACACACACACACACACACACACTATATACACACTATATACACTATATATAAGACCCAGGATGTCATGACAATAGAACTCAGAAGGTCGTTACACAGCCCATTACCCAGGTCATTACAACACAGGAGGCTGATAGACACACAGCCAGTACCTCAGCCACAGATGTTCTTACGAAAAAGCCAACCAATCTGCAAACATCAACTCCATCAACCAATCAAGAAATAACAACACAGACAACCAGCCCGCTTACAACAGAGCCACACCTCCCCACCAGTATTTATAGAGAGATGGCAGCTCTGATCACACTTTGCTCACACAAACACGAAGCCAAAAGCACCAGCCTGAAGATGGTGTGTGGGACTTTGTCGAAACATCGCCAAGATACTCTCAATCTTTCACGGGAAAAGACCCGAACACGCCAAAACCTGCAAACAGCTGTGAAAGTCTGACTCACAGACGAACACTATACAGAAGCCTGACGATGGCAGATGAGATTCTGCTGAAACATTGCTACAACTTTAAAAGCACAACTATAATGACGTGGGAAAATACCTGAACAAAGCTGAATACCATACATATAAATAGCCACGAAAACTTAAGAAAACATACACACACACACACACACACACACACACTTGTTTTCCCGAAAAGATGACCTACCCTGAAAGTAAATCCTAGCTTGATTTTTACATGTGTGCCTAATATAAGCCCTACCTCCAAAATAAGCCCTAATGAAGATCCCGCCCACTCCAGAGTGCACAGGTAAAAATTAAGCTAGGGAGGGGATGGGGGGTGAAGCTGCCCTACTACTTACCTTTGGATAGTTGTAACCAGACCTTGCACACCCCAACACCTGCCTTGCCAGCCCATTTCTTCTGCAGCTGGCAAGGCTGCCAAGGCTTTCCTGAAGGCCTCTGCAGCTGATAACAAAGCTCTGGATCAATCCTCTGTTATTGGCTGTAGAGGCCTTCAAGAAAGTCTTGCCAGCTGCAGAAGAAGAAAAAGTTCCTGAAGTCCCCTGAAAGCAAAAAGGAGGCTGGGGGGTGACACGTGCAAGTGAGGCTAGTCAGTGGGGGTGACATCCCCTGAAAATAAGATCTGGTGCCTTTTGTGGTAGCAAATATATATACAGTATATAAGCCAGGGGTTTATTTTGGGGGAAACATGGTATATACACGTGTGTGTGCGTGTGTGTATACACACACACACACACACACTATTAGATTTTTTCAATGTAGCAAATTCAAAGCATATAAAAAATAGAAAATATGAAATACAGAAATAAGAGTAATTTTTTAAGGAAGACAAAATATATAATAATGCTGTGTCCTCTTTCTATCCTTTAACATCCTATGTTATTCCTCAACCTCTTTATCCTGAAAATAAGAACTGAATTCCTATGCTGCTTGCTTCCAAAGCAGACATGGAAATTATGAAGAATTACTGTTCAGATGTTTCTTTTAAGATGGGATTTTCCCATCAAGTTTTCTCAACCTTGGCTTAGCAACCTTAAATTTCAATGCCGAGCAAGCTACCAGCCATGTATGCTAGCAGCATGCTGGCAAGGGGATTCTGGGAGTTAAAAGTCCACACTTCTTAAGGTTGCTTGCTTTTCAATGGAGACCGAGTGGAGCAAGTGGCCAGTTTTAAGTTTCTGGGTGTTACCCTAAAAGAGGACCTGACCTGGGGTGCTCACATTGCAGCACTGAACAAAAGGGCCCAGCAGAGATTATACTACTTGAGGCTTCCCAGAAAACAGCAACTGAATGAAAAACTGCTGGTGACCTTCTACCTCTGCACCATAGAGAGTATCTTAACTCACTGCACCTCTGTATGGTTTGCCAATTGCACAGGGGCAGATAGGACAGCACTCCAGAGGGTTAACGTCATAACCCAGGGGATCATGGGTTGCCCTCTCCTCTCTTTGGAAGAGCTTTAGAACTCCTGCTGCCTTAAGAAAGTTCAAAACATTCTCAAAGATCCATCTCATCCAGGGAAACCCGCCCCCCCCCCCTTTTTGAATTATTACCATCTGGCAGACGGAGGGTACAGGATAATAAAAACAAGGACAAATAGGCTGAAAAGCAGCTTCTATCCCAGGGTGGTAACTCTATTGAATTCTAGTGTTGGTGTGGTGTGGGGGGTTTTGGTTCAATGTGTGGAGTGTGAAGGATGTGTGTTTGTGTTTATTTTCCTGGTCATGATATGTACTAAAGATGGTTTTTGATATCGTTGTACGAGGTGCAATGACAATAAAATAAAGTCAACTAAACTAAACAAATTTGTGAAACCTATCCTAAGGCTAAGCCTTAAGCTTGGAGAAAGTCTTAGCCTTGTTAGAGGGTGGTTGTTGTTGTTTTAAATCTCTCTAGTTAAAGAACTGTTGCTATCCGCCCCATAGCCAAAGCTTATTTAAAGAGGCTCTTCTTTTGATTGGCAGCAATTGGAAAGACGTGGGAACAGCTATTCTTATAAAGAGCTCAAAGGAAGGTCTTATACAACTTCTCATCAGGGGTGTTGGCCAGTTAGTAACCATGTTGGTGTCTCTCATTTCTTAACTTTGGGAAGAGAATTTAAAAGCTTGAGGTTTTCTGGGAACAGGTTGGGCTATTATCAGCTCTTATTTTGTCTTGAAGTTTTTAACTTTACTCTTTGCAAGCCTACAAACTTGAAATTCTTTGAATGTTTGGTAAACCTTCTTGAGTCCATTGCTCATTCTCTTTTTGGGAAAACTGGAAGGTTCAACTATATATTAAGCCAAGTGGATCCTTTGAGCACCTACACTGGCAAGAAGGGGGGAGCGGGAATTGTGTACTTTTGATTAGACAGCTGTGGTTGCACACTGCAAATCAAAGAACCACATTTTTAACCAAGTATGTTGGGCATGTCCTAACGGAGTGATTTGTGGGTCAGTCTCTTTAAGTACCGGCACATTTGACTTAAATGAATAAGCCATTGTTTTGATAAACATGGGTTTGTGAGTTTTCCAACAGAGCCAGATCTCTTTAGATGTTGCTTGGCTATTGGAGCAGGTCTGAACTCTCTTCTGATTATCTCTGTGTTCATTTAGCTGTTTGAGAAGTATGGCGAGAATTTTGTTCCATGTAAGAAATATATCTTGTGCAAAAACACCCCCCTATGCAAGAAGCTTGGTTTAATTCTTGCCTGATCGTAGCTTTTTAAAAACCAAGATATATTGTTCACTCAGTGCACTGGGTTTCAATTTATAAAACAAACTTTGATGGATGTGTTCCCACAGTGTTTTAATATTACTTCCCATTTTGCTGTGTTTTGATAAATTGTCTGTATTGCATCTTGCAATTACTTTGCAGCTGTTTTTGTAGTTTATTTGGCCTAATATAGCCAACTTTGTTTTTATATTTGTGAGCTGCCCAGAAGTGTGTGGCATTGAACTGAATAAATAAAAGGAATAATTTGGCTGTCATCCAGGAATGGGAGGGAGTGCATCAGCAACATTGTGTGTGCTCACAAGGGAGACAAGGTTCCTCAACCTTGGCTGCTTTAAGAAAGGTGGATTTCAACTCCCATGCTGGCTAGGGAAGTCGACCCCTCTTAAAGCGGCTAACTTTGAGAAACTGCTCTTTTGAAAAGGGGAAGTAACGTGTTTAAATTAGACCAGGGTTTGTAAAGGTTTTTGTTTCTGTTTGCAATGCAATGAGCTGAAAGAGCTTTCAGGTGTGAATTTCTCCAACTTAACCCTGAACATGCACTGTTTCTCCAGGCTTGGGTCACTTCCACCTCTTGTGAAGGTTCCATCATTGGAGGGACTTCCAGGCAGTGCTTGAAACCAGGTAAACACAGTTAAAAGCTTGGCTCTGTTCTGCTTAGCTACTGCTTAGTTGAAGCAGAAACCTACCTCCCTTCCTTGAAAACCTACCAAATTCATCATCTTAATTTCATGACCCCCATAATCCTTTGCAGGGTGGAGTCTGGGCAACGGAATGGAGCTAGCTGAGTGTTTACTAACCAGATGCCCTTCCTGTCGCCAATCTGGAGTTATATTCAGTAGATATATTCTCATTGTGTCCAGAGAGAGAAATGTCTGCCTCTACCTGGGATCAAACTCACAGCCTCCTGATTGTGAGGCAAGAACTTCACTTCTAGGCCATCACACCTCTCTGTCCTGCATCCACAATCAGGACAGTTAATTGCAGTGGTTGCTCTTTAGGTGAAAAACAATTTATTTTCCCAGAAATCAAGCTGCAATGGGAAGTTCCCCCACCCTAGGTTAATTTTTACCCATGCACCCTGGAGTTGGGATCTTAATTAGGGCTTAATTCTGTGGGTAGGGCTTATATTGGGCACACATATAAAAACCAAGCTAGGACTTACTCTCTGAGTAGGTCGTATTTTGCGGGAAACAGGGCAGTTATGGAAAGTGACAGCAACGATAAAGGAGAATATTTGTGGCTCAGGGTTAGAGCAGCATGGTGGTCTAATGGTGGAAATGGTCTCCTCCCACTCTGAAGCTTGAGAGTTCAATCCTAGGTAGCAGCAGATGTTTCTCTCCTAGGGAACAAAGAAAAAAAAAAAACTTCTGCTGCGAACTCGATATAGGTGCCAGGAAGGACAACTGGCTAGTAAATGCTCAGCTCCCTCCAGCTACCCTGAATTAAGGGATTACAGGGTTGTAAAGAAGGAGAGAGAGAGAGATCTGTAGCTCAGGATTGAAAAGAGGGGTCCTGGATGCTATCTGAGCTTGGTTGTCTTCTTGCAGACATTGCTGTTCCAAAGATTGCCCTAATTACTAGGTAACATCATTCGTGATGGTAACTACCTTCTTTTAATCCCAGCTGGTCCAGAAATATCACAAGTGGACTGGAAGAATCGTGAGTCATCTCCAGAGAGGAATCTCCTATGGCAACTCCACAAATCTTGACATCTTCTCCAGATGAGAAGAGTCTTCCTGCGTTGGAAGAGCCAGTTGGACACCGAAGCAAGAGTAAAGTTCCTCCCAAAGAAGGGGGTTCCTACCCAGGGAGATCCTCCAGAAGCTCTACCCAAACAACACCGTACAAGTGCAAGAAGAGTAGGATGACTTCTCATAGGGAAACTGGGCTAGCGAAACACTTGAAGGGACATGCCAGAGACTGGAGCTTTAAGTGTGGGATTTGTAAGAAGAGTTTTAGCAAAAAATCGAGCCTCTTGATGCATCAGTGGAGCCACACAATTTTGAAAGCAGGTCTTGGATCTGGGACAGCCTTTGGCCAAAGAGCACAACTTCCAATCTGTACTACAGCCCACCTGCTGAAGGCAACCGACTATGTCAAAAGCCACACGAGAAAGCACCAAAAAGAGGCAACATACAGCTGCCAGAAGTGCATGAAGATATTTTTTCTCCATGAAAATTTGATAAAGCATCAGAAAATCCATTTACCACCAGTGCCAGACCAACCTCAAGCAGGTAGGGCCAGCCTTTGGCTTTCGTGAAGAAATGGGATGTTCACACATTACGCTAAGTCCTCAAAGATGCATGGTGGCTTAGTGTGATGTGCAAAGGCGGTTGCTTTTGTGCAGGTGTTTTTACAACCTATATGCAGTGAAGTTAATACAGGTAGTCCTTGACTTACCACCGTTCATTTAGTGAGCGTTTGAAGCTACGAAAGCTCTGAAAAAAGTGACTGACGATCATTTTTCAGACTTACAACTGTAATAGCATCCCTGTGGTTGCATGATTCCTGTTCTATTTCTATTTCTATTATTTCTACTCTATTTTTCTATTCTTTTATTCTATTCTATGCTTCTATTCTATTCTCTTCTATTTTCTCTTCTCTTCTATTTTCTATTCTACTTTCTATTATCTTCTATTTTCTTCTATTTTCTATTTTCTTCTGTATTCTATTCTTTCTATTTCTATTATTTCTATTCTTTTTCTTTTATTTGTCTTTTGTCTATTTTTCTATTCTTTTATTCTATTCTATTTTATATTCTCTTCTATTTTCTCTTCTTTTCTATATTCGCTTCTCTTCTTTCTATTTCTATTATTTCTACTCTATTTTTCTATTCTTTGTCTATTATTCTATTCTATTCTATTCTATTCTATTCTATTCTATTCTATTCTATTCTATTCGACTCGACTCGACTCTTTCCATTCTATTCTCATGTCTATGTAGATTTTCCATTATTCAGGTCGTGGTTGTCTCTGAGGTGCTTTTTCCAAAAGGCAACTGGATTTTCTTGTTTTACTTTGAAAACCTTTCGCTTCTCATCTGAGTTCACGAACCAAAGAAGCTTTGGATAAGAAGCGAAAGGTTTTCAAAGAAAAACAGCAAGAAAATCCAGCTGAATTTTGAGAAAAACACCTTGGGGCTTTATTGGCCACAATGACTTGACCCTCTTCAGTCTGCTGCTTAAGCCAAGAGCTCAAGACAAAACCTGTTTTGTGAGTGAAGAAGCTCAGCATCCCTTTGTGCAGAAAATGAACTCAACTGCCCGTTTGAGTGTTTGGGAAGTTCCAAGGTCGACTCTTGAAGCTTCAAACCATGGTTACCCTTTAACTTGTAGACCAAGGGTCTTCAAGGGTAACCATGGTTACCCTTTAACTTGTAGACCAAGGGTCTTCAAACTTGACAGCTTTAAGACTTGTAGACTTCAACTCCAGAATTCCTCCTCCAGTCATGTTAGCTGAAGTATTCTGGGAGTTGAAGTCCACAAGTCTTAAACTTTTCAAGTTTGAAGACCCCTGGTCTACATGTTAAAGGGTAACCATGGTTTGAAGCTTCAAGAGTTGACCTTGGAACTTCCCAAACAATGATGTAGACTTTTCCCCTGCTTCCTTCTAGGGAATCCTCAGATAGATCAGAAAGGCAAAACCGAGGAGGTGGAAAGCAACCGTTCTGAACTCTTGCTTGAGGAACGTAAGTGTATAAAACATTCAGCTGGATTGTTGTGGCATGTTGTGATAAGAAATGACATCAAGCTCTTTCTCCACAGTGACCAAGATGAGGCAGAATTTTGACGTGCTTATACTCAACCAACAAATTCAGATCCAGGTTTTGCAGGGAATTCAGAAGCAACTGGATGTTCTTTTGCCTGGAAATGATTTGATCAATTCCAACTTATACAGCCTTGGTCTTCTGTTGAGTGAGCAAGCTGCAGCTGTGAGATCCATCTCTCTCCCTTTCTTTCTCAGTCCCACGAATCTCCTTCCAGGAAGTGCACCTCATTTTTCTTCTTAAACGTCTTCTTAGTCCAATACAAACTGCTCCAGGGGTTCCTGATGAGCTTTATTTTATTTTATTGTTTTAGAATTTGTCAAACATTTCCTGTAGACCACGGGTCCACAAACTTGGCAACTTTAAGACTTGTGGACTTCAACTCCCAGAATTCCTTAGCTAGCTATGCTGGCTGGAGAATTCTTGGAGTTGAAGTTCACAGGACTTAAAGTTGCCAAGTTTGGAGACCTCTGCTGTAGACCTTTTTTTGAACAAATTCAATGGTATGTCTACAGACCAGCCCAATTATCTTTTTCATGTAAGTAGCTTGATCCATTCAACTCTTAGTGTAGATTTTCCTTCCTTTAGATCCATTTTATCATAAGATTGTTTCATCTGTCTTTGCGTTTATAGTTGAATCACAGAGAAATCTCAGTTTCTTTACCAGGGCAGGGCTTCAAAAAATTTAGCAAAAGGTTCTCTGCCTGGTTGTTCGGTGGGCATGGCCATGATGGGTGAGACCTAGTCGGCCTCCTGCACCACAGTGGAGGGGGCTTCGGAGGCTTTTTTTGAGCCTCTGGGAGGGCAAAAATGGCCTCCCCAGTCTCTGGAGGCTCTCTGGAAGCTGGAAATGGGCCCATTTCTGGCCTTCCTGAACTTCTGGGAGGCCCGTTTTTCTCCCTCCTTGAGCCTCCGCATATACCCTGCACTTACCTGCATCCGAAATGGGCCCTGTGGGGATTCCTGGGAGGGGAGGGGCAGATGGGCAGGTCAGGGTCAGTCAGGAGTGGGATTTGGGGGTTCTCTGAACTGCACAGAATCTTAGTTAGGGGCTCTACCAAACCCCTGTGAATCCCCAGCAGCCCAGCCCTGTATCTTTACATAAATGGAAAAGCACCCTGTAACATTAAATTGTGAGAGATCTGTTTTAACGCACAACTAACCAAATCTATTAGTTTTCAAATCAATGTGTCAGGACTGGTTTGTGGTGATTTAACATCTGTCTAGATGTCCATGTCCCTAGAAGAAAGTTATCCCAGCAGGGTGGGCACCCGGGCTGACACTCATTTCAAGATGTACAGTTGAGTAATGTTATATTTAATAGGCCAAATCTTATTCAGGCCCAACTTCCAGTGCTTTGACATCTTGAAAGAATGAGCTTCAGGGAAGAACCCCAACATAAATTGTATTTTTAATCTGTGGTTTTTTTAGCTTTTCTTCATTTGTCCAGAGAATTGAGAAGACCTGCTTTCCCTTATATTTTTTTGCTTAACTTCTTGGATATTCTGTGTATCCCTGATGGGCATTTGGTTTGGGAAGCTGTGACGGAAGCTTCTACTGTGTGGTAGCCTTTTACCCTTGTTAACAACAGAGTGCAAATTTCTGATTAGGATTGACAACCGGGTTCATTATCAAACTAATTAAATAAACACAATATACTGACTTAATTCTGTGCTGTTCTTTAACTTCTGATTTATTTCTTTCTCACCTGGAACACGTTAGCTGTCTTTGAGGAAGGCGGTAGGGAGAGAAACCGGGGTTGGTGGGAATTGATTGGATAAAGTACAGCTCCAAGCACCAGAGGTATCACTTTGCTTGTTGCATCTCTCCTTTTAGGAGCAAAGGTTCATGGGAATGCTATGGATTTAGGATCCTTAAGGGTTTAGGGCAGTGGTGGGATTCAGCCAGTTTGCACCAGTTCACAAGAACTGGTTGTTAACTTTATGAGCAGTTTGATGAACTGGTTGTTGGAAGAAATCATTAGGGCAGAGAGCCAGTTGTTAAATTCTTGGAATCCCACCACTAGTTTGGGGGCCTCTATAAGTGAGGAGGTTTCTGTAGGGTCTCCTGCAGAGTGGGTGCACCCATTAACCCAGTTTAAGTCTGTGCAAGGCACGGACTTTGTCATGGTGAATTGTATTTAAATCCGCATGTAATCTCCTTTTTCTTCTTCTTGTGCCATATATCCATCATCAGATGTTGGCAATCATGTTGGCGATCCTATTTTTATCAACAGCCGCACGAAAAAGTGCTGTTGAGTTTTGCCCAAAGTCCCTTACATTTTGAAGCCATGATGTTCTTCTTCTGCCTGGACCTCATTTGCCTTCAATTTTTCCCTGGAGGATTAAATCAAGTATTCTGTATTTTTCCAAGTGTCGCATCACATCAATGGCATGCTACCGGTTTGGCCTGGTTCTGCCAAGCCGGTAGCGGTGATGAGCAGTGGAGACTGAACCAGTTCTCTCCACCACTCTGCTGTTAGGTCCACCTGCCCTCCCAGGCTCCTATACTCACTTTTATCCTCTGCTTTTGAAGCGTAGCTGCTTTGCGCGGCACAGAAGAGTGGTGTGCGGCAGCTGCTGAAGTGACCAGGAGAGTGCAGGTTTGCAGAAGATGAGGTGGAACACCTCTATGCCTGCACAAATGCCTCTGTGCTTGCGCAAAGTGCATTATTGGTGCGTGCATGCCCACAAAGTGCACCCACCAAGCCATGCCCACTGAACCGGTGGCAAAAGTTTTTGAACCCCACCACGGCATCACATGTCCGAAATATTCTAACCTTCACTTTTTTTATGGTTTTGATGATTTTCCTTGGCTTTCCCAGGCAGCTTATCACCTCCTCACTTTATCAACCCAGCTTATTTGTAACAGCTGCCTATAAATCCATACTTCTAGACTTTTCAAGTGGCTTTCTCTCAGAGTCCAACTCTCCACTCCATACAGCAGGATAGAAAAGATGTGACATGTAATCTCCAGGCTTTTAAAATATTGAATCATGGGAAAAAATGTACGAGAGGAGAGATCCACCCCCATCATTGCTTAATCCATTTCGTGTTAGTTTCCATCTTCAATCGGGGGGAAAGAGACCCCTGAACCTTATCCATAAAAGCCCACTTAGCTCAAGGCAGTAGGAATATATGGCATATCAGTTGATTCATCTACTGCAAGGGTTTTCAAACTTGGCAAGTTTAAGATTTGTGGACGTCAACTCCCAGAACTCCTGAGCTAACATGACTGGAGGAGAAATTCTGGGAGTTGAAGTCCACAAGTGTTAAAGCTGTCAAGTTTGAAGACCCCTGCCCTACTGTATGAAGTGTGAAAATTATACCATTCAGCACTTCTGGTAAAAGATCCCCAGTACCAAACTTCATGCTCTAACTGGGCACTGGGATGACACAAAACTAATAGATGTTGTAGTGAAAAATGTGATGTGATGGATATGGAGACAGGAAGTCAATGCTCACTGAAACAGTAGTTTAATATTAATTAAATATTATTATAGTAGTATAGTGGTAGTGATAGGAATTAGAGTAAATCTCTTGTGATATCTGTTAAATGTTTAAACGGTTGAATGGTATCTCCTTACTGTTGAAGCAGACAGATACCAGGAGTTGATTTAAGGACATGAAGGTTATTCCTGGACATAGGGATCAATCCCCAGAAAGCCACAGTCAAGGTCTAAGGGTGCTGGAAGCTCTAATGTAGCTAAGAAACTAGTTGCAGAGGCTTAGTACAAAATACCAGACCTTATGAGCCATCTGGGACCTGGCAATGAATACGAGCCATATGATCACAAGCAGAGTGGCCTTCAGTGCACAATTGATGGTCTTTAGCCTGACGAAAAGAGAGAGAAGAAAAAAGAAGAAGAACTGAAGTATAGCACCACAACACAAAACAGATCGACTGCCAAATCGCATTTGCAGAGTGAGTTGGAATATGAGTCATATTGATATTTTCTTCTAATCTAGCCCATCTCAGGCCAAAATGCAAAATCCTAGTTGTTTGAAGACATAGGAGGCATGATGGATGACGTGCTTGGAAGAATGACCCAGTTCTTGAAGACTTCTCTTACAGGTTTTCCTCATCCAACCTAAATAGGAGGCTTGAGCAATCCATCTCCAAAGGACAATTTCAGTTTCCCCTCCCATCATTAACCACTCAAAACATTGTGAAAATAGAAATTGCACATGTTTGTTATGCAAGAATCAGATATGATACGTATCTGTACAGGGTAAACCACCATGTGTCCTAATGGGATGGAAATCTGTGACAATATTTCTTAGGATTGTCTAATAGATGGAAGTTGAGTCATAGCAACTGGATTAATTTTCTTGTTGGTTTGAAACATTTAACTGCTTACCGTGGTGGTTCAGTGGTTAGAGTGCAGTACTGCAGGCTACTTCTACTGACTGCCAGCTGCCTGCAATTTGGTAGTTGGAATCTCACCAGGCTCAAGGTTGACTCAGCCTTCCATCCTTCCAAGGTGGATAAAATGAGGAGCCAGATTGTTGGGGGCAACAGGTTGACTCTCTAAACCACTTAGAGAGGGGCTGTAAAGCCCTGTGAAGCAGTAAATAAGTCTAAGTGCTATTGCTATTATCCAAGAAAGTAATTATTGAAAGTGTTGAGATTCGGTCTACTTTATCTCTGCACCAGATAATTCCCCAGGCTAGTCCTGGGTATAAAACCATTACAAGTGAAGGCGAAATACTCAAACTCAGAGAAGCGCACAAAGACCACTAACTTAAACTACTTTTAATTCTGTGTGACTGTCTAGAGATTTAGTTGTTTTCCTAGCTTTGCCTGCTTCATTTAGGGGGGTGGGAAAGACCCAATAGATCACTCCAGGTTATGTGGGGCATTCAGCTCTAAGCCTTTCAAACCCCGTTGTGATAACCAAAAATAATTTCATACACTGAAAGCCTTCTGCTCTCAGGTAGTGAAAGTTAACACCAAGGATTGCATATATGCCTTACTTTCTGATATACTGTCGGGCTGCAGGAATTCCATCCAAGTCTTCATTCAGCAGATACTTCTTAATTCCTAAGCAGTAATTATTTAGGTATTCTGACCAAATCACTTGACGGATATCAAAGGAGAATAACTGGAATAAAATGGAAAGGAGAATATCAAAGAAGGGTAGACGAACTATTTCACTCTTGGTTTATGCTGAATAAATCAAGTGCGGTGGCGCAGTGGTTAGAGTGCAGTACTGCAGGCTTCTGCTGACAGCTGGCTGACTGCAATTTGGCAGTTCGAATCTCACCGACTCAAGGTTGACTCAGCTTTCCATCTTTCTGAGGTGGGTAAAATGAGGACCCAGATTGTTGGGGAAAATAGGCTGACTTTGTAAACTGCTTAGAGAGGGCTGTAAAAGCACCGTGAAGCGGTGTATCAGTCTATGTCAGGGGTGGGCAAACTACGGCCCGGGGGCCACATCCGGCCTGTTGGTCTTTTTAATCCATCCCGCCGAAGATTGGTACAGAATTAAGGTTTGATGTGAATGATTGAATGATTGCATTCATTTGATTTTGACTTGTAATGACAGGCATTTCGACACCAGGTGGCGGCCCATCTGTCAAATTTTAAAAGTCAATGAGGCCCCCGAGCCAAAAAGTTTGCCCACCCCTGGTCTATGTGCTATTGCTAAGTGCTATTATATGAATAAGAAAATTAGCTTTGGCAGGAAATTCCTCATTAGTTTAGCTGATCCCATCAACCAGAGTCGTTTTCCACGCACTGGATGTCTCTTCTTCTTCATATTTAAGACTTGTGATGCATTAATCCAGTGAAAAGGGATCAGATGGATGCCAAGGGGTTCCAATTGATTATTTCCTTAACTTTCTTCTAGAAACTGAATTCTCAGTGAAGGAGGGGCCATAGATGGCTCTCCCAATTCCTCAAGCTGATTTGTCTGTTTGTCTGTATTTTCCAAACATTTATATGGCTACCTAGCTCACTCAGGTGATTCCAGGCAGGTTACAAAAGTAAAATCCCAAGAACAAAACCCAATAAATCACCACTTTCCTGATGACGACAATAATTAAACACATGAGGGGGCTCTGAATCATGTGGCAAAATTTTCTCTCCTGGGCCATTCAAAGCATCAAGGCAGCGTCCAATCCTGTCCTAAGGTTTCATCCTCAATTCCCCACTTTCCAGGGAGCAACAAAGAGTTCCACAGTTGGAAACAAATTCAGGGATACCTTGAAAGTTTGGCTGTAAAGGAACAAAACCTGCACAGAATAATTTCGCCTGAGATTTGCTTTGGGCCCTTCGCACCATGATGCCAGATTGGGAGTTCTATGTCAGGAAGGGAGAGGCCTTCAGAAAGAATTGCTCGGTTGCGTTGATGTTTAATCATAGCGCTGAATGTCGTTGAAATGATTTGGGAGAGCTTTAACCCTTGCTGGCCTTCAGAAAAAGGTAAAAGGCAACAGTGTGGTTTTCCCAAAGACCTATTTATTTCATTTTTATTTATTAATCGAATTTATATAGCTGCCTATTTCACCAAAGGTGACGCTAGGTAGAACACAACGATAGATAAATCTTTCCAGAGCCATCTCGCCACAGCTTTCTGTATTCCAATATTTGAGGGGCTGCCACAGAGAAAAGGGGGTCAAATTATTCTCCAAAGCACCCAAGGGCAGGACAAGAAACAATGGATGGAAACCAGCAATGGAATTCAAAATATTTTACCGTGTTTCTCCAACAATACGGCTTCCACCAATAGGAATGTTTTATTGGCATAAAATCAAATTAAGCCCCTCCTCCCAAATTAAGGCCTATATTAAACATGTGAAATGGCGGGGGGGGGGGATGGCAGGGGGGGCTTGCCGTTAGGAAGTACTTTTGTTGCATATCCAGATGTGGTGCTGCCTGCGTTGGTGGGGCACTTCGTATCGGGAGACCTTCCGCCACTGTTGCTTTCCCTTCTCCTTTGCTGCTGCAGCGTTTAGAGCAACGTTGTGTGTTTGGCACAGCCATGCATGGCCAGCCAGGGTTTTTCCCTGCACCCGGAGCCCTGCGGAGACACTTGGCTCCAGACGCTTCTGTCGCCGCCTTCCCTTTGCCTTCGAAGGTAAAGCCAATTCTTTTAAAAATGACACCCTACTACAACAAAGCCTCCCCTGCCTGAGAGGGCAGCCCAACCCCACGTGGGGAGGTGACTCTCCCGGGGCCTCAGCGCAGGATCGGCCCACCCCAGGAGAAGCACCCAGCTGCCATCCCTGCCTGGCACCAGGTAGAGCACAAAGAGCTTCGCCTGGGGTGCCCAGCACAGCTGATAGGTGGGCCCTCCTTTCCGGTGGCAGAGCTCTCGCCAAGGCAGCGAGCGCCTCCCTGCCAAGGCCCTCCGCTCATCCCATCAGGACCGCGCTGGAGCTGTGTGGGCTGGGCAGAGCTGGGAAAGTGAGCCGTGGGTGCGCGCCCACCTGCCAAGCGAAAGAGCCGGGCCGACCCAAACTTGGCTTCCTTCCCAAGTCCCTCCAGTCCAAACCCGAAGGGGCCACCAGGAGAGGCTGCCCGAAGCAGTGATAGCACCCACCCATCCATGGACAGGGAGGCAAGGCGATGGCCTGTGCCGCGTCCTCCTCCGAGCTGAGCCCCGCCGAGTCAGCGCCTCTTCCAGATGTCCATTGCGCTGCAGCGTTTGGAGCTGCCGGCGGATTTGGAGATGCATGGGGATGGGGATGGCCTGGCCAGGGAAGCAGTGCTGCCATCACCTCACCTTCCTGTCCACGGACGGGTGAGCGCTATCACTGCCTCGGGCAGCCTCTCCCGGTGGCACCTTTGGGTTTGCGCTGGAGGGACTTGGAAGGAAGCCAAGCTCAGGTCAGCCCAGCTCTTTTGCTTGGCAGGCGGGCGAGCACCCGCGGCTTGCTTTCCTGTCTCTGCCCAGCCCGCACAGCTTTGGAGCGGCCCTGGCGGATGAGCGGAGGATCCGGCGGGGAGGTGCTCACTGCCTTGGTGAGAGCTCTGCTGCCGGGAAGGAGGACTTGCCTGTCAGCTGCGCTGGGCGCCCCAGGCGAAGCTCTTCGCGCTCTGCCTGGCACCAGGCAGGGATGGTGGCTGGGCACTTCTCCCAAGGTGGGCCAATCCTGTGCTGCGGCCCCGGGAGATTTGCCTCCCCACATGGGGTTGGGCTGCCCTCTCAGGCAGGGGAGGCTTTGTTGTAGTAGGGCGTTGGTTTTAAAATAATTGGGTTTGCCTTCAAAGGTAAAGGGAAGGCGGTGACAGGAGCGCCTGAAGCCGAGTGTCTCCGCCAGTCTTCCTAACAGTGAGGACAATTAACCAGTGGAACAGCTTGCCTTCAGAAATTATAGGCACTCCATCACTGGAGTTTTTTTTTTTAAAGAAGAGACTCGACAGCTGCTTGTCTGAAATGATATAGGGTCTCCTGCTTGAGCAGGGGGTTGGACTAGAAGACCTCCAATGCCCCTTCCAGCTTCTCTTCAATTCTCTTCTATTCTATTCTTCATCATTTTCTCAATACTAGAAGGTGCAGTAATGGTGTAGACACGAACTGTCTTGATGGGGATTGATAAAGATAGAAATCCTATACCAGTAATGGAAGACAGCTGATTAGTAATAGGTAACCCACGCTGTTGAAATCCTATTTTATAGAAACCTTGAAATTCCAGTTTACATCAACTGGAATTGATTGCAGACTTCTGAACACGCTTATCTCAAAGGGAATTTTCTCATAAAATGTTCCAGTGTGTCCTTGTGCTTAACTCTGGAACTGTCCACCTTTCCAGGTAGTCCACAGACGAAACATATAGTTGCTTTTTCCTAAGGCTACATTAATTCAATAAGATGCTTACATTTTTGTCTTTTGGATTGAGCTCTTTCATCAACATGTTTGTGTGGCCGGAGCTCCATTCCCAGGTATGGTTGATAAAATATTCAAGAAGCCTCATGGCCTTTTCTATGCGCGTTAAAAGTTTCATCGCCCTGAAAGACAAAATAGAAACACCTCAGATAGCTAGGCAGAGAATTATTGAAAAAAGTTCTTGGTGCCACAGTCCTTTAGGACAGTGGTTGCCAACTGGTGGGCCGCGGTCCACGGGTGGTCCACGAGAAAATGTTTGGGGTCCACAGAGAAATGTCACCCCCCAAAGCACCCCCCAAAGCAATTAATTCAGGCTGCGCAGGAACACAAGGCTGCTCCACCCACATGGCCTGAGGGAACACAAGGCTTGCTTGCTTGCATTGCAAATAACACGAGGTAGTGAGGGGAGGGGGGAAAGGGTGGAGGGGGGTAACCTGCCCCACTCACCCCACGTGCCTTGTCTTGCCACCAGACTGCTGCTTTCCACTTCTTTCTTCTTCTGCTTTTGGCTGCACGCAAGGAAAGCAGCAAAAGTCTTTCTTTCTCTCCCCTCACACTCTGCCAGAAATGAGCCTTTGGGACCCTGCAACATATCCTGCTCCTAGAGGCTGCCCCGGGCAAAGCCTCATTTCTGGCAGAGTTTGGGGGAGAGAAAGAAAGACTTCTGCTGCTTTCCTTGCACGAAGCCAAAAGTCAGTTTCTCTCTCTCTCTCTCTCTCTCCTCCCCCTGAGAATGGAACTGGAAACACTACCCTGCGATCACAAATAAGGAACGATTGATCAGTAGGAAAATGGGGCGGGAAATTTTCCTGCAGACATTTTTGGGATTTTCCCAGGGTCTCTACAGACCCTGGCTGCTGCTGCTAAATACCAAGGGGGGCATGATGGCTCAGCGGTTAAAGATGCTAAGTGGTCAGCTGGAAAGCCAACAACTTGAGTTTGAGACTCACAATAAGGGTGAACTCTCGTTTCTTGCCCCAGCTCCTACCCACCTAGTAGTTTGAAAGCATGCAAATGTGAGTAGATAAACAGGTACCCCTTCAATGGGAAGCTGACAGCATTCTATGTGCCCTTGGACAATGCTGGCTCCCTTGGTCAAGAAACAGGGATGAGCGCCATGCCCTAGAGTCGGATATGGCTGGACAAGGGAACCATTACCTTTTGCCAAATGCTAGGTCAGTCAATAATAAGGCTCTTGTGATTCAAGATCTAATTGAGGAGGAGCGAGTTGACCTGACATGCATCACCAAGACCTGGCTGCTCTGGAATGTGGAGGTTCCCCTCTCAGAATTGTGTCCATCTGGCTTTTGAGTTTGGCACCACCCGAGACCCCAGGACAGGGGACGTCGGGTGGCAGTGGTCATCAGAGTGTCTGAAGCACAGGTGGTATTCAGCCAGTTCTGACTGATCCTGGCAGACCAGTAGGGAAATTTTTGACTGGCCCTGTCCATCTGCTCCTGCTCCTACTTCTCACCTCTCCTATATTCTGCTGTTTATTAGCTGAGCTGATTCCCGCAGTAGAGCAGATTGCTGCACCTCAGCTAGCTAAAAAAAAACAGCACAGCTCACCACAGCTTTTCAGTTGCTAAAGAAACCTTATTGGCAACAGGAAAGGCATCCGGCCCTTAAAACACTCTGCTAGCTCTATTCAGTTGCACAGACTCTGCCTTGCAGGGGATTAGGGTGTCGTTAAAAGATGATAATCTATAGGTTTTGTATAATTTTAATCTTTTTAATATTATAAGCCACCCAGATTTACCCTGTAGTAAGATGAGTGGCCAATAAATTTAACAATCAATGAAACAAACAAACAAACAAACAGGTCTTCTGTATTCTTAAGGATACTTCCCTAAAACTGCTATCCTGACTTTTTTGGAACTGTCCCCTACACCCCACAATGTAGATCCAATCTCACTGTGGCTTCTTTCCAATCAGCCGCAGATAAAGGTCATAGAGAAAAGCAGGGGTGGTGTGATAGACAAACATCCGGTACTGATGGACCAAATGGCTGGAGGTCAAGGTGACTTCTGGAATTCTGAAGGGTTTCTCCAGTGGGTTTTGGGTAAATGAACTTCTCACATGGGTTTCTGCAGAGTGGTAGAAAACAGATATTACACCCATTGAGGTAATTGCATGAAAGAGCAGCAATGATTAGACGTGAGCATTGAAGAAGGCAAAGCTATGTGAACATTGGAAAACCAGAGGTGGTTTTCAGCACATATGATTTGACAGGCTCAGGTAGAAATAGAGGACCTCCCTGTAGGGAAAGAATTATTTTCCTACAGGCAATAATTCTGTTAATTAGTGTTGTTATTGTGATGTTACAAAGGGTCTTTTGCTTCAAATATTTTATTTGGTCAGTGTCTAAGGCCATGATTTCAAACCTATGGCACATGTGCCACAAGCGGCACGCAGAGCCATTTGTGCTGGCATGTGAGCCGCAGGCAAACTTACCTCACTGCGCATGCACGCACGTCGCAGCTGATTTTTTGGGGGGTTGGTTTGAGGCCTTTTTCAGCCTCCCAGAGGCTTGGAAAAAGCCACCACAAGGCTTTTCAGGATGAATAGATGCATTTTGTCACTTCCTGTAATACTGGAAGTTATGAAACAGGCCTATAATTTGTCCTGAAAAGCCTTGCAGAGGCTTTCCCCAAGCCTCTGGGAGGCCAAAAAAGGCCTCAAACCAGCCAAAAAATCAGCTGTGTGGCACAGTGCAGATAAGGGGCTGGGGAGATTGTACATGCATGCACAGGGGGCGTGGGGAGGAGGGCACGCATTGCATTCTGGGTGCTGGCATGCGCACATTTTTGGCACAGGAGGCCAAAAGGTTAGCCACCACTGGTCTAAGGGGTCTTGCTTAACATCTAGGTCAAGGGTCTTCAAACCTGACAGCTTTAAGGCTTGTGGACTTCAACTCCCAGAATTCCTGAGGTAACATGACTGGAGGAAGAATTCTGGGAGTTGAAGTCCACAAGTCTTAAAGACTTGTCAAGTTTGAAGACCCCTGATCCAGGTAAAGGTTTTGTTGTGGTCTGTCGGCCGCTGGCCCCCTGGCAGCTGAATCAGATGAGGAGGCAACATGTGAGTCAGCCCAGCCTCAAGGCAATCTATGAGCTCCAAGGGGGAAGAGAGAATGGAGCTGTCAGAGATAGACACAGAGGCGGAGACTGGGCCGTCGGTCAGCCCTCAGATGGAGAGTCAACAGTCCCCAGGTCTGGATTTGACTGATGAGGAAGAGGAGGAACAGCTGGGTCCAGTGCCTAACCCGTGGATGCACAGAAGGCAGAGGAAAGGAGAGCAGTGGAAATCTATGGGCTGGTCCTTGGGGTGGAAGAGCCACCACTTCTAGTGAAGCCTCACCTGGGGATAAAAGGCATGCTGGAAGAAAGCAAGCACACCTCCCACGACTTCCTTTGCAAATGTGGGAAGAGAGAGAGAAACTCCTGGTTTGTTGGGGCCATTTCAGGGAGAAAAGGAGCGAGCATCACCATCACTTTCCACAGGACTTAAGGACTTTGTTAGTCTGCTTTGAGAGAGTTGCTGCTGGCGCTCCTAATAAAGGTAATTTTTTGTTAAATACAAACAGCTTGCCATGTTTGGGAACCAGATCAGAACAGGTTTCCTCTGTCCAGTTGTTCCTGACCCCCATGGTAACCCGGGGATGATGCTCGTGTCCATTTCTTAGCTGAGGGAGCCAGTCTTCTCTGAAGATGCTTCCATGGTCATGTGGCCAATGTGACTAATGCCGAGGTTCATGGAAAACTCTTACCTTCCCACCTAAGTGGTACCTATTTATCTACTCACATTTGAATGCTTGCAAACTGCTAGTTGGGCAGCTAAGGTGAGTAATGGAAGCTCACCCTGCTGTGCATTGCTCAGGTCTCAGACTTGAGCTGTCAGCTTTTCAGCTGACAAACTCAGTGTTTTTCACTGCTGTGCTGTTGCACGTCCATGCCTTGCCTACTAGCTTACTAATTTTAACGATGCGTTAACCAAATCTCGCAAGTCTGAAATTATATTTCACCCTAATCAAATAATTTGCAAAGGAAAAAAAAACCCGTAAATTCTCCATAGTCTGAAACTATTTGTACACCTTCAGGAAAGCAGAATTCAAGAGGCTAGAAAGGCAGGGATATTTCAGAGTGAAGGCAGGGGTCTCCAACCAGGGCAATTTGAAGCCTGCTGGACTTCAACTCCCAGAATTCTGGGAGTTGAAGTCCACCAGTCTTAAAGTTGCCAAGGTTGGAGACTCCTGTTTTAGTGAGCTGTTACTTAGGTGAAGAGAAGCTACGAAGAAGTCACCCAATTTCCATTCCAACTCCCAACTTTTGGTGTTTGTAAAGGTTACATAGCAGACAATCTCTCTCCCTGCCTTTGTGCTGGGTGAGACCACTTCTAAAACTACTCCCAAAAGCCTGGTGGAATTTTCCAAGTGCCTTGCAAGATAACTCACCCAAATCTCCCCAATACAAACAGTTGAGGCCACCTGAGGTACAGTTGTAAATCATTGGCGATTTTGGTCTGAAAAGTATGCAAATAAGAGACAACTCAGAATTCAGCAAATGCACTGAATGTATTGGTATGTTATTTGTTACAGAGGTATATATGGAGTTTATACATAGAAAAGTATTGTTGTGGTTCGCTGGCAGCAGGTGTGGACGGCTGAGGTCTCAGAGAGTGCAGACTCAGATGAGGGGCCTGCCTGTGATCAGGGATGGGGCCAGGACCATCAGGAAGTAGAGTGCTGCCTTCAGAGACTGTAGAGGCTGGCAGCAGTGATGAAGAGGTCGCCGAGGAGCCTGTGCCCAGTGCGCGCAGGGTTGCTCAAAGGAAAGAGCAGTTGCAGCAGCACGGGCAACTCGGGAGTAAGACTGCAAGGTAATGGCCCCTCCCTTAAGAGATAAAAGCCAGCTGAGAAACCAGAGTTCTTTGCTGCAAGCAAAGAAGTTTTTGCACTCAAGCCTTGTGGATGTTCAAAATATCTTGGTGGGTGTTTGGAGACTCTAAAATACCCCTGTGTTTTAGTTCCTTTGTACCATAAAAAAGCATGCCACCCCAACAACAAATCATGTCCTTCTAATGTCAACAATCTAGTATTTCTTAGTGTTATCCATTCCTTAACCCACATCAGATTTGTAGCTTGGTAGTACAACTCCCAATTAGGCAAACCAAATCCTCCTCTAATTCTAGCATTTTGCAAAAGTTTTACCTTTATTCTCGCTTTCAAAAGAAAAAAGAAAAAAGGACAGTTTTTAATGCACCTTCACTGTGGATTAATGGGGAAGCTGTCTTGTGCATTGCAGTTAAAGCTCCTTTAACTTCTTAATAATAACAGATTAACAGAGTTGGAAGCAGGGCTGGGCTTCAAAAATTTTAGCAATGAGTTCTCTGCCCAGTTGCTAGGTGGGCGTGGCCATGGTGGGCATGGCGCAGTCGGCCGCCTGAACCATGGTGGTGGTGGGGCATTTTTGCCCTCCCCAGACACCAGAGGCTTTCCTCAAGCCTCCGAGAGGGCAAAAACAGACTCCCCAGGCTCCGGAGGCTCTCTGGAAACTGGAAACGGGCCCATTTCTGACCTTCCCAAACTTCTGGTAGGCCCATTTTTTGCCCTCTCTGAGGCTCTGCGCATGCCCTGCACTTACCTGCATCTAAAACGGGCCACATGGGGACTCCTGAGAGGGGAGGGGTGGGGTGGGTGGGGCCAGCCAGGAGCGGGATTTGGGGGTTCCCCAAACTGCATCGAATCTTATCTAGGGACTCTCCCGAACCCCTGCGAACCCCTAGCAGCCCACCCCTGGTTGGAAGGGATCCTATAGGCCATCTAGTCCAACCCACCACCCAAGCAGGAGACCCTACACCATATGTGACCAAGGGCAGTCCAATCTCTTCTTGAAAGCCTCCAGTGATGAAGCTCCCACAACTTCCGAGGGCAACTTCTGTTCCATCAATTGATTGTTCTCACTGTCAGAAAATTTCTCCTTATTTCCAGGTTGAATCTTTCCTGGATCAATTGTTCCTTTCCGTCCATTGTTCCTTGTCTGGCCTTTGGGTGTCTTGGGAAATAGCTTGACCCCCTCCTCCTCTCTGCAGCAGCCCCTTCATTAATAAACCTCCCTGTTCACAGCTTAGGAAAGGCTCCAAAAATGACAATTAACTGTTGGCTTTCAAGTCTTCTTGAAAGACCTGGATGATAATCGGATGAATTGCAACTTTGACAGTTACTGAGATTCTAAAAACTTGAAAATCAATTCATGCAATGGCGTACCTTTTGATCACCAAACAAGCCTCACCTGTGAACTGCAGTGTACCAGCCAATGGTGATGGTTAAGTTGACAGCGAGGTCTACTGGGATAAAATCAGCTACATTAGTTGGATAGCATTTTACAGTCCGTATAACCCCTTTTGCAGCCTAGAAATAAAGGAGTGAATTAACACCTGTAATTTGGCATCCTTATTTCACACACACTTTGTAAACCCTGAGACTCAAATTCTGTAACAGTTGAGCGGGTTGGGAAGAGTTTTCCTGAATTAAACTGGGGAGCAAATTTGAGGGAGTTGTGGGACATTTCCCACTTTTGCCCTCTCCAGAATCTGCCCTTTCACTGCTGGGGTGTGATCATTCTCATGCTTTCCTGTGTGGGAAACCAACCCTCTCCTAGGACAATGAAATATTTTAAGAAATTTCTTTTTTTAAAAAGCAGGATAAAATATTTCTCCTAAAAAAGAAATAAAAATCTTAACTCAAAGCTGCAGCTCCCTGCCCCCAGCGGATCTTTTGTGCCCGTTGAGAAAAACTGGGCCAGCCTATCTACAAGACAAAAGATCTTCAGCTCCAGGATGATGGGCTTAAGACATGACCCTTCAGGATAGAATAGGATTAACCCACTACCATTTAGCAGCAGAGCTCACTACATTGCACAATCTCCTAAGGACATTGCATCACCCTCCAAACGTCAACCAAACTTATAGAGCCAGCTATGACCCCTACATAACCCCTAGAACAGCCAATAGAAATACATGTTCTTGCACAGGAACAGGAAGCTCAAACACAGAGCCCAGAGAAGGTATTAAAAAACCCTACTCTCAACTCTGTGTGGTTAGATGGCCAGGACCACAAACCCACATGGTTCTGCTTCGTCATTAAACCATCTTTCCAATCAGTCTCCATATTTCCAGAGTCTTTCTTCCAGTTTGGAACTGAACCAGATGGATATTTCTTCCAACACCTGTTATACTTGTCATGAAAACCAAAAGCTTTTGAACTTGCTCAGAACATCTCAGGCGTCTTCTTGATCAGCCTGGGCTTTGGTCTTTAAGAACTATGAGACTTTAAGACAAAGACGCGTAGTTCTTACA
Organism: Pseudonaja textilis; assembly: GCF_049901715.1. Lineage (NCBI taxonomy): Eukaryota > Metazoa > Chordata > Lepidosauria > Squamata > Elapidae > Pseudonaja > Pseudonaja textilis. The sequence continues at coordinate 20,340,692 of NC_141994.1, read as the reverse complement.
GACCAAAGCTCCAGCTGGGCTTCATGTTTTGGTTCTCAGCATTTTTTCTTGGCCTGTTTTGCTGCCCCTAAGATTCCGACACAAGCCCCATTTTCATCTCTACCTACCACAACTAGGAAACCATTTATGTTGTTGAAGTTGTCAACCCATCCCTGAAAAACAAAACATAGGAAAACAATTGTTGTGAAGCGTAAGGCATGTGTATATTAGGAGTGTGATGACCCAGGGTGGGGTACAAAAGCAACAAAGTCACCAGTGAAGTCCCTTTAATTCCTTCAATTTGGCTTCAAAGGTCCAATTATCATTGACTGGAGAAAAAACTCCCCCACAAACAGTTGCGCAAAAGGAAGAAATTCTGTTCCAACTCAGAATACATATAAATTATAAATAGAAAAAAACAACACAAACCACACTGAAGCAATTAATAAGACAAGGCAGGATAAGGGCTTGAAGATGTCCACAGATATCGAAATACACACAGATAAGATACAACTCAGATAAGAACTGAAAGACTAGAATTATTTTCACGCTTTGCTTCCAGCACTGGCCCATGTGCAGTTTGCCCTTTTAAACAGTCCTCACAGCTGCAGCCCATGAAGGGGATCAAGGCACTTTTCTCCCCCACAGACCACGCCATTCATGTTTCTCCCTGATCTGCTCCTCCTTGAATACCCTAGGATGAAGAGGGGATGGGCCTGGGTCTTCCTCTGAATGCCCAGCCAGCCTGTGCCTTTCCCCAGTTTCCTCTGGAGCCACATACCCATTCCCTGTCGGCTGTTTCTCCTCTCCCTCAGAGTCAGATTCTAACAGAGGCATGACAAAGAGTATACCTTAATAAGATTACCTTGTGAGCTGCGGTGATGCAGTAGTTAGAGTGCAGTACTGCAGGCTACTTCTGCTGACTGCCGACTGCCTGCAATTTGGCAGTTTCAAATCTCACCAGGCTCAAGGTTGACACCATCTTTGACCCAGATTGTTGGGGACAATATGCTGTCTCTGTAAACCCGCTTAGAGATGGCTGCAAAGCACTGTGAAGTAGTTTATAAGTGTAAATGCTATTGCTATTATGCACAGCTCATAATTCAGCTATGCTAAATTGCAGAGACCCTGCTTTCAGAATTTCATGCAGAATTTTGCTGCTCACAGTATTATTGATAAAACGTTACAAGCAAGGTATTAATATTTGTTAAGGGCTAGCCAGCCAGAAAGGAAATTGATGGTGACATGGAGACATTGAATTCTGCTCAAATTTTTGGAAACCTAACATGGAAGCCACTAGATTTGCTGCTCCATGGATTTTGATGAAAGGACATGAATCTCAAGCTAGTTTCTCAGGTGGAACAGTAGAAAAAACTAATCCCTTTTGGCCAATGTCTGGATTTCTCAGATTTTAGGCCAGCCATTTTGAGAGGGGTGGAGGAAATGATAATGTTTAATTGATATTCATTGATTAAGAAAACCTCGGGCATTGTCAGCACATACAAAACCAGGAAAACGAAAGGAGAAATTTATGATCAGTACAACCAGTAATTTGTCATGATGTATAGATTCATGCACTGATAATCTTGTTCATAACTTCCATTGCACAATAAGAAACCAGGTTCCTAATTATAAGTCAGGGAAAACTGACGTTAAACCTGAAACTTTAGTTCCTTAATTTCAGGTGAAGGTAAACTTGATGAAGGAATGCCTTGGGAGACCTAAAATATTCCACTGTTTTTCATATTGTGCACACTTCTGATGCCACAGATGGGAGCTTTTTTCTTTAATCTGCTTCCATGAATGAAGAAGGTGTTAGATTTTACATTGTGCAGGTATATTTTGTCATGTGAGTCTACCACGGGAATTGGTTTCCTATCTCTAAATGGCTTATCCACTGTTCTTGTTAGTTTCTATGCTAATTTTAATTCATTAGTACCGTGATGGTGAACCTATGGCACGTTTGTGCCAGCATGCAAGCTGCAGGAAACTTACCACACTGCGCATGTGCGTGCCTCAGAGTTGATTTTGGGCCAGTTTGAGGCCTTTTTCAGCCTCCCAAAGGCTTGAGGAAGGCTTCTGCAGGCTTGTGCAAGCTTTGCAGGCTGAAAACTAGCCCCATTTTGTCACTTCGAGTATTTTTGGAAAAAAAGGAAGTGATGAAACAGGGCTAGTTTTCAGCCTGCAAAGCTTGCACAAGCCTGCAGAAATCCTCCGGAACTCGTGGAGGGTAAAAACGACCCCCCCTCCCGCCATGGTGCAGGAGGCACCACGCTCACCATGGCCACACCCACAGAGCAACCGGGCAGAGAATTTCTTACTAAAATTTTTGAAGCCCACCCCTGTAAGAGGTTGGATGAGAACCAAGCACTGGTAGAGCAAACCTACTTACTGGGAAGGGCTCTTGCCAACTAGCTCCCACGATAGAAGGTCGAACGATGGCAACATTTAAATCTCCTTTCTCCTGCTGGATCAGATATTCAGTCAGAGCTTTGGAGAAGGTGTAGGTGTTAGGCCAATCTCCAATCAAATTGGGGGTGATCGCTTCAATGAGGGACCCATCCATCCACCTAAGGACATATATTATTATTATACACAAAAATGACAGTATACACAGCAAACGAGATAACCATGCTAGGTTTCGTATCACAAATCACTAGTCGAACACTTCCCAAGTGTTTAGGGCTGCATGATGTATCGGCGGATTATGCGAGCAGATCCCAGTAAGGTGGCCTTCTGCAGCGGACCAATGGTGATCTTTTTTATTTATTTATTTTATTTTGTCAAGCGATTGTAAGGTAACTGGTATAAGTATAAACAAATGGATATGAATAAGAAAAAAAGGAAACAATAGGACAGGGACAGTAGGCACATTGGTGCACCAATTGTTTATAAGTGCTTGCCTAGGTCTTTAGGCACAGCATCCAGTGTGCTGAGTACCACTGGAACCACCTGCCCTGGTTTATGTCAGAGTCTCTGCAGTTTGATTCTCAAGTCCTGATATCTGGTGACTTTTTCAAGTTGTTTCTCATCGATTCTGCTGTCACCAGGTATGGCAATGTCAATAATCCACACTTTTTTATTCTCCACAATCCTGATAGGATTGTGTTACAGGTACTGTGTACTGTGTTACAAAACTTTGTATGTCTGTATTCGGAAATCCCACAGTAGTTTTGCATGCTCATTTTCGATCACTTTTTCAGGCTTATGATCCCACTTGAAAAGGTGGTCAAAAATGAGCATGCAAAACTACTGTTATATTACTACTGCTACTACTACTACTACTACTACTACTACTACTACTACTACTACTACTAATAATAATAATAATAATAGCAATAACAAAAATAATAATAATTTAAAAAACCTGAAGCATACAATTTATTGATATCACTGTACCAGGAGACCGCCAGAGTCAAAGAAAAAAAAACTGGAAAAAAAAATCACAAAATATCGCAACCTGTCCATCAAAACTATGTGATTATGGATTAAAAACATGTAACAGTGATACCTATTGTTATTGGGGCACTCGGTACCATGTCCAAGAATTTTATAAAATGCATCAAGAAATCTTAGAAGAAACTGTATAGGATGAGACAAGAAGTACTCCTTCAAACATACTTGCAAATATATCACAAGAGAAGAAGGCTTGCTTCCATTACTTACCCCACCAGGTCCAAGAGCTTCTTTGGTTCTACAGGAACAGGATAGAAGACCTCCTCTATGTTCTTCCGATTACAGTTTGAGTAGGCCGTTGAAACGTGGATGAGGGCTTCGAGATTCTTCATCTGGCGGGCCAGCCCCAGGAGCTGCTGGGTGCCCATGACATTCAGGAGAAGGGCATCCCTGCTCAGGAAAGCACAAAAAGCTAGGATGAGGTCCACCTGGTGTGAGAGGAAGTCCAAACCAATCATCTTGGCTCCCCTGCAAACCTCTTCAGTAATTCAAGAGGAGCATAATTCCACAGAGATAACTTGTGCCATGTCAGGGTTCTGAGCAATGCACCCAATTGAATCAGAACTCTGACCCACCAGACATACTCAAAAGACCCTTTATTGAGTACAAAGCATTGGCACTTAGTGAAATGAAGCTAGCTCTATGGGATTTCTGCACTTCAATGACATAAGAAGGCTTGAAAGTCCTGAACTCGGGACTTCCAGTTTGAAGGGCTTCAGCGACAGACAGAAATCTGCGATCGTGCGCAGTTTCTGTCTGGGCTTGCCACTGGAGTGCCCCGAGCTGGCTGGTTTCGGGGCTAAGCCACCCCATAGAGGTGGTGAAGAGGGGGAAACCGCCAGCAGGATCATCTCTCCTCCTCAGCTGGCCATTCCTCCCTTTCCCGAAGGTGGTAGCAGCGGTGGTCAGAAATGGCCACCACAAAGAAGAACTTGACCGGAAAAGAATGTGCAGGAGGAAGATAAGAAGTGAAAGTTTTGGCTGACCGGGTTAAATTGTAAAAGCAACAACCAAGGTACCCTGGAATTTAAACTTACAAAAAATAACATTGCTCCCAAAGAAGAGTTGGAAGCAGCGAAGGAAAGTGAAAAGGGAAAGGTTTGGTTTTTTCTTCTTCTTCTCTCTTCTTCCCTATACAAACAACTAAGAGACTTAAATAAAAAATCGGAAAAATCCGCTTTGACATCAATAGGCAATTAAGCTGAAAATAAAACAAAATGCCAAAGGGATAATAATGATTTCTGGACATTAAAAACTTTCTTTTTCATAAGCAGAAATGGAGAGAAAAAGAATAAGGGCAGGATCTGGAACAAAAAACAACATACAAAGAAAATGCCTATAAAATGTTTTATAGATGGCACCTTCCTCCTTTGAGATTAGCAAAGATGCACCCCAATATGAGTCCGAATTGCTGGAAATGCAAAAAAAAAAAAAAAAAAAGAGGGAACTTTCTTCCATATGTGGTGGTCTTGTACAGAAGCTCAAAAATATTGGCAGAGAATTAGAAATTGGCTGGAGGAAATGACAAGAGAACAGATCAAATTCAAACCAGAGTCCTTTCTATTAGGGATCTTTGATAAACAAATACCAAAAAAGTGAAATATATAATAATACATATTTTGACAGTGGCCAGATTGGCTTTTGCACAATGTTGGAAACAGCCTCATATTCCATCAGAGGAGATGATTATTCAAAAAATTTCAAGTTATGCAGAAATGGACAAATTAACCTTAGCATTAAAAATTAAAGACACTTCAATATACTACAACAGCTGGAACTGCTGGTACAAATGGATAGACCAAAGATAGATTTCACATTAAAAGGCAAAAGAGGATAGGATAGAGTCATAGTAGTGATACACAGATATATGTAAGGATTAAGTGTGTATATGGCATAAAATAAGGATAAAAAGGAGGTCTCACAAACTGTTGAAGATGAAAATGTTTTTAATTGTTTTCTATCCTTTTCTTTCTGTTTTCTTCTTTTTTTCTTTTTTTCTTTTTCTCTCTTACATTTATGTATGTGTTGTTGGTCTGTTTTAATTGTAAAATCAATAAAAAATATTTTTTTAAAAAGAATTACTTCTATTGGAGAATGTGACTTTAGAGGGTTGTTTCCAACTTCTAATATTGTGTGGTAATTCCGGGTTGGGTCAGATCCGGAATTACCATGGACTTTGCCAATTTGATGCTTTCCTAAATAAAAGAAATCTTTTTGAAGATGGACTTCGTTATTTTTCTTTTAAAATGGATTTCATTACTTGGAAACCTGACACATGTCTTTGGCTGACGTCATTTCGAAAGTTGACATACTGTTGGATTTGGAATTCTGTCCTCACTGCACTGACTTCCGTAGTTTCTCTCATGACTGGAGGAGGAGGTCTAGGACCACCCAGCGCAGTCAGCTCGGCATGGCCAACTCGCCACTGCCCAGTCGCCTCTGCCAACTCCATGCTGGCAAGTTCCCACAGAACAATTCAACACAGCCAATGCTCCACAGGGACAACTCACCATGGGCAGCTGGCAGAAGAGTGAGGCGGGCAGGTGGGCAGATGAGTGCGTGGGTGGGTGGGTAGAGTGCAGACTGGCAGTTGGTGATGGAGCTTCCCATTTTCACACCCCCATAATTGCCACCACACTGAGCTCCCAGAGTTCAGCGTAGCTACAGCGGCGGCGGCGGTGGCAGGCTTTGGGACAATGGGATGCACCTGGCTGCTGGTGCCTCCTTGCCACCAGTCCCACCCACTGTTGCCACCAACAAATGGCCCAGGGCAACACCAGAGGTGGCAGGTGGCATGAAAATGGTATGCATCCAGCCTCATCACCTCTCTGCAGCCAACCCTGCCCACTGCCACCACCACCACCAAGCATCCGGAACACCATTGCTGCCAAATGGCTGGTGGCAGTGGTGAGGTGTGTGTGAAAATTAGAAGTGACCAGCCATTATCTGCCACCAGTTGCCTGCCTGCCTGTCCAGCTGGCCATACAGTGAATTCAACACAACACAACACAACAGCAGCAACAGCATTAAACTGCCTCAGCCTTTTCCTCTCCTTTTAATGACCTCATAATCCCTTCCGGGGTGGAGTGTCTGGGGAACTGAATGGAGCTAGCAGAGTGTTTACTGGCTGGATGCCCTTCCTGTCACCAATGTGGAGTTTTGTTCAGCAGATATATTTTCATTGTGCCCAGAGAGAGAAATATCTGCCTCTACCCAGGATCAAACTCACAGCTTCCTGATTGTGAGGCGAGAGCTCCAGCTCTAGGCCACTGCAATACTCCCATTAAACTGTGTCGACCTATAGTAGAGACAAATACTATCTTGTCCCTGGACACTAATGTTCAGGGCCATTTGTCTTTTGACAGTGAGAGTGTCAGAGCTTTCCCGTTGTTCCTAAAAAGCACTTTTTCTATTTCTATTTTTTGGGTGGCTGGCTAGGAGCAAAACTGGCATTACAGTCCCTTGAAATTCCAGGATTGTGTCCATTAGCTCACTAGCTTAGAAGAACTACAAGAATAAAATATCAACAATGTTACTTCTTTTTGTGTTCTCTAAGAATATCAAACAGAAATGGTTTTCACATAAAACGTTGCTCTATTTCTTTGAAACTAATACTCCCCTCTAAGAAAGTCTTCAGGGGCATCTTGAGTTGTTGTAATGTAGTGGTGGCCTCCAACAAAACAAAGAAGGACGGAAGGAGAACTTACTTCAGAGGCTCATCAAATCGAACTGTTGCAGCACAATGGAAGATCACGTTGACCTCAGAAAGCAACTCCTCCATGTCTTCAGAAGAGATGGCCAGGTTTGGCTTGGTGAACTCAGCACTGATGGGCTTAATCTTCTCATGGAAATTGGGCCACTCTTCCCGGACTCTATCAAACACCTAGAATTCGAGACAATGTTCACTTGGCAAAGAAGAAAAATGCTCCAGGTTCCTCAAGTCGAAATCCACTAGGAATTAATTTATTTTACATTATTAACAGTAATCAAATGCTAGCCAATAGAGCCCAAATGACTGCTGAGCAGACTTTTCAACAATATGGATCTATTTAAGAATACCTGAGCTTTGGGTGTATCAGTGATGGGATTCAATTTTTTTTACTACCGTTTCTGTGGGCGTCATTTGGTGGGTGTGGCAGGGGAAGGATACTATAAAATCCCCATTCCCTCCCCATTCCTGGGGGAAGGTTACTACAAAATCCCATTCCCTCCCCACCCCACTAACCTGCTTTCCAGCTCCATTCTTCTGTACAGGGCAACAAAAGAAGACCCAGCTAAGCAGCTGGGACTCAATGGGAGGCAGAGAAGAGATGGGGGCAGGGCCAGTCAGAGGTGGGATTTGCTGGGTCTCTGAACTACTCAAAATTTCTGCTACCGGTTCTCCAGAACTGGTCAGAACCTGCTGAATAACCACCTCTGCTTGACTCCCTCTTCTTTGTGGCAGCCCCTCAAATATTGGAACACTCCTATCCTGTCATCCCAGTCCTACTTTTCATCAAACTAGACATACCCAGTTCCAGCAATCATTCTGCATGTGTTTTAGCCTCCAGTTCCCTAATCATCTTTGTTGCTCTTCTATGCACTCTTTCTAGAGTCTCAACATCTTTTTTTTTTTTGTAGTTTTCTGTTTTATGCAGCTTTAAACACTTCCCTTTTTAGTTCTTATGGGTTTAGTGGATTATTCCTTGCACTACTGTAGCTTCAGTTTACTCTTAATTTAATTTTAATACATATCCTGGTCTTGGGTTGCAACAGTAAAGATGTGATTTGATTTGGTTTAACTCATAGGAATCCTGCCTTGAGTTTGTTTGGTATAAGTGAGGTTAGAGGGAAACAGAATAGAATAGAATGGAGCGGAATGGAACAGAACAGAACAGAATAGAAAATATGGAATGGAATGGAATAGAAAATATGGAATGAAATGGAATGGAATGGAATAGGATAGAATAGAATAGAATAGAATAGAATAGAATAGAATAGAATAGAATAGAATAGAATAGAATAGAATAGAATAGAATTCTTTATTGGCCAAGTGTGATTGGAAAAACAAGGATGCTACAGCAATAGAGTTCCAGGAGACCGAAGTACCTAGGAGTTTTGACCGCATGACCAACAGCTGTCATCTTCAACTCTACTCCATCTCATGCTTACCTATGTGGAGCCTATCCAGTTGTGCTACTATCCATTACCTTTAGGAGTGTTGCCCAAAGTAGAACCATGGAACTTATTAAAGAACGGTTGTTATGTATATGCTGGGTTGACAAAATCAGAAACAAGGAGGTGATAAGCCACCTGGGAAAACCAAGTAAATTCACTAAAACCATTAAAAAGTGAAAGTTAGAATATTTTTGACATGTGATGTGACACCAGGAAAAATATGGCCTACTTGACTTAATCCTCCAGGGAAAGACTGAAGGCAAACAAGGTCTAGGCCAAAGAAGAACATCATGGCTTGAACATCTAAGGGATCGGTTTGGACAAAACTCAACAGCACTTTTTCATGTGACTGTTGATAAAAATAGGATTGCCAACATGATCACCAATGTCCAGTGATGGATATGGAAGAGGAAGAGGAGGAAGAGGAGGAAGAGGAAGAAGAGGAAGAAGAAGAGGAGGAGGAGAAAGAAGAAGGAGAAGAAATAAAAGGAGAAGGAGAAGAAGGAGAAGGAGAAGAAGAGAAGGAGAAGAAATACAAGAAGAAGGAGGAGAAGAATTAGAAGGAGAAGGAGAAATAGAAGGAGAAAAGGGAGAAGGAGAAGAAATAGGAAAAGAAGGAGGAGAAGGAGAAGAAATAGAAGGAGGAGGAGAAATAGAAGGAGAAAAGGGAGAAGGAGAAGAATTAGGAAAAGAAGGAGGAGAAGGAGAAGAAATAGAAGGAGGAGGAGGAGAAGAAATAGAAGAAGGAGAAGAAATAGAAGGAGAAGAAGGAGAAGGGGGGTGTTAGGAATATGAGTCACCTAACAGCTATTTGGGTTAGAAATATATTAACCAGGATAAACATTTTAAAACTGTATCTTTACGAAATGCAAAACTGTAGTTGGGTGTGGTTTCTCAAATGGCCATAAGATGGAGCCAGAAACCTGGGTTGTTTAGTCTTAATCGCAGAAGAGAGTGTGTCTCCATCTCTGTTTCCTTCTGTTGGAAAGTATTGCCGTTGCTCCATTTTTCCTAATTGACTGATATTCATGAATTTAATGTAAGTCTGATACTGAACTGTTTTTGACACTGGAATTTGATATTTGGATTATCCCTGGATGAAAACTGACTGATTTTACCTGTGAATGACTTTGGACTGCCTACTTTGGACTTTGCTTAACGTTTCTGGAAGTAAAAACCTACATTTACTGTACAGTGTATCTGTGTGCTGTATGTGTATTATTCAAAAACTACTCTCAAATACGTCTCCCTGTATGCGCTCATTCTCCTAACGGGGAATTACCTCAAGAGAGGGGAAGAAATAGGAGGAGAAGGAGAAGGAGAAGAAGAAATAGAAGGAGAAGAAGGAGAAGAAATAGAAGGAGAAGAAGAGAAGAAGGAGAAGAAATACAAGAAGGAGGAGAAGAGGAATTAGAAGGAGAAGGAGAAATAGAAGGAGAAAAAAGGAGAAGGAGAAGAAATAGGAGAAGAAGGAGAAGAAATAGAAGGAGAAGAAGGAGAAGGAAAAGGAGAAGGAGAAGAAGGAGAAGGAGGGGAAGAAATAGGAGAAGAAGGAGAAGAAATAGAAGGAGGAGGAGGAGGAGGAGAAGGAGAAGAGGAAGAGAAAGAAGAAGAAGGAGGAGGAGGAGGAGGAGGAGGAGGAGGAGGAGGAGGAGGAGGAGGAGGAGGAGGAGGAGAGACCTTCTGCTGCCTGTTTCTTTTCCTTACCTTGCATTTCAGCAGATTCTGCACTCGGGTTTGTATGGAATGTTCACCTTTGGGCCGCACACAAATGTAGATGGATTTCACATCGTGGCAAGACCGGAGAAGCTTCTCAACCAGGACTTTTCCCATAAACCCAGTGGCTCCTGTAACAAGGACTGACTTCCCACTGTAGTAAGTGCCAACCAAAGACACAGTGTCCTTCATTTCCAAGCTCTTGATGACAGGATCTAGCAGGAAAGTACATGAAATCACATCACTCAGTATTCAAATCTAATGGAACAACCTTTGAATCTGTCCTACGATATGCAGCACTGCATATTGATTAATATGGATTATTGCAGATTAAAGCCATAATTGGAACACACACACACACAAACCCTATCTCAGAGGTGGTCTTCAGCAGGTTCTGACCAATTCTGGAGAACCGGTAGGGGAAATTTTGAGTAGTTTGGAGAACCATCAAATCCCACATCTGACTGGAGATTATACAGTATCCTTCTCCTGCCACGCCCACCAAACCACGCCCACAGAACCGGTAGTAAATTTTTTTTGAATCCCACCACTGATCTATCTCTATCTCTAACTCTATCTCTATCTCTACCTCTATCTCTACCCCTCTCTCATCTGTCTATCTATCTATCTATCTATCTATCTATCTATCTATCTATCTATCTATCTATCTATCTATCTATCTCTATCCTTCTCTCTCTCTTTCTCCCCCCTCTCTCTTTATCTCTCTCTCTCATGTACATATAATGTATATAATGTATGAATATATACATATACATACACACACACACACGCACGCACACACACTCATATATAATATGTCCTTGTATGACCTTGTATGATTCCTGTTTTCCCCCGGATATTTCAACATAGTTTAGCAACATTGTTTAGCAATACAGATTCTATTCTTAATCTCTGCACCCTTTTTCCAACCGCTGGTAAAACAAGTTCCAGGTTTGATAATATTCTGTGACTTCCTTCTGTTTAATTTTAAATCTATCCTTTTTTGCACAATCTAGTATCTTAATTATCTTTTTGTCTTGTGGTGTTTCTTCAGTTTTCCAATATTCTGCTCTTAAGACATGTAATATTAAATACATACTTTTCTTATCCAATTTTTCTGATATCATCCTAATAAAAACAGTTCAGGTTTAAAATCTACGTGTTTCCCTATCACCTTTTCTAGCCATCTGTGTATTTTTGCCCAATTTTTTTTTTTTTTTTTGCTTTAACACAAGTCCACCACACATGGTTAAATGTGCAAAAAAAATTTTTTTTTTAATTACATTTCCAACTTTTGCTAGACGTAGTTTTAAACATTTTAGCTAATAGTAACTGCCATCTATAAAACATTTCATATAAATTTTCTTTATAAGAAGTTGCCATTGTTAGTCTATAGTTAGAAGCCTGATCTTGAATGTCTCAGAAGATGCAACATCTACTAAGACATTTCTTCGAACTGGAATCTGATCTGAAAAAGATTTGATCCCTGGAAAACGTCTAGAGAAATCTTTGCAGCTTTCATGCCAAGGCATTTTACGAGTGGTTTGCCGCTGCCTCCTTCTACGGCTAAGAGAGGGGGACTGGTCCAAGGTTATCCAGCTGATTTGTGCCTAATGTGAGAAGCTAAGGGAACTTTGGACTGCCTGGTTAGCTGCTGCAAGAAGATTGCATAGGCTGACTACAAACATTCAGCAGTGAGCTACAACTGGTTTAACAACCAGTTCTGTTAGCTTGCACTTGCACTCGCAGCATTCAAAATACAGCGGTTAGAAGCTCAGCTGCTTACCTGCTAGGGCAGCCCCAGTAAGCAGAACAGCTGAGACAGGGAAATCAACTGTGCCGCTATCATGCCCCTGTTGGAATCTGATTTGGAGCGGGAGGCCGAACAGCTGACGGGGAGTGAGAGAGTGGCTCCATTGGCTGTGGAAGAAACTGGGGAAGGGAATTTACCTGGTATCATCATGGCTTATCTGTGTTCCTGGCGTCTTCCCAACGGTGTGAGTGTTGCTGTGCTTTCAAATCGGAAATTCTTTCTCCTGTCCTGTCAAGTTAATTATTGCAGCTTTGTTTGTTTGGATTTTTGGTTACAGTCTGTATGTACCTTGTTTTGGACTGACTTTTCTGCAGTCAAAGGCCAAAGTTTTTCTCCAGCCGAAGGTAACCTGGACAATGGGGGCAAAATTGGAGATAATAAAGGGACTCTTCTTGCTTATTTGACTGTGTTGCCTTTGTGCCACGCCCCGGGTCATCACAACCACATGACTCAGTTGAGCCAGAAAGAAGGAAATATAGGACAGGATAGGATGGGGGCCGGTGGGTGTGGCCAGCTGATGATCAGAACTACCGGTTCACTAGAACTGGTCTGAATTGACAGCAGCCCAGCACTGATCAACACGACAAAGTAACAACAGTGGTGCATTGGAAAATTTGCAATACTTTGAATAGCATCTTTTACTTTTCACACGATAGCAGTGTTATCTTAAATTTTACACCATCACACCACAACAATTCCTTTTCCCATGACCTGGGGAAAGATTCCATAGGTGGATAAAAATACCAAATCCAGTATAAACATTTGGCTGGCTGACTCTGCAGCCAACCCTAATCATAATAGTTCTCGCTTACTGATTGCCTTGTAGAGTGACCGTTCGGGTTAGGAAGAGGATGAAAATAGAACTATGCAACCAATTCTCACATTTTGCAGGTGTGTAAAGCACAGGAGAGCTGATGTTGGACCATAAGGACAGTGTTAACTAAAGGCTAGTGTCAACTTTGAAGTGAACCCGGCTGAAGCCATCTTCTGCTGTGTTATAGTTGCCATGGAGCCTGAGAGGGGGAAGGGAGGGGGAAGCAGATAGCCTGGCTAGCAGTCAAAACAAAAAGTTTTCCTTTGGGAACCAAGGTCATCATAATAAGTTGCTGCTGAAGGAGGAAGAGGAGTGACCAAGTAGCCTGCCAGCTATATTCATTGGACCAGTGATATCTGGGAGGGGGGATTTTTGCTCTTTTAATTAGGTTGAAACTGTGGGAACTTTTAGAGTTGGTTTTCACTGGCTATGATATATCCAATAAACATGTTCTTTGAAGAAACTACCTTCCACAGAGTTTTGCTTTCAATGAGTGTGTTACTTGGAATGCTGACAGCTAGTTTGTGAGTGAACTCCAGAGCTAGCCTAAGAAAGAAACTAGATTGTCTTAATCACCTGGTTCCAACCTGGCCTATTAATTCAAGTCCACCTTCAACATGCTTTCAGACAACTGACTTCAAAGAGAAACCAAGTGTCATCAGCATAAACCATGGCAAAGGTTCTTTCCACTTGCACCATTCCTTCTACCCAGTTCCTACAAAGTATATCATGTTTGGAGAAAAATAATCTACCCTGTTGAGTGAATGCTGTCCCCATCCCACCCTCCAATATTTGGTTAAGAGTACAAATGTCTCCCCAGCAAGTCCAAAATTCAGTGTGTTATACCCCTCTGCCTATCAGGAAAGCAACGATAGAATTAGATTTAGAATTAGAATTTTTTTATTGGCCATGTGTGATTGAACACACAAGAAATTTGTCTTGGTGCAAATGCTCTCAGTGTACATGAAAGAAAAGATACATTCGCCAAGAGTCAAGAATCATCAGTACAACACTTAATAGTCATAGGATACAATAAGCAATCAAATCATACTAGGAAACAGTCAATATAAATTGTTAGGATAGGGTAGAATAGGTAGAATAGAACAGAATAGAATTCTTTATTGGCCATGTGCGATTGGACACACCAGGAATTTGTCTTGGTGCAAATGCTCTCAGTGTACATAAAAGAAAAGATACATTCGTCAAGAGTCACGAATCATAAGGTGCAACACCTAATAGTCATAGGGTACAATAAGCAATCAAATCATACTAGGAAACATGTCAATATAAATCGTAAGGATACAAGCAACAAAGTTACAGTCCTACAGTCACAAGTGGGAGGGGATGGGTGAGAAGGAGTGATGAGAAGGTTAATAGTAATAGTAGTGCAGACTTTGTAAATAGTTGGACAGTGTTGAGGGAATTATTAAACCGTCCCATATGAACAGAATAGAATGACAGAGTTGGAAGGGACCTTGGAGGTCTTCTAGTCCAACCCCCTGCTGAGGCAGGAAATCCTATATCATTTCAGACAAATCGTTGTCTAATCTTCAGTGTTGGAGCATTTACAACCTCTGGAGGCAAGTTGTTTCACTGATAGATTGTTCTAACTGTCAGGAAATTTCTCCTTACTTCTAGGTTGCTTCTCTCCTTGATTTGTTTCCATCCGTGGCTTCTTGTCCTGCCCTCAAGTGCTTTGGAGAATAGCTTGACCCCCTTTTCTTTGTGTCAATCTTACATTGAGTTTCATTTTATTAGACAGAGCCCAATGTTCAAATCGGCCCAATGTTCAAATCGGTCAAGATCCTTCCGTAGCTTAAGCCTATCTTCTGGAGTCTTGGCTGTTCCTGTCAGCCTGATATCATCTGCAAATTTGATGTGTTACCCAGACACCCCCTCATCCAAATAATTGATGAAGATATTGAAGAGTACTGGGTCTAAAACAAAGCCTTGCCTACTTCATACTATGATTGGCGCACAGCATTCTTCCTCACTGACCTGGCCTTGAGGACCAAGGGAAGTTCCTTGCCCACAGCAAGTGGGGATGGCTTCTTCTCACCCAGGTTAGAAAAAAAAAACCCCAGACCATTCACAGGGAATCATTCCATAAATATTTGTTTATTGGCCTATTTCTGTTTCCCAGAGTGCCTGATTCCTTAATGACCCAGGGTCTTACAAATAAAAGGAGAAAAGCACAACAGATAGGAAAAAATCATAACCAACCAGAAGATTAATTCAATAATTATAAAATGAAGCGCCAGTTACTTACCAGATAGGTAGATCTTTATAATCGTATTGTCTTTCATTCGGGAATGACAGAGAATTTGTAACAGGCTCTCTGCAGATGAATTTTTAAATCCTCAGTTGTATAATAGGTGTGGCCAGGACAAAATCCTTGCAGCAGCTATTAATCTAATATTCTTGATTGCACAGTCTTTGACATTGCAAAATTTAGAAGACAAAGGTTGTTTTTAAACAAGGACACTTGCAACTCTGTTAATCGGCATCTGTAAATAAAACAATTAGTTCTGGCACAAGCTACTCTCTTGAGCTGATGGGCTGTGAGAAACTTTTGTTGGGCCGCAGAGAAATCTCACCCCCAGAGCAGCCCACCCCCCAAAGCAATTAATCCAGGCTATGCAGAAACACAAGGCTGCGCAGCCCACATGGCCCGTGGGAACCCTCCCCACCCACTCACCCCTTACCCGGCAAATTTGCCTGCTAAATTGCTATTTTTCCTTTTTCTGACAATCATCTGTTCTGCTGTGCCAGGACATTTAGATGAGCTAAGAAGGAGGAAATGGTTGGATTTCTTGCTTTCTAGCTAGTCCTTAGATCTTCGGCTTTGCTTTTAAGCACAACCGAACCTGTCATGCCCCTGATGGAGACTGATTCTGAGGGAGAGGAGGAACAGCTGACAGGGAATGGAAGTGTGGCTCCTGTTGAGGTAATTCCCCGTTAGGAGAATGAGTGCACACAAGGAGACGTAGTGAGAGTAGTGAAGAATACAACAACTGGTGAATTGCCATTCACTCGTTGGCATGGCAGAAAACCAAATTTAAGTTACTTACACACATTTGGAGCTCCAGCATGGGTGCATATTCCCTCACAAGTGAGACTGAAAGGGCAACACAGAGCTAAGAAGTTATTTTTTGTGGGTTATGAGGCCAACCATAGATCGTTTAGATTCTGGGATTGAGGCACAGCTCATGTTTATTGTAGTGCTAATGCAAATTTTCTTGAGCACGTTGGGTGGAATAAACTGGAACAGGAATCCAGTAATGATATTATTATTGACACCAAACAGTTCCTAAAGATAAAATAAGTAAACCACAGATAGCCATTAAAGAGGAAGAACAGGAGAAAGTAGTAGAACAGGCACAGGAGGAAATAGGAGAACAGGAGAAGGTGGCATGTTAGGAATATAAGTCACCTAACAGGTATTTGGGTTGGAAATATATAAACCAGGATAGACATTTTAATACTGTCTTTTTAAGGGAATGCAAAAACTGCAATTGAGTGTGGTTCTGCAAATGGCCATAAGATGAAGCCAGAAACCTGGGTTGTTTAGTCTCAGGAAGTCTCAGTGAAGTCTTAGTGAGTCTCTGTTTCCTTCTGTTGGATGAGTTTTGTGGTTCCTCCATTTTTCCCTATTGACTGTTATTCTTGGATTTGATGTAAGTCTGTTACTGAACTGTTTTTGATACTGGACTTTGATTATTTGGATTATCCCTGGGCTGAAAACTGACTGCTTTAACTGTGCTTGATTTGGACTGTGTTTGGACTGTGCTTAAATGTTTATTGGAAGTAAAAACCTACATTTTTACTGTACAGTGTATCTGTGTGCTATTTGTGTATTATTCAAACACTACTCTCACTACGTCTTCCTGTATGCGCTCATTCTCCTAACGGGGAATTACCTCAACAAGGCACAGGGAAGTCCACCAGTTAGCCCTGTAATACCAAGACATTCAACCCATGTACCATGACCACCTGATAGATATCAGGCTAGTGTTGTATGCCAAGTGAATACAGTTCCAAGTAACTATAGTGAACTAAAACTGTATCCAGCTAAGGATCAGGCTGCTTGGCAGAAAGCAATGGATAAGGAACTGGAATCATTAAAAAGACTGAAGGTATATGAAAATGTTAAGTTACCACCAGGTAAACATGCCATAGGGTGTAAATGGATATATAAGCTTAAGACAGGTGTAGATGGGATTGTTACCCATAAAGCCAGGTTAGTAGCACAAGGGTTCAATCAGACAGCAAATGACTATGATGAGGTGTTTGCACCTAGTCTGAAGGCTACTACATTAAGGGTAGCATTAGTGTGGGCAGCTAAGGAGAAATACATTGTAAATCATTTGGATGTAGGGATGGCATATCTGCATGCACCGTTGCAACACACTATATATTTAAAGAAACCTTTAGGTATCAGAACTGATAATACAATTGATTGCTGGAGATTGAAAAAGAGTCTTTATGGTTTAAAGCAATCAGGATATGAGTGGAACCAATGTATAGTAAAAGAATTAACTAAGATAGGCTTTGTAGCTGGCATGGCTGATCCATGTTTGTTTAAAAGAGAAAGTAATGGTGTAATTTCATTATTGTTATTGTTTACTGATGACATAGCATTAATCACCAAAACTGAACAAGAAGCTACTGAGATAATTTCACTATTGGAAAAGAAATTTAAGATAAAACAATTAGGAGAAATCAAACAATATCTTGGTTTAAAGATAGATAGAACTAGAGAAGGATACAAGATCTCACAAGCAGATAAAATTAACCAATTACTAAAAAGTTTTAAAATGGAACTTTGTAAACTGGCCAAGACACCAATGAGCCAGGAGTTTAGCCACAGTGATGTTCAAAGTCCTATTTTTGATAAGAACATTTATCAGTCCTTGATTGGTAGTTTATCTTATCTCAGTAATTGGTCAAGGCCAGATATTGCATACAATTTAATTTAACCAATTAGCTAGATTTAACACTGAGCCAACTGAAAGGCACTGGAAAGTTGCTAAATGTGTATTAAGATATCTAAAACAAACAATGCATTGTATCTGGAGCTAAAAGATGAACTGAATTTAACTGCATATGCTGATGCAAGTTTTGCTACAGACATAAATACATGAAAATCTACATCAGGTACTGTAATATTATTGGGAAAGGCATTGATTGGATGGAAATCTATTAGACAGAAACATCTAAGTTTGTCAACAATGGAGGCTGAATTCTCATGTTTATCTTTATTATGTACAGATTTAGTTTTGTATAAGCAATTATTAATTGATATGGGAATTAATATAACAGATTCTACTGTTGTTTATGAAGATAACCAATCAGCAATACAGATGGCTTCAAATATTGCTGTTAAGACAAGAACAAAACACACAGATTTAAGATATTCAAATGTGAGACAATGTGTGCAAAGTAAAATGATTAAGCTGGAATACTGTATGTCAGAAAACAATATAGCAGATCATTTTACAAAGGCCCAAGGCTCTATAAAGCATAAGGCTAGCTGTGAAGATTATGGACTTAGAATGTAAGGTTGTATATATTATCTTACCCAAAAGGGGAGAATGTTAGGAATATAAGTCACCTAACAGCTATTTGGGTTGGACAATATATAAACCAGGATAGACATTTTAATACTGTCTCTTTAAGAGAATCATAAAAGTGTAATTGTGTGTGGTTTCTCAAATGGCCATAAGATGGAGCCAAAAACCTGGGTTGTCTTTGTCTTAGTCTCAGAAGAGAGTGTGAGTCAGTCTCTGTTTCCCTCTGTTGGAGAGTTTGCTGTTCTTCCTAATTGATATTTTTTGGATTTGATGTAAGTCTGATACTGAACTGTTTTTGATACTGGAATTTGTTATTGGATTATCCCTGGATTGAAAACTGACTGCCTTACCTGGGAATGATTTTGGACTGTGTTTTAACTTTGCTTAAAACCTTTATTGGAAGTAAAAACCAACATTTACTGTACAGTATATCTGTGTGCTGTGTGTGTATAACACTACTCTCAATACGTCTCCCTGTATGCGCTCATTCTCCTAACGGGGAATTGCCTCAACAGAGATGTGGTCTACTTGGGAGGAGAGGGCCTTGATCCTCTTCCTGGGCTGCATGTTGAGAACTGCATAAGAGTTTGGACCTGCGTACTGGCAAACGCTGGAGACAAAGCGTGTTTTATTTTGGTCTGAAGTTATCTTGGTTGGCATCCTTCCAATAGACTGTGCCTTGTTATCTCTTTGAATTTGGTAAATAGTTCTCCTGTTCCGTTGTGGAAATTTTGTCATTGTGGTTTGTTTGATTTTTTATTTCACCTCTATCTGCTCATTAAATTCGGACTGTATTGCTTTCTTTTGAAGACTATTCTTGAGTATGTTTTATCTTCAAATGAGTATTATTGAACAGTGCAGCCAAGTTGGAAGATTAAAGGACATTTATTTACATTTTGGATTTTGTTACAGTTTGTGGTACACTCTGGGTCATCACAGGACCTCCCTTAGGACTGAAGGTTCTATTATTCAGTGCAGACTCACAGCTAGCAAATTTGAGAGACTGAGCTAGCTGATGGCAGATAGATAGATCACTGAATGATTCTGTGAGCAACTCAATCTGCCTGCCTGCTTTGCCTGATTTTGGGTAAAAGTTGCTCTTTTTTATAAAAAATTCAATATTTACATACATGGTGTGTTGTGAGTTAATTTTGTGAGTTTGCTTGCAAGCAAATTTTATGTGACAGACTGAGCTAGCCAATGGCAGATAGATAGATCTCTGAATGAATCTGTGATTCTGTGAGCAACTCAATCTGCCTGCCTGCTTTGCCTGATTTTGGGTAAAAGTTGCTCTTTCTTTATAGAAAAGATAAATATTTATATAAATATTTATAATATTGACATACAAGCCATGCCCAGCCAGTCACATGACCACAAAGCCACACCCACAAATTAGGCCATGCCCACAGAACCAGTCAGTGGTCCCTGGGATCTAAAATTATGAGTTTGGTGGTCCCTGAGGTCCAAAAGGTTGCCAACCCCTGCTTTACATCATTATCCTAAGGCAGGGTTGTCAAACTGGATTTCTTCAAGGGCTGGATCAACATTGTAATTCTCCTCCAAGAGTGGGGGGGGGGGAGCAGAGGGGGAGATGGGACAGATGCTTCCTCCAGCACTTTGCAGGCCAAAATGGGGGCAAGGGGCCTGCGCACAGCCCCCCTCACGCCTCTTTTCAGCCTCCATAACCTCCTGCAGCACTCTGCTGGCCAAAAACAGGCTGCACGGAGGCCCCACAGGCCAGTCCTTTGATATTTTCAGGCCTCCTCCACCCCTGGGCTAGATTTAAGCATCCCGCAGCGGGCCAGATCTGGCTTTTGTGCCTTGAGTTTGACACCTCTGTTCTAAGGTATCTTCAGATGTCCATCATCCTAACAAGGGCTGTTGGCACAACACACTAAAGCAGTGATAAGGTCAGTTCAAGTTTGTTTTCAGCTCGAGATCATTCATAAAAGTATACCAAATACATCAACATGTATGTCTCTTTCTGTGAATATGGGTGGTATAATTAAAAAGTTACAAAATAAACCTGCAGTAGCCACTGATTAAAATGTTGCAAACTTCTTGGAGATTTTTGCAGATCAATATCATGGAATCAGAATAGTAATCTCTTGATCATCAAAGCCTCATGATCCATTTGATATTGAGATTATAATGGGCGCTTTAGCAGAATACATAATATAGTTTCATCTTCTGTAACACAATACTCACAAGTGCCATTTGCCTGTTATCACCTTGCTGAGTAGCAGATTAACTAGAGACAGGGAGGAAAGAGAGTGGGTGAGCAAGTGAGTGGGTTAATATCTTGGAAGAAGAATATTTTCAGAATAACAAAGACAGGAAACTTCCATCAAATTGGCTATCTTGTTCCCAAATCCACTGCTTAAATTTGACCTAGGTTTCATCATGGCCAATAGTGGATATTTCTGAAACCAAAAAGATACAGTACACAAATTCATAATTGATTTGTCTCTTGAGACAAGAGAGACAAATATATTTAAGAAGACAGACCCAAAGATTTTGTTTGTACAGAAACTGGAGCAACAGGCTCACCCAAAAATGCAGACTACTAGTTCTCTAGCTTTATGAAAACATGAAGAGTTGATTGAGGGATGAATGTTAAAGTTTTTAGGGATTTTGATTGGATACCTTCAGATCCAGAGTTGTCTTTCTAGATGTGCAACTGAGTGACAGGTTGCACCAGAAGCATAACTTGAGCTTTAAATAATTGGATTGTTCCTGGGATACAGTTGAGTTGGTTTGTGGATTTAACTCACAAAGGATTTTTTTGAGCTCTTATATAATGCTCACTTGCTTGATTAGTTCAGCAGGTAGAAGACTGAAGATGCACAATCAGATGCATAATAAATCTCATCTTTTGTTCAATAAGTCTCCATCTTATTTTAGCAAATTAGCCATTTCTTCCAGTTTGAGTGAAGAGCTTCCCGAAGAGTTTGAACTTGTTGAATCACACATGCACAGATATTCCCTTTCTGCAGACATTTAAATCACCGGATGCACATCTTTTCAAAAAGTGTTGGTAAAATACTACAATGGAACTCTTTCTCAACTCTTGTGCTTGCAAACCAGAGGTGGGATTCTACCGGTTCGCAACTATTCACTAGAACCGGTTGTTAGATTTCTAAGCAGTTTGGAGAACTGGTTGTTCGAAGAAATCTCCTTTTGTTTTTTTTCCACTTTAGAGCCTAATCCTGTAAGGAAGGCATTCTTTACATTCTGGTGTTGTTGCTTACAGAAACTTCCTCTCCGTTAACCATTATTACATTCTTGGCAGGGGTAGACTTCCTGTCTCTGGAGCTTCTCTGGAGTTTTTTTTTTCCTCTCCTTTGCTGGTACTCTGATTGTGTCCAGCCTGAAATTGATATATGTGTAGCCATTTCATTTGGAAACCTGACAGCTTGAGTTTCTTAAAGGGGAAGGATTGTTTTAAGCTTTTTACACTGCTGTTGGGAGGAAATACTCCCCTGTTGGAGTTAGCACTTTGAATAAATAATTGAATAATGAAGCAGAACTGCCGGAAAGAAGCTTTTTAATTACAAGGAACCAAGAGGAGTGACATTCAGCAAGTCTTCTTGGCTAGCTAGAAAGTTTGACATTCAA
This sequence comes from Pseudonaja textilis, assembly GCF_049901715.1. Lineage (NCBI taxonomy): Eukaryota > Metazoa > Chordata > Lepidosauria > Squamata > Elapidae > Pseudonaja > Pseudonaja textilis. The sequence goes on along the minus strand of NC_141994.1, from coordinate 20,318,566 downwards.
ACATGAGTTTACATACCCTTTCAGTAACAACAGCTACTGTTGTGATTTAATTATTTGTATTGTGTTCAAATTATTTCCTGCCTCATGGTTTCTTTTTCTATCTAGGAAGGGGGTCTTCCTTCACTGCTTTAGTGGTATCTGGCACTGTCCTTTTGGGGTGTACTTCCAAGAGGCAGGATGCAAGCTTGGCACTGATTTTTTTACTGCTTCTTTGCTTGCAAAAAGTGGGGCATGTGATCTTTCCTTAAATCTGGATGACTTCTTTAGGATATCTTGTGAGGTGAGTGAGACCAGCTGGTATCTTTAAGTGGTTCATATGGATCTAAAGATTGCTTTTCCTGGGTGTGCTTTTCCTGGGGAGCTTAAATGACCTCTCTGCTAAAGGGTTTCACTTTATGAGCAAGAGATGGCTGCTTGATAGTTATCACTGCATTTTAACTATTTTCATTTCTCAAGGTGCTCTGGCACCGTGCCTGATCTGTAACTCCGGCTTGCAAGTATTTTTAATCTAATGATTGGTATTTAGGGCAGCTTTTTGCAAGCAAAGAAGCTTTTTGTATTTTTCAACAGGTAATCCTTGACTTACAACAGTTCATTTAGTGACCACTCAAAGTTACAATGGCACTGAAAAAAGTGACTTATGATCATTTTTCACACTTATGACCGTTGCAGCATCCCGACAGTCAGGAGTGAGAGACCACCACAAGGAGAAGCCAGGTGAGGAGAAGTGCCCCTCAATTGTGAGTGATGTCACGTTGGCCATGCCCACCCAGTCAAATGATCCCCAAGCTATGCCCACCAACTAAGCCGTGCCCACAGAACCGGTTGTTAAAAAAATTTGAATCCCACCCCTGTTGCAAACATTGTATGGATATTAGTGCAGGATTCTGTGTCTTTTCCTATGAAGACTAGTACCTTTTGCTGTAATAAAGACACACACACACACACACACACACACACACACACACTTTTGCATTCTTCTCACCATAATTTCAGGATTGCCTTCTTGTATTCCTGAAGCATCACATAAAAAGGGACACAGGCACACACAAATGAATGCTTGCGTGCATGCATGCCATAGCTAAGGTTAAAAAATCAGAGTAGTGTTTTTCTAAAAAGACTTATTAATCTGCTGGGTTTGAATGACTAGTGAAGTTTTCTTTATTTTATAATTAGCTTCACAGTTTAAGATTGGTGGAATCTCAATAATTCAAGTCCTAACCAAGGACCCAAAAAGTATGAGGCCCAAGATGTTCTCCAAGCTTGCTTGTTTCATTGCAGACATTCCATAACCAAACTAGATAACATCATCAGTAACCCCATAGTTTAACCCTGAGCTGCAAATAGTCTCATCTATCGGGACCTGAGAAATACTAAGATAACTTCTAAAAATATAGCAAAAGCCCTTAGACTTATATACTGCTTCACAGTGCTTTGCAGCCCTCCGAGTCAGCCTATTGCCCCACAACAATCTGGGTCCTCATTTTATCGACCTCGGAAGGATGGAAGGCTGAGTCAACCTTGAGCCAGTCAGAATCGATCTAGCGGCAGTGTTTGCCTTCAATAATGCATTCTAACCACTGTATCACCATGGCTCTTATGGCTCATATAAGTCGTTGTAAGCAGGGCTAATATTTTTCTTTCTCTAAGCTAGTTACATTGCCTGGCCTTCACCAATTTTTAAATATGCTCACCTGTGGATACTTTCATCACTACAGAATACAGAATAATGGACTTTGCCCTTTGACTTTGCCTGTCTTCCAGTCCAACTCCCTGACTTCATTTTGTCCATTCTGGACAAGTGGCTCTTTGATCTCTTCTGAAAAACCTCCAGTGATGCAGCACCCACACCTTTTGAAGGCAAGCAGTTCCACAGGTTAATTGTTCTCACCGTCAGGAAATTTCTCCTCAGTTTCTTAGTTTCCATCTATTGCTTCTTGTCCCGCCTTCAGATGCTTTGGAGAATAGATTGTCCTCCTCTTGTTTGTAACAGCCTCTCAAACAAGCCATGCCATGCCCACAAACTACGCCCACAGAACTGGTAGTAAAGTTTTTTGAATCCCATCACTGCCCTTAATCATTGTTCTAGTTGCATGGGCTATTTATTTTTATTTATTTATTTATTTGATTTGTCAATCACTTACAAGATAATAGGTATAAGTATAAACATAGTTATGAATACATGAAATGGATACATATAAGAAAAATAAAAAAGAAACAATAGGACAGGGACTGTAGGCACATTGGTGCGCTTATGCACGCCCCCTACAGACCTCTTAGGAAAGGGGTGAGGTCAATAGTAGACAGTCTAAGGTTAAAGTTTTTGGGGTTTGGGGAAGAAACCACAGAGTCAGGTAGAGCATTCCAGACATTGACCACTCTGTTGCTGAAGTCGTATTTCCTGCAATTGAATTTGCTGCGGTTTACCTTGAATTTGTATCTATTGTGTGCTCTTGTATTGTTGTGGTTGATGCTGAAGTATTCATTGAATATATGTCGATGGAGATTCTCAGTCATTCAGGTCATGGTTGTCCCAGAAGTGCTTTTTTCAAGAGGCAACTGGAAACCAGAAAGCTCAGTTCCTTCTTGAAAAAAAAAGCAACTTTGGGCCCTATTGAATATATGTACTTAATTTCCCTTTTTTAAAAAAAAAATTCTAGACTTGCAGTATAAGCATTATCCTTTGCCTAATAAACTATGATATGTTTGAACATAATTGTGTATATTATTTACCTGCTATGGATTTAACATACATTTCATGTCTTGTTGCTTGAGAGCTCGCATACACCTGTGAAGGTGATTCCTTCCATTTCAACACTTTGCTCTGGAAATAAACTTCACACCCACTTGGTGGCCATGCAAATCTAGAGGTTTGGCTGTCACATTCTTGGACGCCTTTCAACGTGAAAGCATCTGCAAAGAGATGTGGGAAAGTCCCATCCTCGTTGGTCTTCTGGAAGGCTGTGAAAACCAGCTCTTCCCCCAAGCACAGATGTTGCTAGAGCTTGGGTGTGGATGTGATTAGTTTAACTGTGTTGATTATACAATTTGATACAGGAACCCTGACCAAGTTACTGTTTAATGGGATTGTATAGTTTGGTTTCTGTTTGTCCCTCAGTGTTCCCTGGTAGCTATATGAATATGTTAAGCAATTAAGTAAATAAATATTACTATGTCCCCAGAAACTTCCTACTGCAGGTTGAGTTCTAGAAAAAATAAATGGTTTTTCACCTGTAAAGAGTAGCCACTGTACCGTTCTGGTTGTGGGTGCAGGAAAGGCTTTCATAATATTCCTTTTAAGATGTCTGTCAACTCATAAAACATTTCTATGGCTGTTTTATAGTTGCCATCAGAAAGGGAGGGGGGAAAGGGGTTTGAAAGAGCAGTGTGGCAGCTTGGAAATCAAAAGTGCATTCCATTCATAGTTTTTTCAGAGATTGTAACTAGATGACTGAAGTGTCTGTCGCACAAAAATCCAATTGGAGAACATGATTGATGACTCCTGGCTATGGACATGTTTCGTTGGAGAATATGAATTATGATACACCCAAAGAGGTGGGGGAAAATCAGGGTCAAGGGTGACAGTGAATTACGTGTCTCAGAGTTGGCTACACCTAGGTCATGCCGACATATTAACTCCCAATAAATCCTGTTTAGTTTTGGAAGTTTGGCTCAAGACTCATGATTCAATTGGGGTAACTGCTGGAATCCTGACAATGTCATAGCTTCTGACCAAGTTTCCCAGGTATGCTGTAGACAGAGGAACCTTAAGGGTTTGCAAGCCTCTATAGTGAGGAGGTCCCCGAAGAGACCCCTGCAAGGAGGGTGCAACTATAAATAGTATTGGGAGAAATATCCATCTGGTTCAGTTCCAAACCAGGAGAAAGGCACTGGAGACAAAATGGAGGCTGGAGGCTGATTGGAAAAGAGGGTCCATTTACTGATGAACAGAACCACATGTTTGTGATTCTGATGCAGCTGACCACCTGGAGTCAAGAGTGAGGGGTATTTATATCTTCTATTGGTCTTTGAAGTTGAGCTTCCTGTTCCTATGCAAGAACATGTATTCTATTGGCTGCTGTAAGGGTCATAGCTGGCTCTGTAGTTTGTCTGAGCCAAGCTTGGTTGAAACTTGGTCTGCTGATGCAATGAAGGAGCTTGTTGGGCAATTCCTAATGTAGCTGAGGGCTAATCCTACCCTGCTGCAGGAAAATTGCTTATAAATAGGGCTGCCTAGATCTCAATAAGCGCTTTATCTCTTAAGCGCTGACATCTGCTGAGGGCCATCAAGAAAGGTAGGGGCTGCTTTCTGTCTCCAAGAGCATGTTTCTCAATTTCTCATCCAGGGAAATATAATATTCTGCCTTTTTAATATTTCTTAAAATATTTCATTCTTCTAGGAGAGGGGTGTGTGATAGCTTTCTACAATAGCAACAGCACTTAGAATTATATACCACTTCATAGTGCTTTACAGCCCTCTCTAGGTGGTTTACAGAGTCAGCCTATTGCCCTCAACAATTTTGGGTCCTCATTTTACTGATCTTGGAAGGATGGAAGGCTGAGTCAACCATGAATCAGTGGGACTCCAACTGCCAAACTGCAGGCAGCTGTCAATCAGCAGAAGTAGCCTGCAGTACTGTGTTCTAACCACTGCGCCACCACGGCTCATAAAGCCATTTTAAGCCTGTGCAAGGTGTTAGGAATAACATAGGTTACCTAACGTAGTTTGGGTAAAATAATATATATAAACTATGATTGTAAGTTTAAGTGTGTGTCACTTTAAAACTGCAAAGCATGTAATTTTGGGTGTGGTGTGAAACCACCATAAGAGGGAGCAAGAGAACCTGACGATTCCCTGACAATTACTGGATTGCATGGATTGATGGTTTGTTAGCTGCGTGTCTCCCCTACTGCTGAGTTGCTGAAGGAAGAGAGGAGTTTTTGACTTCTTCATATCTCTACTGCGAGGAGATATATTACTGGACTGATATTTGTAAGTTTACTGACCTCTCTTTTTCGACACTGGAATTTGCAACTGAATGGACGGACTGAATTAGTGAATGATACATGGACTGTTTGACTATGCTATAACTCTTACTGGAATAAACTATTTAATTAGCACTGTGTATCTGTTTTACTGAGTGTAAGCTACAAAAATGTTTATCTCACATATTTTTGCCTGCCTGCCTGACTGCCGTGCAGATTCTGCTAGGGTATATCCCTAACACTGGTTATGGGCCCAGCTGCACAGTTAGAGTAACCAGGATATAACAGGCTTATATAAAGTGAGAGTTAGTGTAGTTACACAATACTGTAAACAGACAGCTGTGTTTTATTAATTATAGTTTAATATCCAGAGAAAGATGGCAGAAGTCAATTTACCAAGTTTGTCTGTAATATCCAAACTGGATGAAACAAACTATGTTTCATGGTCTATGAAATGCAGCCTACTTCTACGTAGAGAAGGTTTGTGGAGTATAATTCAAAACCCACCAGAGGTAGATGTGACTATTTTACCTTGGCTCTGTCTTGTATTTTTCCACAAGAAGAAATCTTGCTAAAGAGCACGTATTCAGCTCAGAACATTATAGCAGGAAAGCACTGACAGGAAGGGAGTTAATAAAAGATTAACCGCAGACAAAGAATGTGTATTCAAAGAAGACATGCTTATCTATAGCAGTTACAAAATAGCAATTACAGAGTTCGTTGCTCATGTCACGTAGCCTGGTCTAAAAGATTAACATTGTATCTCTTTATCTTCCTGTAAAATTCCTCTCTCACCCCCTCCCTTGAAATAGCACAATAAAAAGAGGACAGCTAAAAGCCTGGGGAGGAGGGAGCGAGAAGCGAGAGAAGCCAGGACATTTCCATCTGTTCCAGGCGCAGCCGGGGAATCCCATCTCCCCCAGGCTCAAAGTGTTGCCTCATTTGAAGATCGCTTGTGTTATTGTGTTTTATTTCTTGCGCTTGCTTGTCAATCACTCTTGCGAGAGTCTTGCCTAGTCTCGCCCTTGCGAGGGCTATTTTCTCACCCTTGCGAGGGTTACTTTAAACTTCGTCCTTGCGAGGACTAATTCACCCTTGCGAGGGTTATTCTCTGAGAGGAATTCAGCAATCAACCAGTAAGCCGAAACAACAGACCGGTCGCTCAACGCGACAGCTGGGGGCTCGTCCGGGATCTCTAATCGTCCGGGATCTCTAATCGTCCGGGATCTCTAATTGTCTGGGATCCCTTCGCCTTACTGGTTCCAAGGTGTGACTTTTGTCTAGAAGTGCATCTCTTTCACCCCCATTCTTATTCGCCTGGTATAGGCTACGTCGACAAAAAAGTAAGTATGGGCGCCTCGATTTCTCAAGTTTCGTCAGGGCATAGGGACGAACTTTATAATCTAGTGAAGAAAGCTAATTCCTTTCAAAAAACCAATGGTACCACTGTGTACCCTATTTCAAAAAAATCTTTAAATAAATTTATAATTTATATTGAGGCACACTGTCCAGCCTATCCATCTGCTGGAACTCTTAGCCATTCTCACTGGGAAAAATTAGGAAAATATTTACATGAAGTTCCCAGAGCTCCCATGGATATACTTATTTCTTGGAGAGCAATAATGGCTGCTATAACAACTATTTATCCTCCTTCTAGTCTTCCTGAAAATTCTTTTTCTCCTGTTTCTTCTGACTCCCACTCTTCTAATTCAAACACTTCTAAGCCTCTTGCAGCTCATTTGGAATCAAATTCTTCCCTACCACCTCCTTATTCAGATATTTCTTCCCCTCCTCCTTCTGCTCTTTCTTCTCTTTCTGATTCTCCTATTATGAATCCTATGGGAGGAATCATAACTAATCTTTTGTCATCACCTCTATCTTTAGAAACAGAAGAACCTTCTGCTTATCCTATGACTATCATCCCTGGGGGAGGAGGCAATGTTCATAGTAACATTGAGTTTAAAGTTTTGAAAAATATAAAAGATGCAGTTACAACTTATGGATTGCATTCTCCTTTTACTAGGGAATACTTGATTCTTTGGTTACAGCTAATACAGTTATGTTATTGTATGATTGGAAAATGCTTTTTCTATGCTTATGACTCCAGCACAATATGTTGTGTGGCAATCTGAATATGAAAAGGTATTGAGGCTGAAATCCGCAGGGGTTTGCCTGCTGGAGTAACTGAAAATCAGTTACTGGGGAAAGGTCAATTTTCTACTCTAGCACAACAACAAAATTCTCCTCGTCGTAGTTTTGCCATTATTCATATGTGTGCTATAAATGCTTTAAAGTGAGTGGATGATTCAGATTCTCAGTCCATTCAAGCATTTTTAAAAATTATGCAAGAACCTGAAGAACCTTATGCTTCATTCATAAGTCGGCTTCAGACAGCCTTAGATAGACAGATAGATAATCCTGTTGCTAAACAAGAATTACTTATAAAATTGGCTTATTCAAATGCTAATCATGATTGTCAAAAATTCTACAGCCAGTCGCTAATAAGCCAGGAGTGACTTTGGCTGAGTTTTTACAACTCTGTAGAATTGTAGGAACGACTACTCATAAAATGGATATGCTTGCTACTGCAATCACAGCTTCATTACCAAATCCTAATTCTGCTACCACTTCTCCTCCTGATGCTTTTGCTTTAACACGCAATGGCAATTGCTTTAACTGTGGCAAGCCAGGACATTTTAAAAATCAATGTCGTAAGCCAGGGGAGGAGCTGCTTTCGTGGCCAAACCAGAGGTCCACCCTCTTCATCTAAGCCAAAAACTATCTGTCCTCGCTGCAGGAAAGGCTATCATTGGGCTTCAAATTGTTATTCTAATCCTTCTCCTTCACAGCCTTGGGAAACTAATTGAGGGTTCTTCAGCTAGCCCCGCCACAAAAGCTGAACTAACTGCCACAACGTTTCCTGTGGTATTGTTAGAGGATCTTGTGTATGATGATCCTGGTGCTGTTTTTACTCTTCCTTTAACTACAACGCTTTTCAAACCTCTTCCTCCTTCCACACCTGTCTTGCTTATTCCCAATTCTTCTCTTACAATAGAGGTGTGGTTGCAGCTCCTTACTTATATGATTCTTCTGCTCTTAATAATCTTGCATTGGCTGCAATAGGAGATCGTTGCTTTTCTTTAAAAAAGGGGACAGTAGTTGCTACACTTATAATTTTGCCTCTTTTTGAACCTCTTTCTTTGTTTGCATTGCAGAAACCTGTTCAAGCTTCAAAACCAACTTTTTCTGTTACACTCAATGGTCGAATTTTTGAAGGTCTGATTGACACCGGAGCAGATGTTTCTGTTATCCGTTCTAATGAATGGCCCTCTTCTTGGTCTCTCACAGAAGCTTCTTCAGTGCAGGGCGTAGGTGGTGCTCAAGCTGCTAAGGTCAGCTCTCATTGGCTCTCTGCTTCTACTGAGCATTCTACCTTAACTGCTTATCTTAAACCCTATATCCTTCCTCTACATTGCAATCTTTGGGGACGTGATTTACTTTCTCAATTTCAAGCTTATATTCAGATACCATAGTTTTTCTATCAAAATGTCTATTTCTCCTTTATCTCTTACTCTTAAAACATCTATTCCTGTGTGGGTGGATCAATGGCCTCTCACCAAAGAAAAATTGGAGGCTTTACATCTCCTTGTCCATCAACAGTTAATAGAGGGACATATTGAACCATCCACCAGTCCTTATAACACCCCAGTCTTTGTAATTAAAAAAAAATCTGGCAAATATCACCTTCTTGGTGATCTTAGAGCCTTGAATAGGATTATTCAACCTATGGGGCCACTGCAGTGTGGTCTGCCTAATCCTAATTTGATCCCAGCTGGATTTGATCTCATAATAATAGATTTAAAGGACTGTTTCTTTTCTATACCTCTGGCACAAAAGGATAGAATCATCTTTGCATTTACAGTGCCAGAACTCAATAACTCTAAACCCACATCTAGGTATCAATGGAAAGTTCTTCCACAAGGTATGCTTAATTCACCAACTATGTGTCAATATTTTGTCAATGAGGCTCTGCATCCTTATAGATCTCAATTTCCTAATTTTCTTGTATATCATTACATGGATGATATCTTAATTGCAGCTGATGGGTCAAAGGGGACGGTACAAAAAACTTTTCCGATCCTCTTGACCACATTAGCAAAAGCAGGGTTACATATAGCACCTGAAAAATCCAGTCTCACTACCCAATGCAATATTTAGGTCACAAGGTTTTAGCTTCCTCAGCATCTCCACATATTCCTTCACTCACACTTCCACAGCCAACCACATTGGTTCAATTACAGCAGTACTTGGGAGTTATTAACTGGGCTAGACCATATCTTGCTCTAACCACACAGATGCTATCACTGCTTTTTCAAGCACTAGTAGGATTAAAGAATCCTGCAGATAAGGTCTATCTTTCAGCTCAGCATCTAGAAGCTTTAAAGCAAGTAAACACAGCCCTAGCAACTCAATGGGTAAACCATGCACTTGCAGACACACCACCTTCTCTTGCTATTATTTCCACTCATCAATTACTGACTGCAATAATTGTTCAAGTATCTAATGCAAAAAATCTTCATTTCTTGGAATGGTTACACCTACCACATACTCCAAAACCCTCTATTTTTACTAAAGCAGCACAAATGGCTTTTCTTATACAAAAAGGGCGCAAGAGAACCAAAGCCCTGATGGGAATGGATATTTTTACATTGTATATTCCTTTTAAGATTAGTCAATGGGAACCTCTTTTCAGACTTCCACAACACTGCAGGATGCATTGGAAGATTGGTGTGGCCAAGTGTCATGCCACCTTCCATCTGATTCACGACTGCAGGTGTTGAAGACAGTTCCTTTTGTTTTACAATCACCTTTTGTCCAACAGCCATTGAAGGAAGGCTTAACTGTCTTTACTGATGGTTCAAAAAATATTGGAGCATGTGCATGGTGTGAAAATGCTCAATGGAACAAACGCTTAACTGCCCCACAGAACTCAGCACAACAAGCTGAGTTAGCTACTTTTTCTTTGGCCTTGTCTCTTTTTCCACAGGAATCTTTAAATGTAATATCTGATAGCATGTATGTTACTCAGATGGTTGCTCATATTTTCGATGCATATATTTCTCCTGTTACCCCTCCTTCTCTCATGACACTTTTTTACAGCTTCAGACACTGCTGAAAAAGCAAGGGAAACCTTTATTTGTAGCTCATATCAGAAGTCATCAGCAATTGCCTGGATTCCTGGCAGAAGGCAATCATATGGCAGATGAGGCTTGTAAAATTATGGCCTCCTCTCCTCTTCCACAACAGCTTTCAGCTGGGGAGAGTCATGACTATTTCCATCAAAATAAAAAGGCCTTGGTACAGCAATTTGGGATTACGTATCAAGAAGCCACAGCAATAATTCAACAATGTCCAACATGTAGCTTGCAGGCCAAAGGTATCCCTGAAGGTGTTAATCCTAGGGGTACTCAAGCCTGTGATACATGGCAAATGGATGTAACTCATTATCCTCCTTTTGCTCCCTGGAAATACATTCATGTATCAGTTGATACATATTCAGGGTTTATTATGGCAACATTACAAAGAGGAGAGGCTACTAAAAATGTTATTAATCACTGTATTCGGTCATTCGTAACGTTGGGATGTCCAAAAATTCTCAAAACAGATAATGGTCCTGCTTATGTCAGTTCTCCCTTTGCTGAGTTTTGCCATAAGTGGGCCATCACACATAAATTTGGCATACCTTTCAATAGCCAAGGTCAGGCTATTGTGGAAAGGGCAAACCAAACTCTGAAAAATACCCTTGATCGGCAAACAGGGAAAAAAGGCTTAGGCCCCCCGAACCTCCCAGCGTTACAAAACATCTTGAACATTACTCTCTATTCTCTTAACTTTCTTAATCTTACTGGCTCTCCTTCTTCCACAGCGGCTTCTCGCCACTTCACCAAGCCAGTAGTTCCCTCTTCCCGTCCTCTTGTTTATTTCAGACAGCTTCCAGATCCTGCATGGAAAGGTCCTGCACAGCTCATCACCTGGGGAAAAGGTTACGCTGCTGTCCAACTTCCTGATCGAGTGCTTTGGGTTCCTGCTCGCTGTGTCAGACCTTACCATGGCAAACCTAACTCTAACTCTAATTTTTCTTCTGATATCAATATTTCCTGTCTTTTCTCAATTCAGGGCATCTCCTGATGCTATTTTTACTTTTCTTGCTGACACTGTTACCTTTATTTTTAAAGATAATCTCCTTTCTGCATGTAATTATGTTTTCCAACACAATGGTAGCTTTCTTTCGCCTACTTCTGACATTACTGTTCACTATTACTATTCTCCTTGTTTAATATTTTTAACTATACATGTTACTCTATCTACTATAGGATCTTATTCTTGCTTAGGATTTTTCACAATCACACATACTTTAATCACACTGTTCTATTACTTTCCACTCCTTCACTGGCATCTCCTCCACTATCCTCTGCTTTTCCTACATTGCCATCTCAAGCTAATTCTGAGACAACTTTTCCTGGAGACAAACTGCAATGGTATCTTCGTTGCTGCTTTCCACCCTGTGATGTCACCAAATGCATATTGCATCATTCATCTTCCTGGGTTCCTGTTCACTACAAAACACCTGTCGTGCGAAGACGCCACCTCATCCCTGATGACACTCATCGTAAGACTACAGCTCCCATTCGAGCTCGCCATCTTGGGTATCCTGTCTTCATCGCTGACAACTCCATCTCTAAGCGGTCTGCATCTCGTGCTGTTCCAAGATTTGGCTATCATCGCATTCCTCGAAGCATACAACCTTCTACAAATGAACATCAACCTCAAGATTATACCTGGACTATCCTTGATTTTCAAGGAAATATTTTAAACACCACCACTAACTATACTAGATGGCCATGGTTTCCTCAGCTTTTCATGGATTTTGCTGAAATGGGGACAGGAGTAGAAAAATTTGCAGATAAAAAACTACAAGCTGATATATGGGACAAGCAAGGCTCCTGTTCTCCAGCACCTATTCACAACTTTAGACTATATTTTTGTCCTGCTCACAGTACTGGTGCTTCTCGTGCTGCCTGCGGTGGGGTAGTTGACAGATATTGTAAAAAATGGAGTTGTGTATCCACAGGTCATATCTGGTGGGAAGCGCCTACCAAAAATGACTATATTCATATTACCCGTGCTCAAGAACATCTTCCCTGCTCTTCAAGGCCTTGTTGTGGACAGAGACTAAATCCACTCAGAATCACATTTACTGCAAAAGGAAAGACACTTACAAAAAAACAATGGATGGTTGGGTTTACTTGGGGAGGATGTCAGTGGGATGGTCTAGGAGATGAAGGGAATATTTTTACAATTCGTCTTTCTATATCTATGTCTAATTATGATATTGGTCCCAATCACAATTTGAAATCAAACTTTCTACAAAAACCCAATATTCAGGTGAATCCATTAGTACAATTGGTTAATTTTTCTTACAAATTGCTAGCAACTACACTTAATGATTCATCCAAAACTGATCAATGTTGGCTTTGCTTATCTGATTTGCCACCATTCTATGAAGCAGTAGCTTCCAATGAACCTATTAGTAACTCCACCAGTGACACACAATGCAGATGGAATACTTCCTCCATCACTATCACTGACATAGTAGGTAAGGGATGTTGCCTAGGAAACATACCTGCCAGTCACTCTCAATATTGTCAGAAGGTTTCATCTGGATATCACTGTGATGTATATTTACCAAAAGAAAGATTAGACCTTAACATTGGAGGCTATGGTCCTCTATACACCACCTCCAATGGCAATATCACAGCTCGTCTCAAAGGACAATTCTTTATCCCAGGTAATAATTCTATATGGGCATGCTCCACAGGAGCAACTGCTTGTGTTCATGGTGATGTTCTTATTGCTCAGAAATCCTTTTGCATTCAGGTAAAACTGATTCCAAAGATCACATTTTATCCAGGGTCAGAACTTATTAATGAACTTGAACCTCCACAATTTCCCCTTCATCAAAAAAGAGAAGTAATAACAGCTGTAACACTATCTGTATTGTTAGGCCTTGGGGCAGCAGGTGCAGCAGCTTTAGCTGTTGGTCATCAACAGTTAGCTACTCTTAGTTTACAAATAGATGAAGATCTCAAACGAATAGAGACTTCAATTACTGCTCTTCAAAATTCTCTCTCATCTCTGGCTGAAGTGACTCTTCAGAACAGAAGAGGTCTGGATTTATTATTTTTAAACAAAGGGGGATTATGTGTAGCAATAAAAGAAGAATGTTGTTTTTATGCTGATCATTCAGGAATTGTTAAAGATTCCATGGCTGAATTACGTAAACGATTGAAGGATAGAGAGAATGAAAGACAACAAGGACAGTCATGGTATCAAAGCATGTTTAATTTTTCTCCCTGGTTAACAACACTATTATCAGCCTTAATAGGTCCTCTTGTGTTATTGCTTCTTGCATGTACTAATGGTCCATGTGTAATAGGACGTTTACTAAAATTATTGAGGGATCGTTTGAAAACACTTGACAATGAAATTAACAATACTCAAAAAACAGTTAGCTTTCTTACATCCAGCATTGAATCAAAAGATCTGGTCAAAAAACCGCTGTTGGAATGGTACTCTGACCAAGAGTCAGAGGAGAAAATAGACATTAATAACTTCTTTTCTCCCAAAGAAAATTTCTTAACTCGGTCCAGCCACGACTCGGGGGAAGAGGACTTCTCCTCGTATGAGCTGGTTCAGCAAGGCATCAACAAACCGAAGGGCTTGTTGCCACCTTGTGAGACTACTCTGGAAGAGAAAGAACTCTACCTAGAGTCATGAGCACAAAAAAATAAAGAAAAGGAGGAATTGTGACTATTTTACCTTGGCTCTGTCTTGTATTTTTCCACAAGAAGAAATCTTGCTAAAGAGCACGTATTCAGCTCAGAACATTATAGCAGGAAAGCACTGACAGGAAGGGAGTTAATAAAAGATTAACCGCAGACAAAGAATGTGTATTCAAAGAAGACATGCTTATCTATAGCAGTTACAAAATAGCAATTACAGAGTTCGTTGCTCATGTCACGTAGCCTGGTCTAAAAGATTAACATTGTATCTCTTTATCTTCCTGTAAAATTCCTCTCTCACCCCCTCCCTTGAAATAGCACAATAAAAAGAGGACAGCTAAAAGCCTGGGGAGGAGGGAGCGAGAAGCAAGAGAAGCCGGGACATTTCCATCTGTTCCAGGCGCAGCCGGGGAATCCCATCTCCCCCAGGCTCAAAGTGTTGCCTCATTTGAAGATCGCTTGTGTTATTGTGTTTTATTTCTTGCGCTTGCTTGGCAATCACTCTTGCGAGAGTCTTGCCTAGTCTCGCCCTTGCGAGGGCTATTTTCTCACCCTTGCAAGGGTTACTTTAAACTTCGTCCTTGCGAGGACTAATTCACCCTTGCGAGGGTTATTCTCTGAGAGGAATTCAGCAATCAACCAGTAAGCCGAAACAACAGACCGGTCGCTCAACGCGACAGGTAGATGCTTGGGATCTGGAGGATGAAGATGATGCCCAGAAAATACAAGAATATAAACTGAAGAATGAGCAAGCTCTCTGTATAATAGGACTGACACTCTGTGACCAGCAGCTTGTCCATATTCGTGGAGAAGAAACAGCTGCTAAGTGTTGGGAGAATTTAAGGAAGATTTATGTTCGAGACAGTGTAGGAGCACATATAATTCTTACACGGAAGCTGTTCAGAACACATCTTCAAAAGAATGGAGACATGTTGACTCATATAAACACTATGAAGAGGATTTTTCAGGAGCTGCATGAAAAAGAGCTTATCTTCACTGAACTACATCAGGTTTATATAATTCTGTCTTCATTAGATGAGAGCTATGACGACTATGTAACTTCGCTGGAAGTTCTGCCAAAAGATAACCTCACATTAACTGACATTACTGGCAGATTAATTGAAGAAGCCAGGAGAAGGCTTGATAGGGATCAACTCAGAAGGGAACAACCACAAGAAGAGGAATTATCTTCATCAGCCTACACAATTAGAAAATGTTTTAATTGTGGAAGAAAAGGACATTTGGCTAGATTCTGCAAGAAAGAAAAACACCACAATGCCAGCCAGAATGCAAAAAGGCATCAAAAGGATAAAAAATGCTTAGAGTTAGCCATGTATAGCAACGAAACTGTGAACAATAATAATTTTTGGGTTGTAGATAGTGGAGCATCGCACTGCATAACAAAAGATAAAAGATTTATTAAGATGTCCACGAGTTCACAGCAGATATCGTTAGCTAATGGCTGGAAACTTAAAGCAAAAGCTGAAGGTACTGCATATTGTTCTTGCATACAAAAAAATGTAAAAATGTTATATGTACCACAACTTAAGTTTAATTTGCTTTCGGTTAGAGTTTTGATTAAACTAGGTTATGTAGTTACCTTTAGGGGAGAAAACTGCATAATAGAAAAGGAAGGTAAAAAAGTGACTGCAACTTTAAAAGGTGAATTGTATGTGTTACCTGATAATCAATTAGAGGTGGATAACACAGTGTATAATAACGTTAAACCTCATGATGAATGCATACATTTATTACACAGACGTTTAGGGCATATAAATTTTAAAATGCTCAAGCAAACGGTTGAACTGTCTAAAGGTATAAAACTGAAGCCTTGCAGTAAGTATTTGCACTGCAATGCTTGCAGTCAAGAAAAAAGCAAGGTAATACCAGCAAATAGAATTAATGGATTTAAAACTAAGGAGCCTCTAGAGGTCATATTTGCTGATATTATAGGTCCTAAAAAACCAAGTGTGGGAGGTGCTCGTTATATATTAAGTATAATGGATCATTATTCTAGATATGGTTTCTGTTATTTAATGAAGAGTAAAACGGAAACATATCAGAATTTCTTTAATTGGTTGAAGTTTGCAGAAAGAAAAACTAAAAGGAAACTAGTAACTCTTGTAACTGATAATGGTACAGAATTTATAAATAATAAATTCCAAAATAGACTGAAGATGGCAGGTGTAGAACATAAAAAGTCTGCACCATGTAGGCCACAACATAATTCCTTTATAGAAAGACGAGGCCAAACAATACAGCCAATGGCTCATACTATGTTGTCGGATTCAGGATTACCTGAAAATTTGTGGGGAGAAGCAATAATGTGTGGTAATCATATATTGAATAATGTTGTTAACTCAACAACAGGTGAATTACCATTCACACAGTGGCATGGTAGAAAACCTGACCTAAGCTATATGCACACATTTGGAGCACCAGCATGGGTGCATATTCCTACACAACTGAGACATAAGGGACAGCATAGGGCTAAAAGATTATTTTTTGTAGGTTACAAATCTAACCATAAATCTTACAGGTTCTGGGAAGAGGGTACAACTAGAATTTACTGTAGTGCTAGTGCACAATTCCTGGAACATGTAGGATGGGAAAAACTGGAGCAAGATTCGAATAAAGGTGTAATTATAGAAACCTACAAAAGACCAAACCACCATATCAGTAATAAGAAAAGTCCAATTAAAGAGGAAGTAAAGGAAGGGCAAATAGGACCAAAACAGGAAGAAATAAGTGAACAAGAAGAAATAGATAACCAGGAACAGGTGATAGATAAAAGTCCACCTGTAAGCCCTGTACTACCTAGACGGTCAACACGCGAAAGTAGACCACCTGATAGGTACCAAGCAAGTGTAGTTTGCCAAGTTAGTAAAATTCCAACTACTGTGGAAGAACTAAAAATGTATCCTGCAAAGGATCAAGGGAATTGGCATACAGCAATGCAAAAGGAACTGAATTCATTAAAACAGATGGGAGTCTATGAGAATGCTAAATTACCTCCAGGTGAAAAGTCCATTGGATGCAAATGGATATTTAAATTAAAAACAGGTAAAAATTGGACTGTTACCCATAAGGCTAGGTTGGTAGCTCAAGGATTTAATCAAACTGCATGTGATTATGATGAAGTGTTTGCACCAAGTCTAAAAGCAACAACCTTGAGAGCAGCTTTAGTGTGGGCAGCTAAGAAAAACTATATCATAAATCATTTAGATGTAGAAACTGCTTATCTGCATGCACCATTGCAGCACACTATATACCTAAAGAAACCTGTCGGGATTAAGAATGATAAAACTAATAATGACTGTTGGAAACTTAAAAAGAGTCTCTATGGATTAAAACAATCTGGTTACGAATGGAACCAATATATTGTTAAGGAGTTAAACAATATAGGGTTTAAAGCAGGTTTAGCTGATCCATGTTTATTTAAAAGAGAGACAAATGGAATAGTGTCATTATTATTGTTGTTTACAGATGATATTGCTTTAATTACAAAAACTAATAATGAAGCTATTGAAATAATATCATTATTAGGTAAGAGGATAAAATTAAAGCAATTAGGAGAGATAAAACAGTATCTCGGATTGACAATAAATAAAACCAATGGTGGCTATAAGATATCTCAAGAGGATAAGATTTATCAATTACTAAAAACATATAAGATGGAACTTTGTAAACCAGCAAAAACTCCAATGAGTCAGGAATTTTGCCGCACTGATGCTCAGAATTCAAAATTCGATAAGACTATCTATCAGTCGCTAATTGGTAGTCTATCGTACATTAGTAATTGGTCAAGGCCAGATATTGCCTATAGCGTTAATCAATTGGCTCGATTCAACACTGAACCCGCTGAACGACACTGGCAAGTGGCAAAACGTATCTTAAGATATCTTAAAAGGACAATGCACTATGCATTGTATTTGGAGCCAAAAGATGATTTGATTTTAAGTGCATATGCTGATGCAAGTTTTGCAACAGATATAAACACTAGGAAATCAACTTCAGGAATGGCTATACTATTAGGAAAAGCTTTGATTGGTTGGAGGTCAATTAGACAGCAACACATAAGTATATCCACAATGGAAGCAGAATTTTCATGTCTATCCTTATTATGTACTGATTTAATTCTGTATAAACAGTTGTTGTTGGATATGGGATTAACTGTTAATGATTCCATTGTAGTGTATGAGGACAATCAAGCAGCCATACAGATGGCTACAAATATTGCTGTAAAAACGAGATCTAAGCATACAGTTCTTAGATATCTGAATGTAAGACAATCTGTAAAAAATGGTTTAATAAGATTGGAATATTGTATGACTGAGCAAAACATTGCTGTTCAATTTACAAAAGCCCAAGGTGCAGTCAAACACAAAGAGAGTTGTGATGACTATGGGTTAAGGTTGTAAATAGATATATATATATTATTATATTACCCCAAAGGGGAGAATGTTAGGAATAACATAGGTTACCTAACGTAGTTTGGGTAAAATAATATATATAAACTATGATTGTAAGTTTAAGTGTGTGTCACTTTAAAACTGCAAAGCATGTAATTTTGGGTGTGGTGTGAAACCACCATAAGAGTGAGCAAGAGAACCTGACGATTCCCTGACAATTACTGGATTGCATGGATTGATGGTTTGTTAGCTGCGTGTCTCCCCTACTGCTGAGTTGCTGAAGGAAGAGAGGAGTTTTTGACTTCTTCATATCTCTACTGCGAGGAGATATATTACTGGACTGATATTTGTAAGTTTACTGACCTCTCTTTTTCGACACTGGAATTTGCAACTGAATAATCCCTGGACGGACTGAATTAGTGAATGATATATGGACTGTTTGACTATGCTATAACTCTTACTGGAATAAACTATTTAATTAGCACTGTGTATCTGTTTTACTGAGTGTAAGCTACAAAAACATTTATCTCACATATTTTTGCCTGACTGCCTGACTGCTGTGCAGATTCTGCTAGGGTGTATCCCTAACACTAGGTACTCATTTTGTATGTGATGAATTGTACTGAAATCTGCATTTAATCTCTAGGCTTTAGAAATAGTGAATCATGAAAAAAGGGACGAGAGGCAAGATCTCACCCCAAAATGCAGCCTTCATCACTTAATCGATGGCATGTTTGTATGTTCAATCTGAGTGAAAATTTTGTTATGAAACAAAACCTTTAGCTTTGTTAATGCTGTAGAAATCAGTTCATGTACAGTATGAAAATTATACAATTCAGTAATCCTGGGTAGAAGATATCCAATGCCAATCTTCATGCTTCTGCTGGGCCACTGGGATGGAACAAAACTGGTAGATTTTATCGTGAACAATGCAGCTTCATAGAGATGATGTGATGGATGTAGAGACACAGAGTCAATGCCCATTGCAACAATAATTTAATAGTAGTCGTGCTAGTAGTGCTGATAAGAGTAAGTCTCTTGTGCTATCTGTTGAATGCTTAAACCGTTGAAATATATCTTTAAGCAGACAGATACTAAAATTGATTTGAAGTCATGAAGGTCTTTCCAGGGCATAGTAACAACTCCCAGAAAAGCACAGTCAATTTCTAAGGGTGCTGGAAGCTCTAGCATAGCTAAAAAACTTGTAGCAGAGATTTAATAAAAAATACCATAATTTTTGAGCCACTTTGGATCTTGCAATGAATATTCGCCAGATGATCACAAATACGGTGGCCTTCAGTGCGTAGCGAATGGTCTTTAGCCTGATGAAGCAGAGAAGAGAAAGAAGAGAAGCTGAAATATCAATGCTAGATCATTCACAAAACAGCCCAACCACTAGCTGGAATATGGAGAGCATGATGGAATATCAATAACAGGACGGAATAATAGAAATGCAGTATTGGAAGGGACCTTGGAGGTCAATCAGTCCAACCCCCTGCTTAAGCAGAAAACAGTATACCATTCTGGACAAATGACTCTCCAATATCTTCTTGAAAACCTCCAGTAATGGGAGTAGCCACAAGTTCTAGAGGCAAGTGGTTCCACTGATTAATTTTTCTCACTATCAGGAAATTTCTTTTTATTCTAGGTTGGATCTTTTCTTGATAAGTTTCCATCAGTTACATCTTATCCTCAGGGGTGGGATTCAGTTTTTTTAACAACCAGTTATGTGGCTTAGTTGGTGGGTGTAGCTTGGTGGTCATGTGATTGGGTGGGTGTGGCCAACTCAACATCACTCATGTCAAGGGGAACTTCTCCTCGCCTGGCCTCTCATGACAGTGGGGGTGCTGCAGCTGTGATAAATGTGAAAAATGGTCATAAGTCACTTTTTTCAGTGCCATTGTAACTTTGAGTGTTCACTAAATGAACTGTTGTAAGTCAAGGATTACCTGTTGAAAAATACAAAAAGCTTCTTTGCTTGCAAAAAGCTGCCCTAAATACCAATCATTAGATTAAAAATACCTGCAAGCCAGAGTTACAGATCAGGCAGGGTGCCCGAGCATCTTGAGGAATTAAAATAGTTAAAATGCAGTGATAACTATCAAGCAGCCATCTCTTGCTCATAAAGTGAAACCCAAAGGTCATTTAAGCTCTCCAGAAAGAGCAACCCAGGAGAAGCAATCCTTAGATCCATTTGCACCACTTAAAGATACCAGCTGGTCTCACTCACCTCCCAAGACATTCTAAGGATATCATCCAGATCACATGCCCCCCAGAAAGGCAGTAAAAAAAAAATCAGTGCCAAGCTTGCATCCTGCCCTGCAAAGGACAGTGCCAGATACCACTAAAGCAGTGAAGGAAAAACCCCACCTAAGAGAGAAAAAGAAACCACGAGGCAGGAAAAAAATTCACACACAATACAAATAATTAAATCACAACAGTAGCTGTTGCTTGTTAACCCAATTACCAGAACAAATAGACACAGGAACTAGCCAGATTTGTCGACCCAGTTTCTTTTCAGGAACAGAGATTAACCCTTTTCCTGAATAGGGAAAATTATCCCATCAATAGGGAAAATTATCCCATCAATAAACACAGGATTAAATGTCACCAAGCACAGAATTAACCTTCACCAAAAACCAGTTTTAGACCAAACCTCAGAAAGGGTATGTAAAATCATGTTTGAATGTCAATCTTTTTAGCTAGCCAAGAAGCCTTGCTGAAAGTCACTCATCTTGGTTCCCTGTCACTAAAAGCTTTGCTTCATTATTCAATTATTTCTTTATAGTGCTGATTGTCCAGGGAAGTATTTCCTCCCAGAGCAACAACCCTTCCCCTTTAAGAAAGTCTAGCTCCAGAAGCTCTGGAGACAGGAAGTCTAGGGATACTGGCAAGAATGTAATAAGGGTGGAAAAAAACAAAAGGAGATTGTTTCTAACTACTGGTTCTCCGAACTGCTTAGAATGTTAACAACGGGTTCTATAGAACTCGTCAGAACCGGTAGAATCCCACCCCTGCTTATCCTGCCCTCAGATGTTTTGGGGAAGAAGTTGATCCTCTGTTCTCCATGACAGCTGCTAAAATATTTGGAAAGCTGCTATCGTGTCACCCCAATCCTTCTCCTCATTAGTCTAGACCTACCCAATTCCTGCAGCTGTTCTTCATGTGTTTGAGCCTCCAGTCCCCTAATCATCTTTGTTGCTTTTCTCTGCACCCTTTTCAGAGTCTCAACCTCTTTTTTGTATCGTGGTGACCAGAAATACTCCAGGTGTGGTTTTACCAAACCAATATAAATTGGTACTAGAACTTCACATGATTTTGATACAATCCCCCTGTTGGTGCAGCTTAGGACTCCCCTGGGTTGTTTTTTTTTTTGGCAGTTTGGCAGCATATACCAATCATATTGATAAATATTTTCTTCTATCCCATCTCAGGCCAAACTGCTATGTTCCACCCCATATAATCATAGTTATTTAGAGAAATAGGATGGAAAGCGGATGACATGATTAGAAGAGTGGCTCAGATTTTAAAGTCTTCTCTTACAGGGTTTCTTCATCCATCTTAGAAAGGAGGCCTGAGCAGTTAGTAGCAGCTCCAGAGAGCAATTTCAATTTCCACCCATCACTTATCATTCAAAATATCATAACACTAAATTTTCTGAGAATAGAAACTGCAGTTATGTTGCGACATACAGTACTTAAATAGTATGTTACTATTTAAATATCAGACACACAGGTAGTATTCAGCCGGGTCTGACCAGTTCTGGAGACTCAGTAGCAAGAATTTGGCATGGGTCACCGAACTAGTAGTGACTTCTGGCTGGCCCTGCCCTGGAACCGGGTCCTCGGTCCCCGGTCACTCAGTTGCCCCCACCCGCCTGATGCTTGCTCACTTGCGCAACTCACCTGCCTGCTGCTTGCCCCGACCAGTCACTCCTCCCTTCCTATGTGGCACACTGGCCCCTTGTGGCTCGCCTAACTTGACTTCCCCACGTGGTGCCTGCATCCCGACTGAGCAGCCCTGATCTGCCTGCCCTGTTCACAAGGAAGCCTGTGTCGTGCTAGGCCCTCGCCCACCCCCGGGGCCTTTCTGGGCCTCCCCCCCCCACTGCCCAGGGCCTTTCTGGGCCTCCCCCTCACTGCCCGGGACTTTCCAGGTGGGAGGAAGCCAAGGTGGGGTGTCTTTTGGGGGCCAGTCCAGAGGTTGGGAGGTGGACAATGGTGGCCACAGCGTGGCTATGGGAAGCAGCCCCAGGAGTTCCTGGCCTGCCTTTCAGGGTACCCTCACCTGCCTCTGCCACCCCCTCAGCCCCAGCCCAGGCACAGAGAAAGCGAACAGAAAGTCTTTTCATTCACTTTCACCCTGCCTTTTGGGGCACCCCCTCCCCGCCGCCATGTCCTTCGAAAGGGAGAGTGGATGGATGTTCCTGGGCTGCTGCTTTCTTCTTGGTCCCACCGCTCGCTGCTCTGGAGTTTGCCCGATAAGTTCTTCCCAGAAAAGATGTGTGTATGCGTGTGTGAGTCAAGGAAGGAAGGAAGGAAGGAAGGAAGGAAGGAAGGAAGGAAGGAAGGAAGGAAGGAAGGAAGGAAGGAAGGAAGGAAGGAAGGGCAAGAAGGAAAAAGCAAGAAAGGAAGAAAGAGCTAGAAAGAAAGAGGAAGGGAGAGGAAGAAATAAAGAGGAAAAGAGAAAGAGAAAGAAAGAAAAATAGGAATAAATAAAGAAAGAGGAAGGGAGAGGAAGAGAGAAGGAAAGAGGAAGGGGGAGAAAGAAAAAGAGAGAGAAAGAAAAAAGAAGGAAGAGAGGGGAGAAACTCTGTGCTATTATTTCTAATTGTTCCATTATTTATCATATATTAATATTTTACACTGTCCCTACACCTAGAGTGATTTTATTGCCTTTCTTTTGCC
Source organism: Pseudonaja textilis (assembly GCF_049901715.1). Taxonomy (NCBI): domain Eukaryota; kingdom Metazoa; phylum Chordata; class Lepidosauria; order Squamata; family Elapidae; genus Pseudonaja; species Pseudonaja textilis. Next base: position 20,295,418 of record NC_141994.1, on the reverse strand, counting down.
CAGGTATTTTCCAGGGTTTACACGTCAATAGTCCAGAGCATAAATACAGGTGCGTTTAACAGAGTTGAAAGGGACTGTGGAGGTCTTCTAGTCCAACCTAGGGGGCGTGCATAAGTGCACCAACGTGCCTACCATCCCTGTCCTATTGTTTCTTTTATTTTTTTTATATGTACCCATTTCATGTATTCATAACTATGTATATACTTATACCTATTATCTTATAAGCGATTGACAAATCAAATAAATAAATAAATAAAACCTCCTGCTCAGGCAGGAAAACCGAGGGTGCCAAATTCTGACTAGAGGTCCTGACTAGAGGTGTCAGAATAACAGAATAGCACTTAGAAGGGACCTTGGGGGAGGGGAACTCTACCATTTCAGAGAAATGGCTGTCCAGTCTTTTGTTAAAAACCTCCAGTGTTGGAACATTCACAACTTCTGGAGGCAAACTCTTCCACTGGTTAATTGTTCTCACTGTCAGGAAGTTTCTCCTTACTTTTAGGTTGCTTCTGTCTCTGTTCAGTTTCCATCCTGCTTTGGAAAATACATTGTCCCCCTTCTTTCTGGCAGCTCCCTAAAAGCCTGTTATAGCCTATCATCCTCTTGGGCAAAGCATGTGAGCCATTTCCTCCTTTCAGTGGTCCATGAAAGTACATCTATAGTACGTAGATAATAAAGTCAAAAAAAGTGAACAACATTTTTACAGAACTGTTAGGAATGTAAGTCACCTAACAGTTGGGCTGGAAAATATATAAACCAGGATAGACATTTTAATGCTGTCTCTTTAAGGGAATGCTAAAATTGTAATTGGGTGTGGTTCCTCAAACAGCCATAAGATGGAGACAGAAACCTGGGTTGTTTAGTCCTGTCCTGTTGTTGAGAGTGTTGCTGTTCCTGCATTTTTCCTTATTGACTGTTACTGATCGTCGTTATTCTTGGATATGATGTAAGTCTATTACTGAACTGTTCATGATACTGGACTTTTTTATTTGGATTATCCCTGGACTAAAAACTGACTGCTTTAACCGTGAATGACTTGGACTGTTTGTTGAACTGTGCTTAACTGTTTTACTGGAAGTAAAAACCTACATTTTACTATACAGTGTACCTGTGTGCTGGTTGTGTGTTATTCATCACCACTCTCACCACGTCTCCCTGTGTGCGCTCATTCTCCTAACAGGGAATTCCCTCAACAAGAACTATAGATAAGTTGAGGCTGGGTATGACAAGGAATGGCTAAGAGGGGAGGGGTCAGGTAAGACACCCCTTTATGTGAGTGACATTGAGTTGGCCGCACCCAGTCACATGGCCACTAAGCCACACCCACCCAGTCATGTCATCCTAAACCATGCCCACCAAATAAGCCATGCCCACAGAACCAATAGTAAAAAAATTTGAATCCCACCACTGGGCCTGTTTCTGGCTTCCAGAGAGCCTCTGGAGCCCAGGGAGGCTGTTTTTGCCCTCCTGAAAGCTCGAGGAAAGCCTCCGGCGCCTGGAGAGGTCAAAAATGCCCCTCCCCCCCACACAGGAGGCTGACTAGGCCACACCCACCATGGCCACGCCCACCCAGTAACTGGGCAGAGAACTAAGCTTTTGCTAAAAATTGTAAAGCCCATCCCTGACCATGGATGATAACATAATGGGATTCTGTCTAACAGTAATAATCCTTTCTTAGGATTGTTATTGTCAATATTGTGATTCAAGTCTACTTTATCTCTGAAACAGAGAAGGCTCTCGAGCAGCCTTGATTACACACCGTCTTCAAGTGATTAAAACAAGGGAAATGCAGAAATGCAGAAAAGAGCCGCAACCAAGGAGTATTGGATTAATGTTTATACTTTTAATTCTGTATCTATCTATAGATTCAGCTGTTTTTCCTGGTTCTACTTGATTCTTTGTCCTGATGTGTTTTTCTCTGGAGAGAAGACCTCTCCCCACCATACACAATATGTCACTCCAAGCTGTGTGTGACATTCAGGCCAAAAGTATTTCACAGCATGCTTTGTGGTGGCCAAATGCCATTTCATTCCCTGAAAGCACCTGCTTTCAGGTAGTGAAAGTTAACATGCAAGATTGTGTTGTATATGCCTTACTTTCTGATTGTCCCAAAGGCCCTTTTTTCACAAGGCAACTAGACCTTCTGGTTTTTCTTTGAAGACATTTCGCTTCTCATCTGAGAAGTTTCTTTAGCTCTGACTGGATGGTGGGGAATGGTAGGATCCAGTTCAGTGGTGGGATTCAGCCAGTTTGCACCAGTTCGGGAGAACCGGTTGTTAACTTCCTGAGCAGTTTGGTGAACTGGTTGTTGGAAGAAATCATTTGGGCAGAGAACCAGTTGTTAAATTATTTGAATCCCGCCACTGACCCAGTCCATCCAGTCAGAGTCGAAGAAGCTTCTTGGATGAGAAGTGAAACCACAAAAGAAAAAGAAAAAACAGAAAGTCCAGTTGCCTCTTGAAAAAAGCACCTTTGGAACAACCATGACCTGTAGGATTGAGAATCTCCATAAACACTTACTTTCTGATATACTGTTGGGCCGCAGGAATTTTAGCCGTGTCTTCATTCAGCAAATACTTCTTAGTTCCTAAGCAGTAATTTTTTATATATTCTGACCAAGTCACTTGACAAACGTCAAAGGAGAATAACTGGAATAAAAGGGAGAGGACAATATCAAAGAAGGGTAGAAGGGCTATTTCATTCTTGATTTACGCTGAATATTATATGAAATGAGTTCTGAAAAATCAATTTAGCTTTGGAGAAGAAAATTCCTCATTAATCAGAGCAGGACTCCAGGCCTCTTAGATATTTTTCATATCTGAGACTAGCCAAGATAAGTGAAAAATGTGTGTGTGGGGGGGGGGGGTTAAAAAAATGTCCCAAGGGTGCTTTTTCAGGAGGCAACTGGACTTTGTTGTATTTCTTTGAAGATGGTTCTACAGACTTTTAGATTTACAATTTGGGATGAGCACCCTTTGAATGGTGCAGGAGTAGGAATGGATTTCCAGAGAAAAAATTGTAGACTGCAGAAATCATTTGCACTACTCAGAGTGACCCTGAGGACACAGAGAAACCTTCAAGTGGCCTCAACGACCCTCTAAAAGGGTGCAAATGACCAGCTGTCTGGAAGGAATATAAATCATTCCATTCCCCACCATCCTGTCAGAGCTGAAGAAGCTTCTTGGATGAGAAGCGAAAGATCTTCAAAAGAAAAAACGAGGAAGTCCAGTTGCCTCCTGAAAAAGCACCATTGGGACAACCCTGACCTGGATGATGGAGAATCTCTACAGACATACAGAAGTGGGAAAAAATGGTGAGGTAGATGTTGAGGAGTTTCAGGTAATTTTTTTCTTGACTTTCTTTTGCACACTGAATTATCAGTGAAGGAGTGGCTGTATGTGGGTGTCCATTTCCTCAATTAGATATTTATTTATTTGTTTGTTTGTTTATTACAAAAAAATGTTCAAATTTACCCTTGTCCTTAACTCTGGAACTGTCTTCCTTTATAGGTAAACCACGCAGGAAATATGACCAGATAAGATAATTCTGCTTCATGGTAAACTACATTAGCAGAAACCTGCAAGTTTGAAAGTATAGTTCTCCTGCTTTCTCTTTTATAGGCCAAAATCTAAGGAGGGTCTTTTTAACAGATGTTTAACAGAGTTGGAAGGGACCTTGTAGGTCATCTAGTCCAACCCCCTCACAAGCGGGAGACCCTACACCATTTCTGACAAATGGCAGTCCAATCTCTTCTTGAAAGTCTCAACTGATGAAGCTCCCCCAACTTCCGAAGGCAACTTCTGTTCCATTGGTTGATTGTTCTCCCTGTCAGAAAGTTTCTCCTTGTTTCCAGGTTAAATCTCTCCTTGTTCAGTTTCCATCCATTATTCCTTGTCTGGCCTACAGGTGCTTTAGAAAATAGCTTGACCCCTTCCTCCTCTCTAGGGCAGCCGCTCAAATATTGGAAGACCACTATCATGTCTCCTCCAGTCCTTCTCTTTACTAGACTAGCCAAGCCCAGTTCCTTCAACCGTTCTTTCTATGTTTTAGCCTCCAGTCCCCTAATCATCCTGGTTGCTCTTCTCTGTATTTTTCTAGAGTCTCAATATCTTTTTTATAGTGTGGTGACCAAAACTGGACACAGTATTCTAGGTGTGGTCTTACTAAGGCTTTATGGAGTGGTATTAGTACGTCACTTGATCTCGATTGTATCCCTCTGTTAATGCAACTTAAGATTGCATTAGCTTTTTTGGCTGTTGCTGCACACTGCTGGCTCCTATTTAGCTGGTTGTCCACTAAGACTTCAAGATCCCTCTTCGCAGTTACTACTATTGAGCCTGGTTTCACCCAGTCTATATGTGTACTTTTGGTTTTTCTTGCCTAAGTGTAGGACTTTACTTTTCTCTACATTTTGAACCTCTTGTCCCACTCACTTTGTAGCCATGGGCTATGCTGCCTCTTATCTGACCATTCTCTATGCAACATTTCTTCACCCTGTCTCCCAAGGTCTTTCCCATACATCGTTACAGGCACTGACCCAGAGGTGGTATTCAGCCGGTTCTGACCAGTTCTGGAAAACCAGTAGTGGAAATTTTGAGTAGTTTGGAGAACCGGAAAATCCCACCTCTGACCGGCCCCACCCCCATCTCTTCTCTGCCTCCTATTGAGTCCCAGCTGATTGGCTGGGTCTTCTTTGGTTGCCCTGCCCAGGAGAACAGAGCTGGAAAGCAGGTTAGTGGGGTGGGGAGGGAATGGGGATTTTGCAGTAAACTTCCCTTGCCACACCCAACAAGCCACACCACGCCTACCACGCCATACCCATAGACAACATTTTTTACAGGTAGTAAAAAATGTTTGAATCCCACCACTGGACTGAGCACTTTCACAGAGCTCTGAGGAAGGAATTTGTCCTTTCAGAAAGCAACCAGAATCTAGCCTGAATAACGTATTTTAAATATCCATGAGGATGCTTCAGTAAAGATGCTTACATTCTTGTCTTTTGGATTGAGCTCTTTCATCAACATGTTTGTATTCTTGGAGTTCCAATCCCAGGAATGACTGGTAAAATATTCAAGGAGTTTCATGACTTTCTCCAAGCGAGTAAATAGCTTCATCATCCTGAAAGACAGAAAAGAAACATCTCAAACCGCTAGGATTCTAGCATCCTACCTCAAAACAACAGAGCAGGGGATCATTTGGAAAGTTCTTGGTGCCACAGTCCTCTAGGACAGAGCGTCCCAATGCTTTCTATGCCCTGCACCCCTAGAATGCTTCTGACATAAAAATAAATAATTATATGCATATAATCCCAAGATCATGAAACAGACTCCGTAGTGGGATTTAAAAACGTTTACTACCGGTTCGGTGGGTGTGGCTTGGTGGGCACGCTTTGCATGTATGCACATACTTTGCGTGCATGCACACTCCAAACAGCACTTTGCACAGGGGCAGAAGCGTTTCTAACTCACCCTCCTGCAAGGCTGCACGATCCCTGGTCACTTCAGCAGCTGCCACGCAGCACTATTCTGTGCCGCGCAAAGCAGCTGTGTTTCAAATTCAGAGGATAAAGGTGAGTATGGGAGCCCAGGCAGGTGGGTGGGCCCCAACAGTAGAGCAGTGGAGAGAACTGATTCGGTTTCCGCTGTTCATTGCTGCTACTGGCTCAGTAGAACCGGGCCAAACCGATAGCATACCCCCACTGAGCAGACTCCTCGTCCCAATAAAACCCCTTTTATTTAGGTTAAAGGGAATTCCTCTCCAGCAAAGTCCCAGCAAACAGTCTTTCAATGGTGATTTACAATCACAGGCCATATCAGGCTTGGAGCGTTGCCAGGCTGATATCTTTCAAATGCCATGCTGTAGCAGACAATACTTGGCAAGGAGTCAGGAACAGATCTTCAACTTAATGAATTGAACTAATTGTCTCCTGCAAACACCACTCCCCTTTTGCTCCTCTTTATTCCCTATGGGAGGGGCCATTTATCATCCATCTGTGCCCTTACTCCCAAGTCGACCTTTGTTCCTTAACTGTTCCTTTCTTCCAGCAGCTCTGCACATGAGCACACTGGGAACAGGCTCCAGCTGTTCTTCTACCCCACTGATCTCTGACTCTGAAGGCAGCTGATAACTGTCAGATGGCCCTAGCCCCATCTCTGCCGCCAATGCAGAGTCCTCGTCAGAGCCTTCCCCAGACTCCAAGACTGGCCCATGTTCCTCTCCTCAGCCTCTACACTGTCCGAGTCTGCCACCAGCTCCACTGGCAGATCACAACATATACATTATAATTTTGAAACTTCTAAACCCAGGTTTTTTCACCCTCTGGATTATCATCTCCTACCCCCAGGGGGTGCAAGCAACCCCAGTTGGTAACCCCTGCTCTAAGATCTAAGGTGGGCTATCCTCTATTACAAGGGACTCCAACCACAAATGCTAGAAACCAGTCCATGCAAACAAGCAAAACCCCATCCATGGGATGTAGGTAGCTGTTGTGGTTAGCCGGAAGCAGGTGTGGACGGCTGAGGAGAGCAAGGACTCAGATGAGGAGCCAGGACCATTAGGGAGTGGACTGCTGCCTTCGAAGATTGTGGGGGCTGGCAGCAGTGATGAGGAGGTTCCTGAGGAGCCTGTGCCAAGTGCACATGCGCGCAGGGTTGCTCAGAGGAAAGAGCAACTACAACAGCATGGGCGACTCGGGAGTAAGGCTGCAAGGTAATGGCCCCTCCCTTAAGTGATAAAAGCCAGCTATGAAGTGAACATTCTTTGCAGAAGGCAAAGACGTTTTGAAACTTCAGCCTCGTGGACATTCCAGTATCCTGAGTTTGTATTTGAAGATTCTTGTACTGCAAATTATTTCTTGTCTGTTATCTTTTGGCAAGTCTCGCACAGTTTGGCAAGGCTTGTGCTTACCACAGCTAATTATTCTGCAGAAGCATTAAAAGGTTTCTGTTCCCTTCGATTGTATTTGATTTGTTGGAAAAGGGCGTGGGTCAGAACAGTAGCATACAAAAACCTCTCTCATGGACCTGTCCCCGGTACCCAAAAGGTTGGGGGCCACTGCTTCACTAGGCTCTACCCAAGGCTTGGATGCCTTTCTCAGAGACGTTCACAGATCCCATTCTGAAGATACTGCTGGGCATGTCTTGTTTCCTGAAGGCCATCTCCATTGGCTCCTACAGGTTAATTGAATTAATTGGCTTTTTTTGTATTTGCAATGGTTTCTGTTTATAAGATGTTGGGAGGAATTATTATCCTGATAGTTGTGAGGTATTTGGAGTGATGCAGTGGCCTAGAGGTGGAGCTCTGCCTCACAATCAGGAGGGTGTGAGTTCGATCCTAGGTAACAGAGCAGGTATGGGCACAATGAGTAAATATTAGCTGTGAACTCTGCATTGGTGACAGGAAGGGCATCTGGCCAGTAAACACTCCGCTCTATTCAGTTGCCCCGACTCCACCCCGATGCAAGGAATTACAGGGTCACAAAAAGACAAAAAAAAAATTATGAGGTATTTGTACATACAGCAATCAGCAAAGCAGCAAGTCAATCCAATCTTTCTTCTAATAAATCTCCAAAGCTGTCAAATTGATGGAGATGGTAGTCCTCCTTGGAAAAATGTCTTCCAGATTCTTAAGGGCACTTCCCTAAAATGGTTATCTGGAATTTTTTTGGAACCGTCCCCTTTACCCCACAATTTAGATCCAATCTCACCGTGGCTTCTTTCCAATCAGCTGCAGATACAGGTCACAGAGAAAAGCAGGGGTGGTGTGATAGACAAATGTCCAGTATTGATGGGCCAAATAGCTGGGGGTCATGGTCATATTTGGTATTCTGAAGGGTTTCTCCAGTGGGTTTTTTTCAAATGAATTTTTCACGTGGATTGCTGCGAAATTGTAGAAAACAGATAGTGCTTCCAGTGAGGTAATTACATGGAAAAAATGACAATTGATGGACATGGGAATTTATGAAGGCAAAGTTCTTTGAACATCAGGAAACCAGATGTGGTTATTAGTCATATATAATTTAGAAAAGATCATGAAGTGGCAATGGAGGCCCTGCCTGTAAGGAACGGCTCTGATTGCTATGTTTCCCCAGAAATAAGACCCTGTCTTATATTTTTTTTGTTACCAAAAAAGGCACCAGGTCTTATTTTCGGGAGAGATGTCATCCACTGACTCATCTCTCTTGTGCATGTTGCCCCCGGCCTTCAGGAACTCTTTTGACTAGCAAGGCTTTCCTGAAGGCCTCTGTATCCATAACAGAGTTCTGGATCGATCCAAACCTCTGCTATCAGCTACAGAGGCCTTTGGGAAAGCCTTGCTGGCTGCAGAAGAAATGGGCTGAGGTGTGCAATGCCTGGATGCAACTGTTCAAAGGTAAGTAGTATGGCCGCTCCATACAACCCATCCCCACCCTAGCTTAATTTTTACCTGTGAACCCTGGAATGGGTGGGGGGTCTTTATTAGGGCTTATTTTGGGAGTAGGGCTTATATTGAGTGCATGTGTAAAAATCAAGCTAAGGCTTACTTTCTGAGTAGGTCGTATTTTGGGGAAAACATGATAGTATTATTGCTATGGTATTGCAGAGTCATTTGCCTCCCTTATTTTATTTAGTCAATGTCTAAGTTTATAATAAACATATTTTTATAATGACTATGATAAAACCCTTGTTGAATGCACACTGACAGCTTACGGACAAGAGACAAATTTCTTGTGTGCCTGATCACACAGATCACTTTGTTGTGCCTGGCCAACAAAGAATTCTAACTCTAACTTGATTTTCTTATTTAATATAGTGTTTATGAACTTTTGAGATTTGAATTCTGCAGTAGATGAATGGGACCGGATACATTCTTTTGAATTAAAATATGGCGAAAAAATGTTAAGGACTTGTGAAACACATCCCAAATTATAATCTACAAAAAACTTTTTTAAAAAGTTAAGTTTAAAGCAGGCTTGTCCAACCTGCGGCCCAAGGGCCGCATGTGGCCCAGGTCACCTTGTAATGCGGCCCAGTGCCCACCCCAACCTTTGTGCCAGAGCCAGTGAGGAGGAGGAGGAGAAGCAGGCGCGAGGCAGGGCGAGGCGAGCGCCAGGCCAAGCAGCAACAGAAAAAGCAGGCGCCGTCAGAGCGCCACCTCCTACTGTTGCCACCACCACCATCGCCGCCGCTTCTGCCCCCGCCGCTTCTGCCCCCGCTGCCACTTCTGCCCCTGCCGTCGCTGCCGCTTCTGCCCCCGCCGCCTCCGCTTCTGCCCCGGCCACCACTGCTGCTTCTGCCCCCGCTGCCACTGCCCCCGCCGCTGCTTCTGCCCCCGCCGCTGCTGCTGCTTCTGCCTTCCAGTCCTGCCTCATCCAGCCGGGCCATTTGCAGGAGGAGAGGTAGGCGCGAGGCGGGCGAGCTTTCTCCCCCCCCCAAAAAAAATTTGGCCGGAAAATAAACCATGATAAAAAAACCGTGATAAAAAAACTGTGATAAAAAATAAATAATTTTTAATAAATAATTATTAATAAAAACATCTCACTAACTTCATTTCCAAATAAATTTAATATGTTAACTATGTTTTCTATGGTTTTTTTGGATGATCAGGTATTGTTACTGTTATTTTATTTTATGTGTGGCCCAAACCAAATTTTCATCTTCTAATGTGGCCCAGGGAAGGTGAAAGGTTGGACACCCCTGGTTTAAAGTTTTAAACTTTAGTTTTTTTTAATTTAAAAAAACCCTTTAAATTCTCCCGTGGTCTGGAGTCTTTCAGGGAAGCGGAGTTTGAGAAGATAGAGAGGCAGAGACATTTCAGAGTGAAGGCAACACTGTCAGAGTATATTCATGAACTGGAATAGAGCTTGGTAACAAGGTCAGCCAATGAATAGGCATAGCAACTAAATCAGCCAATAAGGACTGTTTTGGAAACTGAAACTAGAATTAGCCTAGGCTGGAAACTGAAACTAAAAGTAACTTAGGCATAGCTCTATGTTAAGCTCCGCAACTCTGCAGCTATGTTGAGCTCTGAGTCTGTCTATTGAAGAAGAAACTAACTTGTTTGCTCCCTGAAGGCTGGAGCTCTGCTCTGAACTTGCAACATGTTTCTGTCTGAGTTTGCTCCATGTTGGAGAAATCTACAACTTGTTTGTAAAATCTACTTATGTTTATAAAGATGTTAAATGAAGCATCAGCCATCTGTGTTTATTTTTCTGGCGCTGAATTATTGCTGCAAAACTCTCAATAAACACGTAGATGAATTTTAGTGAGCTACATAGTGAGAAGAAGTTGTGAAGAAACAACCAGATACCTCTTCCAGTTCCCAGCCCTTGATGTTTGTAAAGGTAACACCAGTGGTGGGATTCAACTGGTGTAACAACTGGTTCAGTGAGCATGCACAGCGTTTGAAAACAGCTCTAAAACGTACCTTCTGCTGCAGCCCCAGTGAGTAAAACAGCTGAGGCACAGCACAGTGGATTGCTACGCCAATCAGCTGGGCTGCAAAATGTGAAAATATAGGACAGACTAGGGCTGTGATGGTGAACCTATGGCACGTGTGCCACAGGTGACATGCAAAGCCATTTGTGCTGGCACGCGAGCTGCAGGCGAACTTACCTCACTGCGCACGTGCACACCTCACAGCTGATTTTCGGCAGGTTTGAGGCCTTTTCCGGCCTCCCAAAGGCTTGAGGAAGGCTTCTGCAGACTTCTGCAAGCTTTGCAGGCCAAAAACTAGTCCCGTTTTGTCACTTCCGGTATTTTTGGAAAAACAGGAAGTGATGAAAGCCTGCAAAGCTTGCAGAAGCCTGCAGAAGCCTTCGTCAAGCCTTTGGGAGGCTGAAAAGGGCCTCAAACCAGCCGAAATTGTGTGCACATGCAGAGAGGGCATGAGGGGGGACATTGTCTTCTGGGTGCTGGGATGCGAGCACGAGTGTGCAAGCGCACACACAATTTTTGGCACAGGAGGCCAAAAAGGTTAGCCACCATTGGACTAGGGCAGGGGTGGTAGGTGGGGCCAACTGATCACCAGAAGTACTGGTTCATTCAAACTAGTCCAAACTGGCAGAATCCAACCCCTGGGTAACACAGCAAGCCATCATCTCTGTCCCTTTGCTAGAAAGAAAACTCACCTATTTCTCCCCAGTATAACGGGTTGAAGCTACCCGAGGTGCAGTTGAAAATCAGGGGGGATTCTGGTCTGAAAAGAATGGAAATAAAAGACAACTCAGGTTTCAGATAATACACCAAATGTATTAATATGTTATTTGTAACTTTTTGTTAAATTTAAAAATGGAGAATGAACAAATAAAAGATACAACGGTACAATGGGGAAAAAAACTTTGGTTATAACATAGAAGTAGAGAAATGGCAAAAGGAATTATGGGAAAGGAACTATAACAGTGGCAACTTCTTATAAAGAAAATCTATAGAAAATGTTTTCTAGATGGCATTTACCACCTGGTATGTTAGCTAATATGTTTTAAAATGTGTCTAGCAAATGTTGGAAATGTAATCAAAAGACGGGTACATTGTATGCGATGGAGTTGTGCTAAAAAAAAAATGGGCAAAGATACACAGGTTGCTAGAAAAGATGATAGAAAATCACGTAGATTTTAAACCTGAACTGTTTTTATTAGGTATAATATCAGAAAAATTAGATAAGAAAAGTATGTATTTAATATTACATATTGTAACAGCAACAAGGATTATTTTTCCACAATATTGGAAAAATGAAGAAACACTGTGAGATGAAGAGATAATTAAGAAGATACTAGACTTGCAGAAATGGATAGATTGACACTGAAAATTTAGCAAAAATAAGGCACAGAATACTATCAAATGTGGATTTTATTTTGCCAGTGGTTGGAAAAAAGTGGGGTGGAGATTAAGAATATAATCAGAATTGTTAAGCAAATTAAATTCCCAGGCAACACGATGTTTATTAAGGACTAAAAAATGTAACCAATAAAAAAATCAATAAAATTTGGGGAAAATGTTATTTGTTATAGTGGTGTATATAAGTGGGATTATATAACATACATCCAAAATTATAGCAAAACCAGAGGTGTTTGCAAAGCAGGTTAAAAAGACAAGCTTCTTTATTGAAGCTCCACCATATTGGAGCTTCAAACATCACACACAAAAAGGGACATGTTTTTCATCCCAGCCACTCTTGTTTTGGTTTTGCCTTCCCCTTTCCCTTCCCTCTCCCTCTCCCCCTCCCAGACATTTCTATATGAAATCATTTTCTGTTTGGTCTGTATCAGGACCACAAAGGGAGTGATCAGCAGATCATATTCAGATCCCAGATAGGAAATGCTCCAGTGTTCAAGCAATCCAGTCTTTGCTTGACTCAGGCTTGTTTTCTTCCCTTGAGGTTTTGGACCCAGAATTCCCCTCTAAAATTCTTTTAGAGCCATCGGAGTCCCTGTCCATGAAAGTTTTTTTTCCCCAGACTTTTGTTAGAAGAAATATCCATCTGGCTCAGTTCCAAGACAAAAGAAAGCACTGGAAATAAAATGGAGGCTGGAGACTGATTGGAAAGAGGGTCCATTTATTTGATGAAGTAGAAACGTGTGATTCTGGTCAGCTGACAAAATGGAGTTGAGAATGGGAGGGGAAGTTATACTTTCTTTGGGCTTTGCACTTGAGCTTCCTGCTCCTGTGCAAGAGCATGTATTTTATTAGCTGTTGTCAGATTCCTATAGGGCCATGTAGGGGTTACGTAGGGGTCATAGCTGGCTCTATGGCAAAAGAGGGAATAAAAATCCTAGGTGCTTGTCTGAGCTAAGTTTAGTTGAAGTTCAGACTGCTCTGGAATGGTGCAATGAAGGGGCTTGTGTTCTGAAAGGGTGTTGGGCAAAATTCCTATTGTGGCTTAATGGATTTCAATCTGTGTTGCATCTTGAGTGAGGGCTAATCCTACCATTCTCCCTTTGTTTGGACTTTGCTGCAGGATGTTTCAAAATATCCTCTCCAGTGGTCGGTTTCAACAGGGGTGGGATTCAAATTTTTTAACAACTGGTTCTGTGGGTGTGGCTTAGTTGGTGGGCTTGACTTGGTGATCATGTGACTGGCTGGGCATGGCCAACTCAATATCACTCACATCGAGGCACGCATCTCCTCGCCTGGCCTCTCATGACTGTGGGGATGCTGCAACAGTTGTAAGTGTGAAAAACGGTCATAAGTCACTTTTTTCAGTGCCATTCTAACTTTGAATGGTCACTCCACACAAACAAAGTACCAGCAAAGGAGGAGAAAAAAACTCCAGAGATGTTCCTGAGACAGGAAGTCCAGTCCTGCCAAGAATGTAATAAGGGTTAACAGAGAGGCAGTTTCTGTAAGCAACACCAGAATGTTTCCTTCCTGCCTTCCTTACAGGATTAGGCCAGTAATTTCTTCTAACAACCGGTTCTCTGAACTGCTTAGAATGTTAACAACCGGTTCTAGTGAATAGGTGCGAACCTGTAGAATCCCACCCCTGGGTTTCAAAAAGGTTTTCTACCAGTTTGGTGTGAATGTGCGGTTTGCACATGCATACATCATTTGCGAGTGCCAAATGCACAATTTGAGCATGCACAACATTTGCAACTGACCTTCTACTGAAAGCCCTGTGTGTAAAACAGCTGACGTGCAGCAATCAGCTGTGCTGTGCAAAGCAGCTGAGGTTGAAAAGCAGGAAATAAAGGTCAGTAAAGAGCCGCGGTGGGTTGGAGGTCCCAGCAGTTGATCGTCGGAGAGAACCGGTTTGCTCATAGATGATCTTCGGAGCTACCGGTTCAGGTGAACCGGGCCAAACCAGTAGAATGCCACCACTGATCCTGTCTTGAATGGATTACCAAATCTGCATTTCTAAAAGATGGCCTCATCAGTTTCTGCTTGGGGGCAGGGAGACTGGGGCTGCTTCCTGCCTCTAAAAATATATGTTTCTTCATTTCTCCCTTTGATGGAAATATTTTATTTATTTATTTTATTTATTGATTTTGTCAAGTGAGTATTAGTTAACAGGTATAAGTATAAGCATGCTTATGAATACATGAAATGGATATGATTAAAAAAAGAAACAATAGGACAGACCTCTTAGGAAAGGGGTTAGGATGAATTTGAATTGATTCATTATTTTCTTCCATCGTATTTATTTTTATTTCTTTTAAACTTAAAATTGTTTAGAGGTAATTTAAAGGGGAAGTACCATTCAGAATCTGACTAAAAATGGGATTTACATTATAATATATTAGGTGATGGAAATTATAATTGTTTAATGGGATAATTTAGAAGTAGAATATTTAATGGGATGTGAAAGGGAATCAACTATAAGATATGAAGGTGACACACTTTAATTGGCAATTATAGAGGAAACCTTGTTTTGTAATTTTTGAAATGTGGATATGGATTGAAATTATACACAGGACAGATATAAGTATAAGTATAATTATTTTGAAAATATGAAATCCTTGAAAAGGATATGCAATAGATTTAGAAATGACTGACAGAGCTATAAAATAAGCCTGAGGGAAAAATAATAAAGAATTTTTAAAGTAGTGATAAGATATGAAATTGAATATGAAAGATGAAAGATGAATATGTAACTGAGATTATATCTGTATGGAAATTTGAAAACCTGGAACCAAGCCGTTCACTAAAAAGAGGTGTTTTATTTTTCTGTGTTTTGTGAAAACCAAAATAAAATGTTTTTTTTTTTTTTAAAGAAAGGGGTGAGGTCAATAGTAGACAGTCTAAGGTTAAAGTTTTTGGGGTTTGGGGAAGAAACCACAGAGTCAGGTAGAGTATTCCAGACATTGACCACTCTGTTGCTAAAGTCACATTTCCTGAAATCGAATTTGGTGCAGTTTACCTTGAGTTTGTATCTATTGTGTGCTCTTGTGGTATTGTGGTTGAAGCTGAAGTAGTCATTGACAGGTAGGACATTGCAATAGATAATTTTATGTACTATACTTAGATTGGACCGAAGGCAACATAGTTCTAGCTTATCTATGTATAAAATTTCAAGTCTGGTGGCATAAGATATTCTGCAACGAGTAGAGGCGTGGAGAACTCGTGAAATATTTCTGGACTTTCTCGACTGTATTAATATCTGATATGTAATGCAGCTTCCAGACTGATGAGCTGTATTCAAGTATTGGTCTAGCAAATGTTTTGTATGCTCTAGTCTAGTTAGTAGTGTGATATTACCAGTGAAAAAGCTATGCAGGATTCGGTTAACAATGCTCAGTGCCTTTTTGGATTTGTAGTTACAGTGGGCTCTGGCACTTAGATCATTATAATATAATATTCTGCCTTTAAAAATATATATTCCTCAAAATATTTCATTCTTCTAGGGGGTGGGTGCTGACTTTCTACACTTTGAAATACAAACTGAGCAAAAGAAGGAGAATAAGCCTTCCTCTTCCTCCTAGTGATTTCTGCCCTTGAAATTATTACTGAGTTGTTGTAATGATGCTGCCTGTGAGCTCTGTTCAGGTGCTCCCAATAACATTGTACAAAATGGCAGCGTTCACCTGTTCCCAGGAAAGAAACCCCAGCAATGAAGACTGTAGGTGTGCTGGCTTCTCTCACAAGGCAGAAGCCAATATTATGGATCTTGTGATGGAACATATGAGCCACGGTGGTGCAGTGGTAGACTGCAGGCTACTTCTGCTGACTGCTGGCTGCCTGCAATTTGGCAGATTGAATCTCACCAGGCTCAAGGTTGACTCAGCCTTCCATCCTTCTGAGGTGGGTAAAATGAGGACCCTGATGGTTGAGGGGCAATAGGCTGACTTGGCAAACCACTTAGAGAGGGCCGGAAGGCACTTTAAAGTGGTACATAAGTCTAAATGCTATTGCTTGTGAATGCACCACTGCCTGTAGGAGGCACTATTGGGCTTTCAGAAAGCTTTAAAGACCTCGATGAGGATATGGGGAATTGCAATTTTGGCAGCTCCTTACTACCTGCAACCTTGGTGAAAAAAAATCATTCTACTTCAATGGCCTATCTCTCGATCAACAAAGAGGCCCCACCTATGCACTGCAGTGTACCAGCCAGCGGCAATGGTTAAGTTGATAGCGAGATCTACTGGGATAATATCGGCTACGAAAGCTGGATTGCATTTTACAGTCTGCAAAATCCCTTTGCCGGTCTAGAAATAGAGAAGACATTAATTAACACATGACATAAACTTTCATTTCCTTACGTAGCATAGAGTTTGTGCACTTTGAGATTTGAATTCTGCAGCAGATAAATCGGAAAGCATTTTCTCTCGCATTTCCAATCAGTCGTCCTGTACGGCAAGTATAAAAAGATACAATTGACTGAAAGACCCTGTTCCTGTGGCTTAGGAGAGGTGGAGACCATGGGTCACATACTCCTTCGATATTCTATTCCCACGATGGTGAACCTATGGTATGCAAGCCACAGGTGGCACATAGAGCCATTGTGCCGGCACATGAGCTGCAGGCAAACTTACCTCACTACGCATGCATGTGCCTTACAGCTGATTTTCAGCAGGTTTGAAGCCTTTTTTGGCCTCCCAAAGGCTTCAGGAAGGCTTCTACAGGCTTTGCAGGCTGAAAACTAGCCCCGCTTTGTCACTTCCTGTTTTTCCAAAAATACTGGAAATGCTGAAATGGGGCTAGTTTTTGGCCTACAAAGCTTGTAGAAGCCTGTAGAAGCCTTCCTCAAGCCTTTGGGAGTCTGAAAAAGGCCTCAAACCCACTGAAAATCAGCTGTGAGGCGCAGTGCAGGTAAGGGTGTGGTGGGGTGGTGGTTGGGGATTGTGCGTGCATGTATAGGGGCGAGGGGGGGCACGCATTGCCTTCTGGGTGGTGGCACGCAAGCACGAGCACAGTTTTTGGCACAGGAGCCCAAAAAAGTTAGCCACCACTGCTCTGTTCTATTCTATTCTATTCTATTCTATTCTATTCTATTCTATTCTATTCTATTCTATTCTATTCTATTCCCATTCCCATTCCCATTCCCATTCCCATTCCCATTCCTATTCTATTCTATTCTATTCTATTCTATTCTATTCTATTCTATTCTATTCTATTCTATTTCTAATTCTACTCTACTCTACTCTACTCTAATTCTATTCTATTCTATTCTATTCTATTCTATTCTATTCTATTCTATTCTATTCCTATTCTATTCTATTCTATTCTATTTCACTTAACGAATGTTTCACTTAGCAACAAACATTTGGGCTCAGTTGTAGTTGTAAGTCGGGGACTACCTGTATACTAAGGAACTGGGAAAGAACACTTTCCACTTCTTCCATTCACAGTGTGTTGATGGATATAATTGTTCAAAAAGCTAAAAGGGCAGAGTTGTGAGCTGTTGGATTGGTCTATGCTCTGTAAGGATTCTGCCACCATCGCTTCACAGCTGAGCTTCAAGCTTTGGTTCTCGTGGTTTCCTTCTTTTGCTGCCCTAAGATTCAGAAGACCTGAATCTCATCTCTATTTCAGAGGTGGTATTCAGCAGGTTCTGACCATATTTGGAATAGACTGTCCTGCTCAAGCAGAAGGTTGGGCTAGATGACCTCCAAGGTCCTTTCCAGCTCTGTTGTTCTATGTTCTATGATCAGTTCTGGAGAAGTGGTAGTGGACATTTTGAGTAGTTTGTAGAATCGGCAAATACCACCTCTGACTGGCCCCACCCCCATCTATTCTCCGCCTCCCATTGAGTCCCAGCTGATCGGCTGGGTCTTCTTTGGTTGCCCTGCACAGGAGAACAGAGCTGGAAAGCAGGTTAGTGGGGTGGGAAGGGAAGGGGGATTTTGCAGTAACCTTCCCCTGCCATGCCCACCAAACCACACCACGCCCCCACAAGACACGCCCAAGAAACCAGTAATAAATTTTTTTGAATCCCATCACTACTCTACTTACCGCGACAAAGGAGCCACTTACGCTGTTGAAGTTATCAATCCAACCCTGAAAATAAAAATATAGAAAAAATATGTAGCATTGACTACTTCAATTAAAGAAAAGAATCAAAGTATTTTTGTTTCCACATGGAGGCCACTTCTGAACTTGGTGCTTGAATTGGAAAAGAACGAAACTTTGACTTTGGGTTTTACCAATTAGACTGATAGATCTTTATAGAAATCGCTTGGTTCATATTATCATGGAAAACGCAAAAAGTTGCAATTTCATGTTAATGTCTTATTCTACTATAACAGAGAAAGTCAGAAGTCATTGCTTCTTTTC
This sequence comes from Pseudonaja textilis, assembly GCF_049901715.1. NCBI lineage: Eukaryota > Metazoa > Chordata > Lepidosauria > Squamata > Elapidae > Pseudonaja > Pseudonaja textilis. The sequence continues at coordinate 20,277,233 of NC_141994.1, read as the reverse complement.
CTTCTCTTTTTTTTTCACTATCTTTCCTCGTTTTTCTTCCCCTTTCCCCTCCCCACTACTGCTTTTCTATTTACTTTTGTATTTTGTATTTTACAATATTTTATAACTCAATAAAAATGTTAAACCATGAGAAAAAGGCACACCTCATTTCATTTTGGGGGGAGGGGGACGCGTGTCTTTCAAAATTGGGAATCACAATTCTGATGCGGAATTATGCTGCTCACAGCATTATTGAGAAAATGTTACAAGCATGATATTAATATTAGTTAAGGGCTAACAAACCAAAAAGAAAATCGATGGTGACTTGGAAACATGAATTCTGCCCAAACTTTGGAAATGAATATGGAAGCTACCAGATTTGCTTCTTTGTGAATTTTCAAGCTAGTTTTTCAGATCGAACAGTAAAGAAAATTGATCCTTCCTGGCCAATGACTGTAGACAAGCATTTTTGAGGGGGGAAAAAGATAATTGGCTGAAATATTCATTTATTTAAAAACCTCAGCCGTTGTCAGCACATACATAAATAGGAAAGATGAAATGAGAATTTTATGAACATTACTAGCCAGTAGTTAGTTATGATGCATAGAGTCATGCAATTATGAGCGTGTTAATAAGGTACACAGTGCACTGAGAAATAGCAATCGTAATAGGAATGTAAGTAACCTAACAACTATTTGGGATGGAAATATATAAACCAGGATAGACATTTTAATACTGTCTCTTTAAGAGCATGCTAAAAACTGCAATTGGGTGTGGTTACTCAAACGGCCATAAGATGGAGCCAGAAACCTGGGTTGTCTTAGTCTTAATCTCAGAAGAGTCTCAGTGAAGTGAGTGAGTCTCTGTTTTTTGTTTTGTTGGAGAATATTGCCGTTCCTTCTAATTGACTGCTATTCCTGGATTTGATGTAAGTCTGATACTGAACTGTTTTTGACACTGGACTTTGTTATTGGATTATCCCTGGACTAAAAACTGACTGATCTTACCTGTGAATGACTTTGGATTGCTTGTTTGAACTTTGCTTAAACCTTTCTGGAAGTAAAACCTACATTTACCGTACAGTATATCTGTGTGCTGTGTGTGTATTATATACACTTCTCTCAATACGTCTCCCTGTATGCGCTCATTCTCCTAACGGGGAATTACCTCAACAAATAGCATTTAGACTTATAAACTGCTTCACGGTGCTTTAAAGCCCTCTCTAAGAAGTTTACAGAGTCAGCACGTTGCCCCCCAAAATCCTCATTTTACTAACCTCGGAAGGATGGAAGGCTGAGTTGACTTTGAGCCGGTGAGAATCGAACTGATGGCAGTTGGCAGAATTAATCTGCAATACTGCATTCCAACTAGTGCACCACCAAGGCTCATGTCTGTTTATTCTTTTGTGTAAAGTGTGGCCAGTTTGTCCAAGTTAAACTGTAAGAGAGGGCTGCTGACAGTCACACTAGAAGATGGGAGAGTTATCTCCTCTGTTTCCATTAATGAAAGTGTTACAGCAGGAGTGTCAAGCTCGACTTCATTAAGGGCTACGTCAGGGTTGTGTTTGACCTTGGGGGGCTGGGTGGGCGTGGCCAGGGTGAGTGTGGCCAGCTCAATGTCACCCATGTTGGGGGGTACATGTGGTGGCCTGAGCACTACTCTGCCAGTAAAAACAGAGCTTGGATGGGCCACATACTCCTTTCCCGAGCTCCGTTTTTGCTGACAGAGGGTTGCAGAAGGCCACCACAGCTGAAAAAGGAGCTCAGGTGGGCCACATTATCCTGTGCTTGGTTTTTGCTGGCAGAGACACCATGGGCCAGTCCTTCTCTGTTTCCAGGGTGGCCTCATAGGCCAGATTTAAGCACCCCGTCTTGCGGGCCTCGAGTTTGACACCCCTGACCTAACCCTTGAGAATGAGGTCCACTTTGTTCACAGTTTTGCAGTGTTAATTCAGCACCAGAAAAATATACACAGGTGGCTGATGCTTCATTTAAAACATCTTTATAAACATAATAAGTAGATTTTCCAAACCAGTTGTAGAGTTCTCCAACATGGAGCAAACTCAGACAGAAACATGTTGCAAGTTCAGAGCAGAGCTCCAGTCTTCAGCAAGCAAGCAAGCAAGTTAGTTTCTCTTTTACTTTAGTTCAGCAGGCAAGCGAGAGGAGAGAACCGGTTTCATTTTCAATAGACAGACTCAGAGCTTCACATAGCTGCAGACTTGCAGAGCTTAATATAGAGCCACACCTAGACTACTTCTAGTTTCAGTTTCCAGCCTACGCTACTTCTAGTTTCAGTTTCCAAACTGTCCTCATTGGCTGATTTAGTTGCTATGCCTATTCATTGGCTGACCTTGTTACCAAGCTCTATCCCAGGTCATGAATATACTCTGACACACCTTGCTGGAGTTCTTTTGACCTCATCAGTGGTGCGATTCAAATTTTTTTACTACCAGTTCTGTGGGTGTGGCTTGATGGGCATGGCAGGGGAAGGATACTGTAAAATCTCCATTCCCACCCCACTCCAGGGGAAGGAGGCAGAGAATAGATGGGGGTGGGGCCAGTCAGAGGTGGTATTCTAAACTACTGAAAATTTCTGCTACCGGTTCTCAGAACTATTCAAAATTTCCGCTACTGGTTCTCCAGAACAGCTCAGAACCTGCTGAATGCCAGCTCTGGAGCTCATGGCCTTCGGATCATGATAAAACCCATCCAGGTTGACTCTCTGGAGACAAACTATTGCTTTAGAGTTCATTGGAGGTGGTGGTTTATTTTTGCAAGTAATTTTTTATTTTTATTTCTTTAAATACATCTTTGGGTGAACAGTGGGGTTCCAGGCTTTTTACATTTTAAATCAAACATGACCATAATCACAGATACAGCTTTCTTGTCTAATTTCACATCATTATCTATTACCAATTCCCCTTTTTATATTCGCATACATTACTTTATATCAGGGGTCTTCAAACTTGACAGCTTTAAGACTTGTGGACTTCAACTCCCAGAATTCCTCCTCCAGTCAGGTTAGTTCAAGAATTCTGGGAGTTGAAGTCCACAGGTCTAAAACTTGCCAAGTTTAGAGATCCTTGCTTTATATCCATCTCTTTATTCTCTTTCATTCTCTATATTCATTAATCATATATTCTTATATCCGTCACATTTGCAAATTTTATCAATTCATATTATTCCATTAGTTATTGGCAAATTCATCTTGATTTATATTATCCAAGCTTTGGAGTTCATTGGTGATGGATTCCCTCCTGCAGGGAAATGACATTCTTATTTGCAGGGAACGGTTCTAAATCAACCCGTTTACTCGGTGTTGGATGAGAACCAAGCACTGGTAGAGCAAACCTACTTACCGGGAAGGGCTCCTGCCAACTAGCTCCCACGATAGAAGGTCGAACGATGGCAACATTTAAGTCTCCTTTCTCCTGCTGGATCAGATGTTCGGTCAGAGCTTTGGAGAAGGTGTAGGTGTTAGGCCAGTCTCCAATCAAATTGGGGGTGATCGCTTCAATGAGGGACCCATCCATCCACCTAAGGGGATTATAAAAAAAAACCATAAAAGATATGCATGGGAAGAAAAATATTGACAGTGAGAACATCACTGTGGATGGAACAGAAGTTGCCTTCGGAAGTTGTGGGAGCTTCATCACTTGAGACTTTCAAGAACAGATTGGACTGCCATTTGTCAGAAATGGTGTAGGGTTTCCCCCTTGGGCAGGGGGTTGGACTAGATGACCTACAAGGTCCCTTCCAACTCTGATTATCTGTTAAAAAAGACCCTCCTTAGTTTTTTGGCCTATAAAAGAGAAAGCAGGAGAACTATACTTTCAAGCTCGCAGGTTTCTGCTAATGTAGCTTTACCACGAAGCAGAATTATCTTATCTGGTTATATTTCCTGTGTGGTCTATAAAGGAAGGAAGTTACAGAGTTAAGGACAAGGGTAGATTTGAGCATTTTTTGTTATAAACATTTCTGACAAATGGCAGTCCCTTCCAATTCTGATTATCTGTTAAATCTGTCCTTATCAGTAGTGGGATTCAATTTTTTTTACTACTGGTTCTTTGGCCATGGCTTGGTGGGCATGGCAGGGGAAGGATACTGTAAAATCACCAGTCAGAGGTGGTATTTGCCAGTTCTCCGAACCACTCAAAATTTATGCTGCTGGTTCTCCAGAACTAGTCAGAATCTGCTGAATACCACCTCTGGTCCTTATGTATTTTTATACACATTTGCCTGGAAAAGCTATATGAGGTAGCCATCTATCACTTAAGAGTTATTTTTCAAATATAAAAATATCCATGGGGAGGCAAGGCGAACATTTTTCCTTATGCATTTTCGTATGCACAGCCTTGTAAAAGTTAAATTTCTGTTACATGGCTTGACTTCCTTTATGCAACTAAGTAGAAGTGAATAAGCAGATATGGCCGTATGTGAAGAAATCCATGTAATTTGTTTCAATTGTTTTGATTTTCATATATTCAAGAAACCAAAGTAGGAAACTAAAAGAAGAAAAGCACACGAGGTGTATGTTCACATTGTCATGCATATGTGCAGAAATTGCACAATAAATCTTCCACTGAATTAAAATCATACGTCATTACAATCATCCATAAGCTATTGAAATAGGAATAAACTCGCGACAAGAATACATTGGAAAAGAACATGAACATGCAAAAATAACGTATCTCAAATTTGAGATAATGGATGTTATATCCCAAAGGGGCTTTTTCAGGAGGCAACTGGACTTTCTTGTTTTTTGTTTTGAAGATGTTTCGCTTCTCATCCAAGAAGCTTCTTCAGTTCTGACTGGATGGTGGAGAATGGAAGGATTTATATTCCTTGCGGACAGCTGGTTATTTGCATCCTTTTAGAGGGTGGTTGAGGCCACTTGAAGATTTCTCTGTGTCCTCAGGGTAACCTGAGTAATGCAAATGGTTTCTGTAATCTGCAATTTTTTCCTCAGGAAATCTGTTCCTACTCTCACACCATTCAAATGGTGTTCATCCCAAATTGGGACATGACCTGGATGACTGAGAATCTCTACAGATGGATGTAATATGTTTGTTCCGAAATGGAATAATTGTTGGGTACTGTAGAAGCTTATACTGAAGTGAAGTATTAATGTCTGTTGAAGGATAATAAAATGAATTTTAAAAATCGGCTTAAGTCTTGCAGCGCAAGAAAACGGAAAGGCCTTCTACAAATGGAATCAGATCCTATTCTGCTGATGGTCACCTTGAATCAAAAATCATTTTTCTGCTCGCCTCTAAAGTGGAAGTTAGAAATCTCTGTTAAATCTAAGAGAGATATTCAAGTGGACCTCACATTTCTCACAATGACACTATATATGAGATTGCAGGGTCAGATGCAGAGCTGCTTTTCAGAAGTTTCTGATCAGTTCTGGAGAACCGGTAGAGGAAATTTTGAGTAGTTCGGAGAACCGGCAAATCCTACCTCTGACTGGCCCCGCCCCCATTTCTTCTCTGCCTTCCATTGAGTCCCAGCTGATCAGCTGGCTCTTATTTATTTATTTTTTATTTATTTTATTTTGTCAAGCGATTATAAGATAACAGGTATAAGTATAAACATAGTTATGAATACATGAAATGGATATGAATAAGAAAAAAGAAAGAAAGAAACAATAGGACAGGGACAGTAGGCACATTGGTGCGCTTATGCACGCCCCCTACAGACCTCTTAGGAAAGGGGTGAGGTCAATAGTAGACAGTCTAAGGTTAAGGTTTTGGGGTTTTGGGGAAGAAACCACAGAGTCAGGTAGAGTATTCCAGACATTGACCACTCTGTTGCTGAAGTTGTATTTCCTGCAATCAAGTTTGGTGCGGTTTACCTTGAGTTTATATCTATTGTTTGCTCTTCTATTGTTGTGGTTGAAGCTGAAGTATTCATTGACAGGTAGGACATTGCAATAGATAATTTTATGTACTATACTCAGATTGAACTGAAGGTGGCATAGTTCTAGGTTGTCTAGGTCTAAAATTTCAAGTCTGGTGGCATAAGGTATTCTACTATGAGTAGAGGAGTGGAGAACTCTTCTTGTGAAATATTTCGGGACTTTCTCAATTGTATTAATATCAGATATGTAATGCGGGTTCCAGACTGATGAGCTGTATTCAAGTATTGGTCTAGCAAATGTTTTGTATGCTCTAGTTAGTAGTGTGATATTACCGGAGAAAAAGCTACGCAGGATTAGGTTTACAACTCTTCTTTTTTTTTCTTTTGTTGCCCTGCACAGGAGAATGGAGCTGGAAAGCAGGTTAGTGGGATGGAGAGGGAATGGGGATTTTGCAGTATCCTTCCCCTGCTACGCCCACCAAGCCATGCCATGCCCAACAAGCCACACTCACAGAACCGGTAGTACATATTTTTGAACCCCACCACTGATCTGATGACATCATATAACTTCTAGTCTTCCCATAGGCTCCAGGTACAGAGGGAGCACTGTTTATCAACTGATAGACCATGGAGCCGCAGTGGTGCAGTGGTTAGAGTGCAGTACTGCAGGCTACTTCTGCTGACTGCTGGCTGCCTACAATTTGGCAGTTCAAATCTCACCAGGCTCAAGATTGACTCAGTTTTCCATCATTCTGAGGTGGTTAAAATGAGGACCCAGATTGTTGGGGACAATACTCTGACTCCTTGAGAGGGCTGTAAAGGACTGCAAAGTGGTATATGAGTCTAGGTGCTCTTGCTCTTGCAAACTGGGATTGCCTGACGCTGTAGTCCAAAGAGTCAAGAAGGTAACACAATGATGGTTGATGTTCTTTTGTCAGAGTATGTGTTTCCTCCTTCTCCATTACTATTTACCAGGACAAAGTTCATTATATTATATAATCATTGTATTTGTGATTATGATCATGATTTATCACTTTTTGCTCGCATGTACACTGAGAGTTTATGTACCAGAGATAAATTCCTTGGGTGTCCAATCACTCTTGGCCAATAAAGAATTCTATTCTATCAAGAATTCTATTCTACATTGTAACAATACTCTTTGCGTGAGGCATCTACATAAATCTTGTCCATTTCTGGAACTTCATTACCACAAATCCTCTCTCTCTTGGAAGAAAGTGTATAGGACAAGACAACAATTTTTGCTTCAAATGTACTTGCAAATACATCACAACAGAGGAAGGGTTGCTTCCAGTGGTGGGTTTCCAAATTTTTTTCCTGCTGGTTCTGAGAGCGTGCTTTTTGCACCCACAGGGCTCAAAGACCACCCTCTGTATCAATGGGGGTGGGGTGAGCTGTTTTTACCTCAGCTGAGGTGCGGCAATCCACTCTGCAGAGCACATCAGCTGAGCTAAAAAACAAGGGAATATAGGACAGGAAAGGGCAGGCGCGTGTGGGTGGGGCCAATCAGAGGTGATATTTGCCGGTTCTCTGAACTACTCAAAATTTTCACTATCGGCATGCTAGAACTGGTCCAAACCAGCTGAATACACCTCTGGTTGCATTACTTACGCCACCAGTTCCAAGAGCTTCTTTGGTTCTACAGGAACAGGATAGATGACCTCTTCTATGTTCTCCCGATTACAGTTTGAGAAGGCCGTTGAAACGTGGATGAGGGCTTTGAGGTTCTTCATCTGGTGGGCCAGCTCCAGGAGCTGCTGGGTGCCCATGACATTCAGGAGAAGGGCATCCCTGTTCAATAAAGCACAAAAAGCCAGGATGAGGTTCACCTGGTGTCAGAGGAAGTCCAAACCAATCCTTCTGGCTCTTCTGAGATCCACTTCAAACACTGAAGAGGAACATAATTCCACAGAGATAAAACTGCTGTGCTGGATTTGGAAATCTGTCCTCACTGCTTTGGTGTCAGTGGTATCTCACGTGGTATGGAGAAAACCACAAGTGGAAATTACATCATCTTACAAAAGGTCTCTGTTGTAAAATTGGAAATATACCTCTGGCATGGTTGAATTTACAAATTATTGAATGAATGAATGAATGGAGTGAATGAATGAATGGAGTGAATGAATGAATGAACCAACCAACCCACCATCCATTGCTCTTTCTTAGTAACTAATTTTTCCCTCTGAGAATGTCTTCAGGAATGGCCTGGAGGTTGTTATATCAAAGTGGTGATTTCCAATAAAATGAAGGACGGAAGGAGAACTTACTTCAGAGGCTCATCAAATCGAACTGTTGCAGCACAATGGAAGATCACGTTGACCTCAGAGACCAGCTCCTCCATGTCTTCAGAAGAGATGGCCAGGTTTGGCTTGGTGAATTCAGCACTGATGGGCTTAATCTTCTCATGGAAATTGGGCCACTCTTCCCGGACTCTATCAAACACCTAGATTTTGAGACAACGTTCACTTAGCAAACAAGGAAAATGCTCCTGGTTCCTCAAGTCAAAACCCACTAGGAATGAATTTATTTTACGTTATTAATAGTAACATCAAATGCTGGCAGATAGAACCAAATTGACTGCTGAGCAGACATTTCAAATTTATGGATATATATACATACATACATACATACATACATACATACATACATACATACATACTATAGATCCAAACTTGTAAATACTGGCAACTACTGGCTGAATATTACTGTAGTTGTTGCATAGAAATACATTCCAATAATGGATTCCAACAGTTACTCCCTTCTGCATTCCCTCTGAATATTTAAATTTACTAATAGCATATCCCAGCCTACTTATCTTTACAAGTTGTGGCTGAAGTAAAACCACGATTCCAAGAAATCTAATCTTTGCTGCTATGGATAGATGTGCTTTCTCACCACAGCACCAAAGGCACAAGAATGTGGTGACTCTGACTGACTCACTAAAACCCTACTAGCTGCTATCTGTTTCTTCCCATCTTTGAATTCCTTACCTTGCATTTCAGCATATTCTCTACTCGAGTTTGTATGGAATGTCCAGCTTTGGGCCGCACACACACATAGATGGTTTTCACATCGTGGCAAGAACGGAGAAACTTCTCGATCAGCACTTTGCCCATAAACCCTGTGGCTCCTGTAACAAGGACTGACTTCCCACTGTAGTAAGCGCCAACCAAAGACACCGTGTCCTTCATTTCCAGGTGCTTGCTGGCAGGATCTAGCAGGAAAGTACATAAATCACAGCGCTCAATGTTCAAAACTTATGGAACAACCTTTGAAACAGCCTTCTGATGTGCAGGACATCTATACAATCAATCTGCTAAATCTTCCAACTGTAGAATCCAAGAGCTTTTAACAGAATAACAGTTGAAAGGAACCTTGGAGTCTTCTAGTCCAGTCCCTGGCTCAAGCAGGAGACTTTATACTATTCCAGACAAGTGGCTGTCCAGTCTTTTCTTAAAAGCTTCTGGTGATGAAGCACCCATAATTACTGGAGGCAAAGTTTCCATCCATTGTTTCTTGTCTTCTGCTGCTTTGGAAAATAGGTTGACCCCCACTTCTTCTTTATGCCAGCCCCTCCAATATTGGAAGGCTGCTTTCATTACAATTACTACCAACCTGCCTTCCATCGAGGACCTGTGTGCTGCTCGGATCAAAAAGAGGGCTGTGGAAATATCTACAGACCCCCTCACATCCCAGACATAAACTGTTTTAACTCCTACCCCTAAAACGACAATATAGAGCACTGCACACCAGAACAACTAGTCACAAGGACAGTTTTCCCCCAAACGCCATCACTCTGCTAAACAAATAATTCCCTCAACACTGTCCAGCTATTTACAAAGTCTGCACTACTATTACTATTAATCTTCTCATCACTCCTTATCACCCATTCTCTCCCACTTGTGACTGTATGACTGTAACTTTGTCACTGGTATCCTTACGATTTATATTGACTGTTTCTTAGTATGATTTGATTGCTTATTGTACCCTATGACTATCATTAAGTATTGGACCTGATGATTCTTGACTCTTGAAGAATGTATCTTTTCTTTTATCTACGCTGAGAGTATTTGCACCCAGACAAACTCCTTGTGTATCCAATCACACTTGGCCAATAAAGTATTCTAGTCTATTCTATCATGTCATCCTTCTTCTCAGTAGACTAGACATGTCCAATTCCTGCAACAGTTCTTCATACCTTTTAGCCTCCAGAACACATGAAGAATGGTTTCTGGAATAGGGTCTAGTCTAGTGGGAAAAAAGGGGGTGACGTGGTGGCTCAGTGGTTAAGACACTGAGCTTGTTGATCAGAAAGGTCGGCAGTTCAGCGGTTCGAATCCCTAGCGCCGCATAATGGAGTGAGCTCCTGTTACTTGTCCCAGCTTCTGCCAACCTAGCAGTTCAAAAGCATGTAAAAAATGCAAGTACAAAAATAGGGACCCCTTTGGTGGGAAGGTAACAGCGTTCCATGCACCTTCAGCATTTAGTCATGTTGGCCACATGAACACGAAGATGTCTTCGGACAGCGCTGACTCTTCAGCTTTGTAACAGAGATGAGCACCACCCCCTCGAACCTGAAATGACTAGCACGTATGTGCGAGGGGAACCTTTATGCTTTTAGCCTAGTGAAGAGAAGGATTAAGGGTAACTTGATAGTAGTCTTCCAAAATTTGATGGGCTGTCACAAAGAAGAGGCGGACAACCTATTCTCCAAAGCCTCTGAGGGCAAGATAAATAATGGATGGAAACTTGTCAAGGGAGTTGCAATCTAGAACAAAGGAGAAATTTCCTAATAGGGAAAATAGTTAATCATCTAGAATTGCGGGTGCTCCATTGCTGGAGGCTTTCAAATCAACTAATGTGCAACATTGCTGGAGTTGAATAACTGAATAACTTGGCTGCAAAATATATAAACCAAGGGAAACAAAAAGAAATGGTGCATCCCCTAAATGAAAGATATGTTTGGAAAATAAGATCAAAAGGTTATGGTCGAATGCAAGCAAGCCAGAACAGCCAAAAGAAAAGAAGTTGATGAACAAGAAGACCTGTTGTAAAGGCCTGGAGACTAGAACATATGAAGAACGGTTGTAGGATTTGGGTTTGGCTAGTCTAGAGAAAAGAAGAACTAGGGGTGGACGTGCTATCAATATTCCAGTATTTGAGAGACTGCTACAAAAAGGAGGGGGTCAATTTATTTTCCAAAGCACCAGAAGGCAAGACAAGAAGCAATGGATGGAAACTAATCAAGGAGAGAAGCAACCTGGGATTAAAGAGAAACTTCACAACAGTGACGACAATTAACCAGTGAAAGAGCTTGCTTTCAGAAGTTCTGGGTGCTCCATCACTGGAGGTTTTTCAGAAGAGTGGATGGTCACTTGTCTGAAATGATATAGGAACTCATGCCCGAGCAGGGAGTTGAACAATGGCCACTAATCAGTGGGCCATGGACCACTGGTGGTCCGTGAGAAAATTTTGGTGGTCCACAGAGAAATGTCACCCCCCCCAAAGCAATTAATCCAGGCTGCACAGGAACACAAGGCTGCACTGCCTACATAGTCCGCCCACCCACTGGTCCCCACTCTTCGGCCAAGCGCAAACCTTACCTTGAGTAGAGCCATTTGAGCTGGAATTATTGGTAGAGGTAAGACCGACGGCAGGGGAGGGAAATCCTCCCTGGGGTGACTTGCTGGCATTGGTTGGAAAGACGGTCCCATATTCCAGAGCTGCCGGAGTCAGAGGACTGGTCCTTTGGTCATCCCGGAGCAGCTACTCCAGTCCATGGCAGGCCGATGCACCTGGGTGGAGGAGCAGCTGCTCCGGGATGACCAAAGGGCCAGTCCTGTGACTACTGAAGCTCTGGAATATGGGACCGACTTTCCCACCAATGTCAGCAAATCACCGTCAGTCAAAATTCATATTAGTGGACTGCAGGATTTAAAATTATGAGTTTGGTGGTTCAAAAGATTGGCGGTCCAAAAGGTTGGTGACCCCTGGACTAGAAGAACTCCAAGGTCCCTTCCAACTCTATTCTGATTTTAAAGACCAAAGAATACTTGTAAGAAACATCATCTACAAAAAAAGGAAGATCAAGGAAGCACTGGAAATAATAAAGCAGCAAGCACCAGCCACAGCCAAGAAAATCAGTAGATGCAAAACTCAAACTACACACTACAGGCAAACTTTCTGGTTTCAATTGAATCAGAAAAGTTTCTATCAATCCATCAATTGAGAGATTGCAATGAACCAGTCAACATCTGTCAAAGAAGAAATCGTGCAGTTCTGGGCACAGCTGTGGGACAACCCACAGAAATTCAATTAGAATTCAGCTGGGATAAAGGAGTTGGATAAGAATAAAAAAGAGGCCAAAAGAACATAAAATAATACCAGAAATGGTGGAGAAAATGGCAAGGAAAATCAAGACTGGTCGGCACAAGGTGAAGATGAACTTCATGGTTTTGGGTTGAAATACTTAACTGGTCCCCACCCACTCATTTTTAAGCAGTTTAACAGCACACTGCAAGGAGGTGAAATTGAAGATTGATTAATATCTGTCAAAACTTACCTAACAATGAAAGAATCAATAAAAGGGGCAGCACCGGGCAACTACAGTCCAATGACCTACTGACAAACAACTGATCCAAACTCTGTCAAGGATCTTGGAGTACTCATCTCTAATGATCTAAGTGCTAGGGCCCACTGTAACTACATAACCAAAAAGGTGTTAAGAGCTGTTAACCTAATCTTAGCTAGCTTTTTCTCTGGTAATATTACACTACTAACTAGAGCATACAAAACATTTGCTAGACCAATACTCGAATACAGCTCATCAGTCTGGAACCCACATTATGTATCTGATATTAACACAGTTGAGAAAGTCCCGAAATATATCACAAGAAGAGCACTCCTCTATTTGTTGCAGAATACCTTATGCCACCAGATTTGAAATTGTAGACCTAGAAAATCTAGAACTACGCCGCTTTTGGTCCGATCTAAGTATGGTATATAAAATCATACATTGCAATGTCCTACCTGTCAATGAATACTTCAGCTTCAACTATAACCACACAAGAGCAAACAATAGATACAAACTCAAGGTTAATCGCACCTAACTTGATTTCAGGAAGTACGACTTCAGCAACAGAGTGGTCATGTCTGGAATACTCTACCTGACTCTGTGGTTTCTTCCCCAAACTCCCCAAACTTTAACCTTAGACTGTCTACTATTGACCTCACCCCTTTCCTAAGAGGTCTGTAGGGGGCGTGCATAAGTGCACCAACGTGCCTACTGTCCCTGTCCTATTGTTTCTTTCTTTCTTTCTTTCTTTTTCTTATATGTATCCATGTATTCATAACTATGTTTTTACTTATACCTTTTATCTTGTAAGCACTTGACAAACCAAATAAATAAACAAACAAACAAATAAATAAATAAAACTTTGAAATTCCTCAGTGATATGGTAGCTGATGCATCCAACAGCTTCTAGTTGAACTCTCCCCATCTGAGAAGAAAGGAATACAGCCCAAACAGCAGGGGAACAAAAACTAAGCTTGTCCCAAAGCAAAGGTGCTTTTTCAAGAGGCAACTGGACTTGCTGGTTTTTTCTTTGAAGACATTTCACTACTCATCCAAGAAGGTTCTTCAGTTCAGAAGCCGAGGAAGCCAAGGAAGCTTCTTGGACGAGAAGCAAAATGTCTTCAAAGAAAATCCAGAATGTCCAGTTGCCTCTTGAAAAAGCACCTTTGGGGCAACCATGACCTGGAGGACTGAGAATCTCCATAAAAGGTAAGCTTCTAAACACCAGTTTGGAAATCTTCAAGAGAAAGAAGAGCATCCTGAATGTAGCTTCAATTGATTACAATAAGGCATTTGACTCCCTACCACATAATTGGATACTCAAGTGCCTGGAAATAAGAGGGCTCAGTAGAAAGGTCAATAGAAACACCAGAAAGTTGTGCAAAGTTCCATGTCACAATGGAAGACACCATTGTTAGTCAACAGTGATAGACTGGGAAAGGTCTATCACAAGAGAGGAATGTTTCAAGGGAACTCATTGTCACTACTATTGGTTATCATTCCACCAATTCTTTTGTCAGGCCATGGCTATCAAAAAAAAAAATCAAAACATCTGCCAGGTTATCCAAATTCATTCACATGGACGATCCAAAGCTATGTGAAAAAACATCATCAATAGAATAGCTGTTCATCACAGTCCATATGCACAGCCAAGATATTGCAATGGAGCTTGGATGGAGAAATGTGGCACCCTTACCATCAACAGGAGAAAAATAATGAAAGCTGAAGGAATCAAGATGTCCCATGGAAATAATATCAAGAATCTGGATAAAAAGAAGATCGCAAATATCTGGGCAATCCTCAAGCTGACAACTTCAAGCTCATGGACATCAAGAAGTAAATACATCATGAGAGTGAAGAAGATCTTAAAGTCCAAACTCAGTGGAGGAAATATCATCAAGGCAATTTAACACCTGGGCAATTCCATCCATTAGATAAAACAGCTGGAATAATGGATTGGACTCAAGCAGAATAAAATCCCTTGGATAGGAAAACCAGGAGAATGACAATGAATCATGCCCTTCAGGCATACAGTGATGTTGGCAGGCTCTACTTACCAAAGGAAATAGGTGAGTATGAAATATTGCAAGCATACCAGGGTTGAAGAAGAAAAAAGAAATATCCGAAAGACAGTGAGAACGATGCACTGAGTTAGTTTACCGAGTACTGTAGAGAGTAAACTGACCCATGAGAAAGGCTAAATAAAGAACAGAAAACGCTCGTGACAAAACAAACTATGTCATGGCTGGTGCACACACGAGCACACCTAGACACAAAATGCAGCAGGCAAAGCAAATAACAAGAAGATTTCACAAATACTGTCTCTGCAAAAAAGTTGATTGAAACAGTAGGCCACGTGGTTAGCTGTTGCCAGAAGATTGTGCAAACCAACTACAAACAACAACATGACAAACGCAGCAACAAATGGCGCACCGGAATATCTGTAACACATTGAACACAACAGTTTACTTTTAACAACATACCAGTGTTACTTTTCAATTTTGTACATTTAACACCAGCAACATCTGTTTATCCCAGGTAGATGAAAATACCAGATCCAGTCTAAACATCTGATTGACCATCCAGCCACCCATAATCATAATAGTCCTCACTTAATGATTGCTTTGTAAAGCAACTGTTCAAGTTATGAAGATGATGACTAAGTAACTATACAACCAATCCTCATGTTTTGCATGTCTGTAAAGGGACGCGGTGGCTCAGTGGCTAAGACACTGACCTTGTCAAATCAGAAAGGTCAGCAGTTCGGCGGTTTGAATCTCTAACGCTGCGTAATGGAGTGAGCTCCTGTTACTTGTCCAGCTTCTGCCAACCTAGCAGTTCGAAAGCATGTAAAAATGCAAGTAGAAAAATAGCGACCACTTTGGTGGGAAGGGAACAGAGTTCCAAGCGCCTTTCGGCATTTAGTCATGCCGGCCACATGACCATGGAGACGTCTTCAGACAGCGCTGGCTCTTCGGCTTTGTAATGGAGATGAGCACCAGGTGTATCTCCCTAGGGGATGGGACCCACAACATTCCTTGCCTCTCCACTCTGGTGAGTCTGGGAGATGTGACCGGCAATAGACAATCCCTCAGATAACCTGGTCCAAGCTTAAATTTTACCCAGAAGTAAATCTGCATACAATAAGGAGCTTAAGTGGAGAAGGGCTTCTTTTCACCCAGGTTAGTAAAACTTCCAGCCTATTCACAGGGAAGCATTCCATACATGTTTGAACCATTCCTATGCTCAGACCTTCCAACTCCTTAATGACTCAGCGGCTTACACCCCCCACCCCCAAAATGGAGAAAAACCAATACAGATAGATAAAATCACAACCAACCAGAGGATGAACTCAATATCTGTAACACCTGCAACCGTCCCTTCCCCCCATATGAGCTCTTACTCACCAGATATAAGTGATTTAAAAAAAAAAATAGTATTGTGCCTTGGGAGAATGAGAGGGAATCTGTAATGTGCTCTCCACAGTTCAGTTTCTAAATCTTCATATATATGTATATATATATATATATAAACAGGTGTGGCCAAGCAAAATCATCATCGATGCTATTACTCTGGCATTCTTGATTTCATAATGCTTGGCATTTCAAAAAAGAAAAAAGAGGATTTAAATAAGCCAATTAGTTGGGACATTAGCTTTCATCAATCAGTTTTTTGAAAGGTTACATCATTATTCTAATGTGCCTTCTGATCTTCATCATCCTAACAATGGCTGCTTGCAAGTCAGACCAGTCTTGCAACAATTGCAATCACGTGCACCTTACAGGATATGAGTCAAGTGCTGTCTTTTAGAGGATGAGTGCAGTCACAGTCTCAAGAAACATGGTACACTAAAGGCAATAATGAGGTCAATTCAGTTTGTTTACATTTTGAAGCCATTCATAAAAATATATCAAACACAGCAGCTTCTCTGTGTGTGTGTGTCTCTCTGTCTCTATTTCTCTCTGTGTGTGTCTTTTTCCATCTCTGTCTCTGTCTCTGTCTCTCTCTCTGCCTCTGTGTCTCTGTCTCACTCTTTGTCTCTCTCTGTGTGTCTCTCTGTCTTTGTCTCTCTGTGTGTGTGTGTCTCTCTGCCTCTGTGTCTGTCTCACACTTTGTCTCTCTCTCTGTGTCTATCTGTCTCTATCTCTCTCTGTCTTTCTCCATCTCTGTCTCTCTCTGTGTGTCTCTGTCTCTGTCTCTCTGCCTCTGTGTCTCTATCTCACTCTCTGTCTCTTTCTGTTTCTCTGTGTCTCTCTCTCTGTGTATGTGTCTCTCTCTGTCTCTTTCTGTCTCTCTGTGTGTCTCTGTCTCTCTCTGTGTCTGTCTCTGTCTATCCCTTTGTGTATACAGGTAGTCCTAGATTTACCACTACAATGGAGCCCAATTCATTTATCTCTTGATAAATGAAACATTTGTTAAGGGAATTCCGCCTCATTTTATGACATTTCCTGCCACCGTTAAGTGAATCACTGCAGTTATTAAGTTTGTAACACCATTGTTAAGTGGGTCTGGCTTCCCCATTGACTTTGCTTGTCAGAAGGTCACAAAAGTGGGATCCCATGACCCTGGGACATTGCAACCGTCATAAGTATGAGTTTGTCTCCAAGCACCTGAATTTTGATCACATGACCATGGGGAGGCTGCAATGGTCATAAGTGTGAAAAATGGTCATGTCTCTTTTCCCCATGCCGTTCGAACTTTGAACAATCACTAAATGAACTGTTGTAAGTCAAGGACTGCCTGTATATGGAAGATAAAATTTATCCACTATTTACATTTCCTGCCTTTCATTGATTTTTAAATATGTCCAGCTGTGCATCCTTTCATTGTTGTTCCAGTTACTTGAGGTATAAGGATTTCGCTACTGGACATCTTAACTGTAATTTTTTTTTCTAACAAGCCAAGACTTATAACCACTATAATATCACTACATTCTGTTAAAGTGGCTTCAGAAACACTAGAGAACATAGAAGCTTTTGACTCCCATTAGAGACATTCTATTTTGGGCAAAGCAGTCAATGAACGGGTGGTGTCATTTTGCATGGAAGTAAACCATTCCAGACCAATTCAAAGGGAGTCCTTGAGGTTCTCCAACAGATTCTAACATTAACGGAGTTGGAAGGGGTCTTGTAGGTCATCTAGTCCAATATCCTGTCGAAGCAGGAGATCTTACACCATTTCTGACAGATGGCAGCCCAGTCTCTTCTTGAAAGCTTCCAGTGATGAAGCTCCCACAACTTCTCCTTATTTCCAGGTTGAATTTCATCCTTGATCAGTTTCTATCCATTATCCCTTATCTGGCCTTCGGGTGCTTTGGAAAATAGCTTGACTCCCTCTTCTCTGTGTCAGAGAACCCTTAAATATTGGAACACTGCTAGGTGTTCACTCCCCCAGGTGAACCAAGGGGGAAAGGGCAGCAGGGGAAGATTCTGTATTTTCATTGGGAAGGGGTGAATACAGAGATTCATCATCCATTCCTAGCCTCCACAAATGGTTGTGTGTGCACCTTCTGGACAGTGTTGGTTCCTGGCAGTTGGTGGGAGCAGTGTGCATCTTGCTTCATGCCTTCTATGGGTACATAGACTTGTGCCTCTTATTTGAGTATTGTCTATTGTTACCCTAATTTGAGCTGGTTGCTATTAAGAACCCCTTGAAATCCCAGAGCTGCATCTGAAAGTCGGAAATGGGTAAAGTGTCTCTAAATTAGATAACTGTAAGCTCCATCTGTCTGGGTTCAAGGAAGTGAAATGGATGCGTCACCATGCACCAAGTGGTTTCAGGCTAGATTAGCAAGCACAAACCTTGCACAACTAATTCATTGATGATGAACTGAAACTATATGTTTGATTGTAGTTGCTATAGACCAGTGGTGGCTAACCTTTTTGGGCTCCTGTGCCAAAAATTGTGCACGCACTTGCACGCTCGTGCTCGTGTACCAGCACCCAGAAGGCAATGCACCTCCCACGCCCCCTATGCATGCGTGCGCAATCCCCACTCACCCCCACTGCCCCCTTACCTGCACTGCATCTCACAGCTGATTTTTGGCGTCCCAGAGGCTTCAGAAAGGCTTCTGCAGGCTTCTGCAAGCTTTGTAGGCCGAAAGCTAGCCCCATTTTGTCACTTCTGGTATTTTCTGAAAAATAGGAAGTGATGAAACGGGGCTGGTTTTTGGCCTGCAAAGCCTGCAGAAGCCTGCAGAAGCCTCCCTCAAGCCTTTGGGAAGCCAAAAAAGGCCTCAAACCGGCCAAAAATCAGCTGTGAGGCACACACATGAGCAGTGAGGTAAGTTTGCCTGTAGCTTGCATGCCGGCACAAATGTCTTTGCGTGCCACCTGTGGCACGCATACCATAGGTTCATCATCACAGCTATGGACCATAAATCATATAGTATGTATGTTCACTTCCTCTTCATACCATGCACTGTCTCCTGGCAGCATCTTGATATAATTTGATTGTTTGATTATATACCATCAACCTAGAAATAATGTTAGCATATTGAAATATGTTGATTGATTATATGTCATTAACTCATTGTGGACTCTTTGTCAGAGTATATTCCTGAACCGGGATAGAGCTTGGTAACAAGGTCAGCCGATGAGAGCTGAATTGAGGGCTGAAACTTAAAGAGAGAATCTGGGTGTGGTTTATCTCTGTTCTGTGCTCAGCTCTAAGGTGAAAGAGAAACTAACTTGATTGCCATCTAAACGGAAAGTATTCTGTTCTGAGCCTTCTGACCTGTTGCTTGTTTTTTTTGCACATGTTACATTGAGTGGTGGAATTCAAAACTTTTTACTACCAGTTCTGTGGACGTGGCTTGGTGGGTGTGGCAGGGGAAAGTTACTGCAACATCCCCATTCTCTCCCCACCCCACTAACCTGCTTTCCAGCTCTGTTCTCCTCTGCAGGACAACAGAAGAAGATCCAGCCGATCAGCTGGGACTCAGGATGTTGTAGAGCGATGGAACAGATGAGGCTTAGACCAGAGCATACAAGTAACAGACTTTATTCAGGGGAATAAAGGGTTGTCGCGTCTGCCAGCTAACAAGGCAGACTGCAAGCGAACAACGGCTGGCTCTGCTCGACAGCCGGCTTTTATAGCCGACTGTCAAACGGAGCCAACCAATGGGAGCTGCTGCTGCTCCCGCTCAAACAACGGACCAGGTTGGGGACTTCAACCAGTCCTAAAGACATAACACCCCTCCCCCCTAGCTGTGAACATGCATAGTCCTTGAGATACGAGGGTGGACTGCGCTGGCGACCGGAACGTCGTAGTTCAGGGAGACTGCTGGTGTGCATCGAGTCCATGGAACGAGGCTCGGAGGTCGCAGGGGCATCCACTCAGCTCGGTGTGGGATCTCGGGAAAAGGACGACTCCCCTCGTTCGGGCTGGCTCGGGAGACCGTCTCGGTCTGGATGATTGGTGACCCTGCTGGGTGGATGTGGTGGAGATTCTGGTTGGCAGTCCGGGTCCCTTCTCGGTTCACTCTGTTCGATTGGAGCTGTCAGGTCTCTCAGGGAGCTTCCTTCTGGGATCTGGACGGGAATTCGAGGGCTGGCCGGTGGATTCGGTTCAGTGTCGGTCAGGCCGTTCTGCCACCTCCTTAGTTGGTCCAGGTGTCTCCGCCACACGCGACCATCCTCCAACTGGACCCGGTAGGATCTTGGACCCGTGACAGCCACGATCTGCCCTGGCACCCACAACGGATCCCCTGCGTAGTTCCTCGCAAAAACTGGGTCCTGCAGGGCGAAGTCTCTGACCTGGCTGTCAGATCCTAAAGGAGTGGCAGGGCAGTAATGGGGGTGCAATCTGTCTAGGGTAGTCCTTAAACGTCTCCCATTAAGAGTTCAGCCAGGGATTTGTTAGTGCTCGTGTCATATGCTGGCTAAGGAGAAAACGAGACAACTTGGAATGCCAGTTTTCCTGACCGAATCGGGCTAGCGCCTCCTTAGCTGTCCTTACTGCTCTCTCTGCCATCCCATTGCTGGCTGGGTGAAAGGGGGCCGTGAGGACGTGTTGGATGCCCAGATTCGCGACATACATACTAAATTCACAGGACGTGAACTGTGGCCCGTTGTCGGAGACTAGCGTGTCTGGAAGCCCATGAGTTACGAAAAGCCGGGTTAGGGCTTTAACGACTGCCTGTGTGGTGATTGTGGGAAGTAAGGCCACATCTATCCACTTAGAATAAGAATCCACAACCACCAAGAAGGTTTTGCCATGCACAGGCCCGGCTAGGTCGATGTGTACCCGCGACCATGGGTCATTGGCGCTCTCCCACTTGGTGGGTGAGGCGGTTGGTGGGGCTGCCCTGGATTCTTGACAGGGTTGGCACGAGCTTACCCACTTGGTGATCTGATTGTCCATCCCGGGCCACCATACGTAACTGCGAGCCAGTGCCTTCATTCACACGATCCCCGGATGGCCCTCGTGCAGCACCTTCAATATGGGTACGCGAAGAGAGGTTGGGATGATGACTCTGGTACCCCACAGCAGACAACCCTGGAGCTTGGATAATTCCTGTTGACGTGTTTTAAATGGGGTAAAGTCAACTGAACACTTTGTTTCCGGCCACCCCCTCCCCACCCAGTCCAGAACCTGGGCAATTATTTTATCTTTCTTGGAGTGGGCCGTGATGTCATCTGCAGTCACTGGTAATTTGAGTTCGTTGACTTCGAAGATTGCGTGCACCGGAGCTGGGTCCCCGACTGGGGTTGGCAAGGGGCAACGGCTGAGGGCATCTGCGTGGCTTAAAGTCTTACCGGGGCGATAGACCAATTTGAACGAGTAGGCCGCCAGGAACAGGGTCCATCTCGTCATCCTGGGGGACAGTATCTGTGGAGTTTGCCTGTCCCCCGATAAAAGTCCCAAAAGCGGCTTGTGATCAGTAATGAGTTCGAAATGGTGGCCGAAGAGAAATTCGTGGAATTTTTTAACTGCCGCTACTGCAGCCAGGGCCTCCTTATCAATCTGGCTGTAGTTTCTTTCAGTCATGGATAAAGTCCTGGAGAAGAAGGCAATTGGTGCCTCGGAGCCATTGGGGAGTCTGTGACTTAGAACAGCTCCTATCCCAAAAGGGGATGTGTCAGCGGCTAAGACCAACGGAAGGTGTTGGTTGAACTGAATTAAAACGGCTTCAGAGGTGAGTAGAGATTTGACCGCTTTAAATGCATGGGATTCTTTGGGTCCCCAGTGCCATGGAGTGTCTTTGTCTAATAACCTGTGCAGGGGTTCAGCGACTGAAGCTTTGTGTGGTAAGAATGAAGCGTAGAAATTTAATAAGCCCAGGAAGGCTTGTAGTTCCGTTTTATTGGTAGGTGTGGGTGCCTCGTGGATAGCTTTTACTTTTGACTCCACTGGGTGGATGCCTGAGGCGTCTAACGTATATCCTAGAAAGTCCACCTGTCTAGTGGCGATGGTGCATTTCTCCCGTTTGAGTCTGAGACCATGCTGTCTAAACTTCTCTAAAACTGCCCTGACCCTCTGGAGGAGCTGGGGCCTGTCCATAGCGGAGACCAAAATATCGTCAAAATAGGGAACTACTCCCGGAAGACCTTGGAGAATTCTCTCCATTAATGACTGAAAAATACCTGGGGCTACGCTAACGCCAAATTGGAGGCGTTTACACCTGAATGCCCCTCTATGTGTTACTATGGTTTGTAAGTCTGCTGTGTGGCTGTCGACAGGAAACTGTTGATATGCCTGTGACATGTCAAGTTTGGCGAAAATGGTGCCGGGTTCGAATGTGTGCAAAAGGTGCTGGATGACTGGAACAGGGTATGCGCTAACCTGAAGATAATGGTTGAGGGTCATCTTATAGTCAGCACAAATTCTCAGACTAGTCTATGGAGAAAGAGATGGGTGTGCCATTGTAGCAACCCAGCTCGCTACTGAAAACGTCGGAATAGTCCGAGAATAGTGTGTCTACATCAGAAGTTGATACAGCATGAATCCCTGTTAAGCTAAGGCCGAGAGAGGGGAACCAATCTAACCCCAAAAGAGTAGGGAGGGCACCATTAACCACCACTAGAGGCAGATGGCCTTTGAAGGTTTGGAATTTAACAAGGAACTTGCCTTTTCCAAGGACTGGGATGTTCCTCCCTTGGTAGTCCCTCAGGGTGAGGTGGCACCTTTGAAGCTGCTCCCTTGTCAGACTGGGCTGGATCTTCTTTAATGTCTCCCAGGAGATAATTGAGAGCGCTGACCCCGTGTCTACTTCCATGCGGCAAGGTTTACCTTCTAAAGAGACAGAAAGTGTAATTTTATTGGGGGTATGACAGGTGTGGTTAGCGTGGTAGCACGTGTAACAATCTTCTACTTGCCTTTGGAGACTGGGCGATGAAGAAGACTTCTGAGGAAAAACGCGTGCTGCCTGGCAAACTCTTGCAAGGTGACCTTTCTTGTGACAATTCAGGCAGCTGGCGTTTCTGAACCTACAAGATGCCCGGGAGTGGGAACCTCCACAGGTTAGGCACAAGGGAATTTGTTTTGGGCCACTGATGTTTCCCTGCCTCGCTCCTACCTGTGGCTGTTTCATCGGCTTGAGACGATGGATGTCAGAGACTTCTGCGGGGTCATCTTCGCCCATCACCTCTTCTGAGTGGATTGTGGAAGTACCCGGCTTGGGTATGGTACCCTGGATCTCAGCTGCCGAGTGGGTGGAGAGTTCAGCAGCCAGGGCTTCCTCCACGGCCTGGGAAAGATTTAAGTCTTTCCTGGCCAGTAAACGTCTCTGGAGCCTTAGATCTCTTACCCCGCAGACGAGTTGGTCGAGCAGCATGTCATCTACATAGTTCTTAAATTCACATTGTAGAGCTGCTGTCCTCAGGGCGGCCGTGTACTGGTTGATAGACTCCCCCTCGGCTTGCTTCCTCATCCTGAACGCGAAACGCCTTGCGATCTGTGAAGGTTTTGGGGAATAATGGTTAGAGAGTGTTTCCTGTATTTCGTTCCACGGAACGTTTCTGATCTCACGTGGTGCGAAGAGTGCCGTGGCGGTGTCAAAGACCTCAGCCCCACAGTAGCTTAGGAAGTATGACTTCTTCCTATGTTCCGCAGCATCAGCCAGACCAATGGCATCTAGGAAGTGATTGAAGCGGTTCTTATAGGAGTCCCATTTTTCCTCATTGGGTTTGAAAGGTGGGAATGCCGGATTGGCATTCATTTTGGGATCCTCAGTCTCTCAGCAGACTAGGCTGTCTCTCTGGGTGGTCGTGGCCCTTTGGATTTGCGCTTATTTCGAGCGCTGGCGGCTGCGGCTGCAGCGCCCAAGACTCACTCTGTGAGTATCAGCCTCATGAAGGCAGTTTAAATTTCGCGCTCTCTGCGCGCATTGGCGGCGGTGGCTAACAGTGCCGTACTAGCTTCAGTGATTTCAGCTCAGTGGCAACAGTTGAAATTCGTGCTCTCTGGGAGCGTTGGCGACTGTGGCTACAGCGCCGTGCTTCGCTTGAGTGATTTGAATTCAAACGACAGCGGTTTGAATTACGTGCTCTTCTGCGAGTGAGGCGGCTGAGGCTTTCAGCACCGTGACTTCCAGCTCAGATCGCAGTGGTTTGAGCTCAAGCTCTCTGTGAGCGAGGCGGCTACGATTCAGCGCCGTGGTTTTAGCTCTTTTGAATGTGGGTGCTTCTGGCTAGCCTGCAGACATATCCCACCCTCGTTGCCAGTGTTGTAGAGCGATGGAACAGATGAGGCTTAGACCAGAGCATACAAGTAACAGACTTTATTCAGGGGAATAAAGGGTTGTCGCGTCTGCCAGCTAACAAGGCAGACTGCAAGCGAACAACGGCTGGTTCTGCTCGACAGCCGGCTTTTATAGCCGACTGTCAAACGGAGCCAACCAATGGGAGCTGCTGCTGCTCCCGCTCAAACAACGGACCAGGTTGGGGACTTCAACCAGTCCTAAAGACATAACACAGGAGGCAGTGAATAGATGGGGATGGGCAGGGGTGGGATTCTACCGGTTCTGTCCACTTCTGTAGAACTGGTTGCTCTGAAAAGCAGCAAACAGAGAGCAGACATAGAATCGGTTCTAGGTCTGCTGCTGTTTTGGCCCACCCGCCTGCCTAGGCTCTTACCTGACCTTTATTTCCTGCTTTTTCAACTGCAGCTGCTTTGCGTGACACTGCTGCGGTTGAACAAGCAGGAAAAAAAGGGGCTTTTCCAGCCTCTGTGCACTCGCACGCAGCACTGCTCAGCTGTCCGGCCAGCTCAGCAGGTCGTAAATTGCACTTGCGCGATTTGCGTGCGCGACGCAGAGCAACAGAATAGGTAGTTATACCTGTTGGATCCCGTCCCTGGGGGTGGAGCCAGTCAGAGGTGGTATTTGCCAGTCTCTGAAGTACTCAAAATTTCCCTACCGGTTCTCCAGAACTGCTGAATACCAACTCTGCCAGGGATCTACATCCTTACTACATTCCAGCCACTGCAGAATCACCAAGGCAAGCTTTGCATATGGCAGACTACTGATCAACGTGTGGGACTGCCATGGAATAAGCCTTGTTACAAAGCTCGGAGTCTACCGAGAAGTAGTGCTAACTACCCGGATGTATGCCAGTGAGACTTGGACTGTATATAGGAGGCATGCTAAGCAACTGAACCACTTCCACATGACCTGCCTCCAAAGACTTCTGAGGATCCAGTGGCAGTACAAGGTGCTAGACGCATATGTCCTCTCCAGAGCAGGCCTGCCATCAGTCCACACCCTGGTGATGAAAGCCCAGACACTCTGGGCAGGCCATGTTGTAAGGATGCCAGACCACTGCCTCCGCAAACAGCTCCTTTATGGTTGTTGTGGTTCGCCGGCAGCAGCTGCGTATGGGTGAGGTCTCGGAGAGCGAGGACTCAGGTGAGGGCCCTGTGTGTGAGGCAGGGATGGGGCCAGGACCATTAGGGAGTGGAGTGCTGCCTTCAGAGATTGTGGAGGCTGGCAGCAGCGATGAAGAGATCCCCGAGGAGCCTGGGCCCAGCGCGCATGTGCGCAGGGCGGCTCGAAGGAAAGAGCAGCTGCAGCAGCACAGGTGACTCAGGAGTAAGGCTGCAAGGTAATGGCCCCTCCGTGAAGAGATAAAAGCCAGCTGAGAAACTGCAGTTCTTTTTTTTTTTTGCGAATGTTTTATTCAATTTTCAACTATTACAGGAAAATAAAATATTTTTTCAGTGAACAGCATGATTCCAGGTTAACAAATTTCCATTACAAACATGACTTTCATTTCCTATTCATCTTTCACATTTAATAACTTATCTTAATCTTACTTTATATATTTTATTTAATTTTAAATAAAATAATAAAATTATTTTATAATTGTAAAATATATAAAATTATTTTATAATTTTTCCAATACATTGCTTAATCTATTTCTTTAAATCCTTAATGCATCATTATATATCTTCATATACATTGTATTTTATCTTCTTTTCTGTCAGGTCTGCAATTTACTCATCTATATTTAATTCATCATTCCAAAAATTCACACATTTCCAACATAGAAAAAATAACAACAAAGCAACACTCCTATTATTGCCAATTTCAAGGTGCCGCCCCTGTGGTTAACATATCACATAATTAATCTCCCCTAAGATTCCTATAATTTAACTTTGAGTTGGCATGTTAAAGAAGAAGAAAAAAGATATAATAATAACTTTCTAATAGTTACTACATCACATATATCTCTTTTAAGCCTTGGTCTGCAAATTCCCTTTCATATTACATAAAAGATATATCTAAATTAAGAAAATTATAAATAAAATAGACATAATTAATCCCATCATTTCATAAGAAGTAATATTGTTTTCTCTTTAACATTACTCCTGCTCTGTTTGCCCTAGCTTATTAATTCATTTAATATTATTAATATCTTTATTCTGGTTAACTCTCTTAATTTCATATCATAAAGAAGAAAAAACAATCACTATAATAATAAAACAATATCAGTCCCCATCTCCTGTTTTAATAATCTATATTCCATGTGGGATCTATGATTCTTTGTTCTTTGTGTACGTGCTAGGACAACGGAGCCTTCTGGTGGTTGGCTGGAACACGGAGCAAGGAGCAAGGACAAATTGTTGACATTTCTGGCAACTGTAGCAAACTGTAGCAAACTTAAACTTTGCAGCCTTGTATGCTTTATGCGAATGATCAGTGCATGTTGTGTGATGTAATGCGTTTGTGATAGGACGTTAACAAAAATTGCTACGTTAACAAAGATTGCTTCTAATAAAAGAGGGTTTCAGAGTTTGCTCTGAGCTCTCATCCTGGGACAACCTTGTGTTGTGTCTTTTTTCCATGAGAGACCACCACAAGTGGTGACCCCGACGTGATCTGCTGCGAGCAGATACGGGTTCTGCTCTCCTGTACTTATCGCCTGGAAGAGGCAAAGGTGCGCACCATAATCAATAACTGTCGCAGGCGACGATTATCTTCGTAAGTATGGGAGGAAAACTGTCACAGCATCAGGAGAAGCATATTACAGAGTTGTTGAAGTTAGTCAGAACCAATTTCTTTATCTTTAGTTGTTCTGGTAGGGAAAAAAACTGTTTGTCACGATCTAATGTTAAATTGTTAATGCATACTGTATGGATGCAGTGTCCATGGTACCCTGAACGAGGTTCCTTAAAATTGGAAACGTGGAGACAGATTGGCAATGTTCTCCACAATGAGCCTCGGGCTGATTCAGAAGTTTTAACTTATTGGAAGATGGTTATTACTGCTTTAGAAGCCCAGGAACAACCATTATTGAAACCATTATTGGACCCACCTCCATATCAAAATAAGGTAGTCTTGCGTCCGCCTGTCTCGAGATTGGAAGATGTGGTATCTCCCCCGACAGCTCCTCAAAATCCATCAGGAGATGTCAAGGTGGGAACTCCTAAAATAAATACACCCCATGCTGGGAGAGTTCAAGCAGCTATGCAAACGGCTTTTCAAGCAGGACAGAGAGGGAGGAGATTGACTCCATGCAATTGTTTCCCCTTCAGAGGCAAGTTGATAATGCAGGAAATTTACAGGCTGTCTGGAATCCACTGCCTTTATCTCTTTTACGGGAGGTAAAGAAATCTGTGAAGGAGTTTGGCATACAAAGTCCGTATGTTCAGGGTTTGCTTCACAGTTTGGGGCAAGCTCAAAAGATGATTCTGCAAGATTGGAAAGACTTAATGAGAATGATTCTGAACGGGACACAATACGTGGTATTTGATGCAGAATATCAAAGAGAAGCAATTAACAAAGGAAATAATTCAGGGGGTTTGTATATTCCTGATAAAATCTATGGGGCTGGGCAATTTGCAACCGTGGAGCAACAGGCAACAAATCTGCCGGATCATTGCTTCCCCATTGTTATGGTCGCTGTTATGGGAGCGCTAAGGCGAGTGGAGGAGGCAGGAGTGCCTACTAAATCCTTTTCACAAATCAAACAAGCAGCTACAGAGCCATACGCAGATTTCCTTGAGAAGCTCCAAAATGCCATTCAGCGACAAATTTCTAATCCGGAAGCTGCGAAAGAACTCTTGATGAAATTGGCAGTGGAAAATATAAATACAGATTGTAAGCGGGTTTTGCAGCCTTTGGTCGCGCGGGGGGAGGCAACCTTGGCAGATTTGATTAAAGCTTGTGCAGTAGTAGGTTCGCAATCTTATAACATGGAGACCTTGGCTGTAGCTTTGCAAGAGGGTCTTAAACCTACTGGGAATTGTTTCAACTGCGGGAAGCCTGGGCATTTCAAAGCCCAATGCCGGGCCCCAGGGGGAGGTGCTGCTCTTTTTCGGAAGAAACTTCCACAGCAGAACTCAAATCCTGGGGCAAGTCCAAAAACAGTATGTCCCAAGTGTAAAAAGGGTTTCCACTGGGCGAATCAGTGCCGCTCTCAGGCTGCACCTTCGGGAAACCGATAAGGGGGTACGCAGCTAACCCTGCTCCAAAGGTTGCACCTGTGCTCAATGCATCATCAGCGACTACAGGAAGTGCTGGTCTGGACTTACGAATGTTAAAAGATATCATTATAACTTTTCCAAATCAAGTTTATATTGAGGACACCCATTTAAAGGGGCTCCCTTCCTCCGCAAACGGTAGGATTGGTCTTGCCTCGTTCCTCAGCTTCTAAGAAAGGGTTTTTTGTGATTCCAGGGGTTATTGATCAGGATTATACAGATATTATAAAAATTCAATTTTATTCAGATGTACCTGCTTA
Organism: Pseudonaja textilis; assembly: GCF_049901715.1. Taxonomy (NCBI): domain Eukaryota; kingdom Metazoa; phylum Chordata; class Lepidosauria; order Squamata; family Elapidae; genus Pseudonaja; species Pseudonaja textilis. The sequence goes on along the minus strand of NC_141994.1, from coordinate 20,248,617 downwards.
ATCTTGCAGCTGGAGACTCCATTGCACAATTGATAGTGTTACCCTATACTCCAATTAATCCGTTGGTAGGGAAGCCTCAGATAGGGGGTTTTGGCTCTACGGAATGTTGTTCAGAGCTATTGGCCTTAGTGAAAAACATTAAGCCATCTCAGCCCAAGTTGAATTTTCTTATAGAAGGGAAATTGTTTTCTGGTGTTGTAGATTCCGGAGCAGATGTTTCGGTAATTCGGCAAGAAGAATGGCCCAAAGAGTGGCCTATGGAAGATTCTCCGGCTGTAAGCGGGGTAGGAGGTATGCAATTTGCTAAAAGTAGCGTTAAATGGCTTGTGGTTACCCATGAATACAGGGGCAATTCAGGCTGTAATTCAGCCACTGGTAATGCCTTTGCATGTCAATTTATGGGGCCGTGATTTGCTTTCTCAATTTGGAGCTACCATAACTTTGCAGGATTGAGATGCTAAAATTAACTTTATTGTCCGAGGTTCCTGTGTGGGTGGACCAATGGCCTTTAACCACTGAGAAATTGTCTGCTTTGCATGAATTAATACAGGAGCAGCTGGGTCTGGGTCGTATTGAGCCTACCACGCCCTTATCAAACAGTTTCGCCTTCCTGGGGAGGAGGCTGCAGCTATTATACAACAATGTCCTACATGCAGCTTACAAGCAGCTGCTCTCCCTCAGGGTGTCAACCCTAGAGGGACGCAATGCTGCCAGTTGTGGCAAATGGATGTCACCCAGTATCCTGGGTTTCCCCCCTGGAAATATTTACATGTCTCAATTGACACTTATTCAGGTTTCATAATGGCTACCCCTCAAAGGGGCGAAGCCACAAAGCATGCTATTAACCACTGTTTGCGTACCTTTAACTATTTTGGGCTCCCCTCAGGAGCTGAAGACTGATAATGGGTCTGCATACACTAGTTCGGCTTTTGCCACCTTTCGTTCCACCTGGAACATAGTGCATAAATTTGACATTCCTTACAATTCCACAGGTCAATAGCGCGCTAATCAGACTCTCAAGCGCGCATTGGACAATCAAAAAACAAAAATAGGGGACATGGGGCACGGATTGCCAGGGTTACAAAATACCTTAAATATTGCAATATATACTTTAACTTTTCTCAACTTGACTGGTACACCAGCCACTATGGCGGCCAGCAGGCATTTTTCTTCTTTTCCCTTCTGCAGGAGGCGCAAGGCCGCTGGTGTTATACAGAAAACTACCTGACCCCACTTGGAGGGGGCCAGCTTCCTTGATAACGTGGGGTCATGGCTATGCAGCAGTTGAAGACAAGAATGAAGTCGTTTGGGTTCCTGGTCGTCATGTCCGCCCTTATCACAAGCCAGAGGTGTAAAGGGAAGAACCATGGGATGTGGGGAAAAAAAGTCTTATATTAAGGATGTGTCTCGAATTGCTCAATTGGAGAACAAAACTGATTGCTGGGTATGTATGCATATGCCTACACATAAAACCGCAGGATTACCCTTGGTAGCTGTTCCTTTGAACGAGTTGCAATGGAAGAACATTGATTTTTCTAGTTATCATGTGTTACAAGCTGCGGGTGAGAACATGACCATGATTCCATTGGGCAGCCGTATACAAGAAACTGCTGGGGTATGTTGGACTCATAACATCAGCCATGGAAATTTAACAGATCTTGGTCGTTATATCCCCATTGTAATTACACATTGACAATACAGAATACAACACGCAATAACACATTTTTAAATAACACTCTTAATGTATTTGCGCACAACTTTACTGGATATGACTGTGCTGCGCTAGTTACTGGGAATTGCCCTCGGATACAGAATGACTCTCCGACAAGTGTAACCACGGGAGGCAAACCGTTTCTTTGCAACATGATTTCGGGACTTGCTCAGCTTATTTTCTCCCAGGACAACAAGACTGTAAATATCATCGGTCAGGATTTGTGGCTGCTGTGCGGGAGGAGGGCATATAATAGGCTTCAACCGCGATGGAAGGGGGTATGTACATTTGGATATGTAATTCCTTCTCACATCACCACGACATCTCTCGGAAAAGCTCGCATACGGAATGCTAGAGCTGCCGACCCGGTAATTTCACCATTAAATCATAACTATTGGACTATGATTTCTCGGGGAATAATTCCTCCCTTGGGAGTTATGATGAATTATAGGGATCTACATAACCTAAATAATTGGACAATTTCAATGTTTAATAATACAATAGAAGCCTTGAAACTTTTGGAAGCTGAACAGGCCAATATCAGGGAATTTGTGTTACAAACCCGGCATGCGGTGGATGTGGTTCTGGCTGTGCAAGGAGGGGTTTGTGCTGTGATACATGCGCACTGCTGCATGTATATTACTGATTCATCCCCTTAGCATCACGGCCACTGTACAACACATGGAGGAACCCATTAGAGAAAATCCTTTGCTGAATTATGGGGTCCCTTCTGATTTTGGGTCATTCTTTTGGTCCTGGCTTCCTAACTCTGCTTGGCTTCGATCTATGATTATAGGCATTATAATTGTTGCTGTATGTTTCATTTTCCTTTGTTGCTGTATTCAGTGTCTCCCTGGACTGCTAACGACATGTAGAAACGTGACAAAAGCCCTCAAGGGATCAGTTCCTATTGTCTGCAAAAACCTACCGAGGACTGCGTCGGTATGAAAAAACACAAACAGGGGAGATGTGGGATCTATGATTCTTTGTTCTTTGTGTACGTGCTAGGACAACGGAGCCTTCTGGTGGTTGGCTGGAACAGGGAGCAAGGAGCAAGGACAAATTGTTGCCATTTCTAACCAGAACTGTAGCGAACTTAAACTTTGCAGCCTTGTATGCTTTATGCGAATGATCAGTGCATGTTGTGTGATGTAATGCGTTTGTGATAGGACGTTAACAAAAATTGCTACGTTAACAAAGATTGCTTCTAATAAAAGAGGGTTTCGGAGTTTGCTCTGAGCTCTCATCCCGGGACAACCTTGCGTTGTGTCTTTTTTCCATGAGAGACCACCACAATTCCACTATTTTCTAGACAAACTTATCATTTCTTATTTATTTAAACTAGTCCTTATACACTTGCAGAATTTCCTTCTTTTAAATCTCAATCAACCGTTATCTCTGTGCCTTTTAATTAAGCAATTCCATTTCATTTTTGTGTGCTTGCCATATTCCTTTCTTTCTATGTCCTCTTTCATTCTTACCCTCTTTTTCTTCAATTTCTATCCCCCTTCTTTTCCATTACTCCCTTCTGAAATTTCCTTTCCTGCTGTTTTCTCTTGTTTTGTTGGTTTTTAAAATAAACCCCCTTTTAGTTACAATGTTAAACCTCTTATCATTAGTTCTCTTTCTATTCCTTCTTTGCTTAAGTTTCTGTTGAGAAACTGCAGTTCTTTGCAGGAAGCAAAGAAGTTTTTGCACTCAAGCCTTGTGGACGTTCGGACTCTCTTAGTTTGTGTTTGGAGACTCTTTGTGTTTGAAATAGTTCTTGGCAACTTTAGTGTTCTGGGCAGCCTTGCACAACCTTGGCAAGGCTCATTCTTATCAGAGACAATTAGCTTGAAACAGCCTTTGAACCGGGAAGGAACTGAATTTGTAAAGAATCATTAAAAGATTTTGCTGTTACCTCTGTTTAGTGTTTGTTTCCTTGGAACAAGGCTTGGGTCAGAACAATGGTGACTTGTATCAAGGAAAGCAATGGCATGGGGGACAAAGGAAGTGATACAAAGACACGTTGAAAGCCTCCTTCAAGTTCCTGGTCATCAACACCACCTCCTGGGAAACCTTGGTGCAAGATTGATCGACATGGCGCCCGCTAATCCACCAAGGCTGCCAGACATTTGAAGACAAAAGCACAAAAGAAGTGAGCACTCCGCAAATCCAGAGCTAAAGCAAATTCTGCAGCAATGGTGCCCATACATGTCTGCCTGACATGCGGTAGAACATTCCATGCCGATATACGCCTTACCAGCCACCTGCAAACACACTGTGGACAGCCCACAACCCATTAGATGTCAAGGTCTTCTTCGAACACGATGGACAAACATCCATCACATTCCATCAGATTTTTTTATATATATATAAAAACAAAATCTCTAGCCCTGTTGGATAAATACATATACATAATACAAATTGGTTCGTATTCAGTACTTCTAGGGTAGAAGATATCCAGTGCCAATTGTCATCCTTCAGCTGGGCACTGGGATTAAACAAAGCTGGAATTGAAGAATGTTACAGTGAAAAAGGCAGCTTCGTAGAGATGATGTGATGGATGTGGCCACAAAAGTCATTAGAGCAGTATTTCTTAGTAGCAGCAGCAGTAATTAGACAAGGCCTCTTGTGAGATTTGTTGAATGCTATAGTAGTTGTTTAAATTCAGGCACTAGTGGTTCCTTTGTGTAAGGGAAGGTTATTCCAGGATACAATGAACAATCCCCAAAAGTATAATCAATGCTGAAGGGGCTGAAAACGCTAAAACAGAAATGTCGAACTCGATTTCATTGAGGGCCAAATCAGTGTTGTGTTCAGGGGTGGGATCCAAAAATCCCAACAACTGGTTCTCTGCCTGGGTGCTCGGTGGGCTGGGTGTGGCCTACCAGAACTTCCAGGAGGGCTGTTTTCTGCCTTCCCCAGAGTCTGGAGACTTCTCTGGGGCCTCTGGGAGGGCAAAAATGGCCTCCCTCAGGGCTCCAAAGGCCCCCTGGAAGCCGGAAGCAGGCTTGTTTCCAGATTTCTGGAACTTCCCAGAGGGCCATTTTTCACCCTCCCAGAGCCCCCCTCTGGACCCTGCACTTACCTGCATCCAAAATGGGCTGTGTGGAGACTCCTGGGAGGAGAGGGGTGGGGAGGATGGGACCAGCTGGTCAGTTCAACTACTGGTTCAGCGAACCAGATGTAAAGGTAACTTCTGGTTCACCTGAACTGGCCTGAACCGGAAGGATCCCACCCCTAGTTGTGTTTGACTTTGGGGGGCTGGGGGGTTGGGTGTGGCCAGGCTGGGCATGCCAGGGCAGGTGTGGCCAATTCAAAGTCACTCATGTTGCGGGCACCTGTGGGGGTTGTGGTGGGCTTGGGGGGGAGTCCTCCTGCAGCTCTCTGCCTGCAAAAACAGAGCCCAGGAGGGCTGCACACATTTTTACTGGCAGAGGCGCCACGGGCCAGTCTTTCGCTATTTCCAGGATGGCCCCATGGGCCAAATCTAAGCACCCTGTGGGTTGAATCCAGCCCACGGGCCTCGAGTTTGACACCCCTGCTCTAAAGTAATTAAGAAACTGGGTAGCGCAGGTTTCCTACAAAATATACATTACAATGTGGCATCTTTGATGCTTTCTGAGCTGGCTTGTCTTCTTGCAGATGTTTCATTACCCTAACTAGGTAACATCATCAGTACACTGGAAGAAAACAAGCCATCTTGGAGAGCACCTAGGACCCCACATTTTAAGTCTTAGCTACAAATATTTGCCTTTGTTGATACATTGCAACGAATATACAGCAGATAAGCATCACCAGAATGGTCTTCACCATAAAGTGAAGGCAAATATACGTGCCCCAGGGCAGGATGTTGCAAGATCCAATCTGGATCAGTCCCTGGGACCAGTCTTCTCAGCTTTTGGACTTGTGCTGGAGTCCACCCTCAGGGAACTTCTCTCTGTGTGCTCTGGGCTAGTCTCTGTGTGTGATGGTTATATGGTGCCTGGTTGTGTGTGTGGCTTTTTAGTTGTTGATTTGGTCTTTGATGGAGGGCTGTTAAGCTGTTGGATATGGTTTCCTTGCATTGCCAAGTCCTCACCTGCTGAGTACTTAAAATCAGCAGTCCCAATAACTGACAAAGGGCCAGGCTTCAATCATATCAATCTGGCTGCTTTTGTGCCAAGCTAGAATTAACTGATTAACAGAGTTGGAAGAGTCCTTGTAGGTCATCTAGTCCAACCTCCCTGCCCAAGTGGGAGACCCTACACCATTTCTGACAGATGACAATCCAGTCTCTTCTTGAAAGCCTCCAGTGATGAAGCTCCCACAACTTCCGAGGCCAACTTCTGTTCCATCGGTTGATTGTTCTCACTGTCAGAAAGTTTCTCCTTATTTCCAAGTTGAATCTCCCCTTGATCAGTTTCCATCCATTGTTCCTTGTCTGGCCTTCAGGTGCTTTGGGAAATAGTTTGCCCCACTGTGGCAGCCCCTCAAATATTGGAAGACTGCTATCATGTCTCCCCTGGTCCTTCTCTTCCATAGAGTAGCCATGCTCAGTTCCTGCAACCGTTCATTGTATGTTTTAGCCTCCAGTCCCCTAATCATCCTGGTTGCTCTTCTCTGCATTTTTTTTTTTAGACTCTCTCTCTCAACATCTTTTTTTATCATGAGGTGACCAAAACGGGATGAAGTATTCTAGGTGTGGTCTTACTAAGGATTTATGGAGTCATATTAGTACTTCACTTGATCTGTAGCCTGACAAAACAGAGAAGTGGAGGGGAAGGATGTTAAATATAAGTGCCAGATGATTCACAACACAAAACAGAACAACCATCATTTGGAATTTGTAGAGTGGGATGAAATAGCCATCATACTGATAAGTAATTCCTTCTGTCCCATTTTGGACCCACAATGAAATAGTTCCATCCGTATCATCCCAGTCATTTAGGGAAATAGGAAATAGGAGGGTGGAGGACAGGGATAGGAGAGCCCGATACTTGGTGACCCAAATCTTAATCTTTCTTACAGGGATTCCTCATCCAATTTAAATAAGAGGCTTGCGAAGTCTAGCTCCAGATATCAATTTCTGTTTCCATCTGCTAGTTCCTGGTAACATTCAAACTGTGGTAAAACTGAATATGGTCAGAAGGTAAACCACGCCCATCCAACAGAACCAAACGTGATAAACGTAGCCTAAAAAGGGTTGTATTAGTCCCCAATACAACATTCCAAGCTATATGTGACTTTCAGACCAAAAGCATTTGACACCCCTGCTTTGGGTTGACCAAACACAATTTCATCCACTGAAAGCATCCCACTCCTAAGTGATAAAAGGTGACATAAAGGATTGTATATGCCTTATTTTCTGATATGCTAGTGTGTTTCCCCCCAAATAAGACCCTGTCCTATTTTATTTTTTTTTGCCACCAAAAAAGGCACCAGGTCTTATTTTCGGGGGATGTCATCCACTGACTAACCTCACTTGCGTGTGTCGGCCCCGGTCTCCTTTTTGCTGTCAGAGGCCTTCAGGAATTTCTTCTTCTGCGGCCGGCAAGGTTTTCCTGAAGGCCTCTGCAGCTGATAATAGAGATCCGGATTGATCCAGAGCTTTGTTATCAGAGGCCTTCAGGAAAGCCTTGCCAGCCTGGCTGGCTGCAGAAGAAATGGGCCAGCAAGGCAGGTGTTGGAGTGTAAAAGGCCTGGCTACAACTATCCAAAGGTAGGGCAATAGGGCAGCTCCAACCCACCCTAGCTTAATTTTTATCTGTGCACTTAAGAGGCCACAATCTTAATTAGGGCTTATTTTGAGAGAAGGGCTTATATTGGGTACACATGTAAAAACCAAGCTCGGACTTACTTTCAGGGTAGGTCGTATTTTCGGGGAAACAGGGTATCTGGCGGCAGAAGTTCCAGCTATGTCTTCTTTCATCAGCTACTCCTTAGCTACTAACAGTAATTTTTTCATGTGTTCTGACCAAATCAGTGGAATGACATTAAAATAGAATAGCCGGAATCAAATGGAGAGAAGAATGTTAAAGTTTGGCAGAGGGATTATTCCAGGATTATTTAATTCTTGATGTTACCTTGACTATTACACAAAATGGCTTCTGAATAATAAATGTAGCTTTGGAAGAAAATTCCTCATTCGACTAGGTGATTCCCCATTAACCAGAGCAGTTTTCTGGGTTTCTGAGAAACCTGTTCGTATCTGAGACTACTGATGTATTTGTCAAGTGAAGAATGGTCAGATGGACACTAAGAAGTCCGGTTCATGAATTATTTTCTTGACTTTCTTCTTTTAGACAATGAATTCTCTCAGGCAGGAGGGGCTGTAGATGGCTGTCACTTTCCTTAAACTGGCATTGCTTGTCCCCAAATCCTATCACCAATTCCCCAATTCCTGGAGAGCCCACAGAGAGTCCTGTTGTTCAAATGGGAAATAACTGTGTTTTATTTTGGAAGAAAATTCAGGGGCACCTTAAAACTTGGCCTGCATTCACTTAGCTGGGTCCTTTTGATGTACTTGTCTAAAAAAATATTGCATTCCTGCTTGCGTGCCTATGGAAAGCCTATGGAAAGCTATGGAAAGTCTGTTGGAGGGAAATAGTTGAGCACAGGTAGTCCTCAGCTTACGACCAGAGCCCAAAATTTATGTTGTTAAGTGAAACATTTGTTCAATGAGTTTTGCCCTGTTGTATCAACCTTTTTTGCCACAGCTGTTAAGCGAAACACTGCAGTGGATGAGTTAGAAAGACGGTTGTTAAGTGAATCTGGCTTCCCCATTGATTTTGCTTGTCAAAAGGTTGCAAAAGGGGATCATGTCACCTTGGGACGCAGCAACGGTCATAAGTATGAATCAGTTGCTAAGTGTCTGAATTTTGATTGCATGATCACGGGGATGCTGCAAAGGTAGTACATGTGAAAAACAGCCATAAGCCATTTTTTTCACTGCCATTGAAAGTTTGAATGGTCACTAAACGAACCATCATAAGTAGAGGACCACCTGTATGTGTTCCTCCCCTCCCTCTGAGGAACTAAAACAAATTCAAAATTCACCATCTTTATTTGTTCTTCTTCTTCCTTCTTCCTTCTTCCTTCTTCCTTCTTCCTCTTCCTCTTCCTCTTCCTCCTCCTCTTCCTCCCTCCCTCCCTCCTTTCCTTCCTTCCTTCCTTCCTTCCTTCCATATCCATCATCGGATGTTGGCGATCATGTTAGCAATTCTATTTTTATCAACAGCCGCACGAAAAAAGTGCTGCTGAGTTTTGTCCAAACCGTTCCCTTAGATTTTGAAGCCACAATGTTCTTCTTCTGCCTGAACCTCATTGGCCTTCAGTCTTTCCCTGGAGGATTAAATGAAGTAGGCCGTAATGCTTCCTTGCTAATTAATCAATCATTCAGAATAGAGCTGGAAGGGACCTTGGAGGTCTTCTAATCCAACTCCTTGTTGTATACTGCATGATTCAAAAAGAGGACTGTGAAAATATCTACAGATCCCTCACATCCCGGACACAAACTGTTTCAACTCCTTCCCTCAAAATGACGCTATAGAGCCCAACACACCAGAACTAGACACAAGGACAGTTTTTTCCTGAACGCCATCACTCTGCTAAACAAATAATTCCCTCAACCACTGTCCCACTATTACAAAGTCTGCACTACTATTACTGTTAAATCTTGTCATCACTCCTTCTCACCCATCCCCTCCCACTTGTGACTGTATGACTGTAGCTGTGTCGCTTGTATCCTTATGATTTATATTGACTGTTTCCTAGTATGATTTGATTGCTTATTGTACCCTATGACTATCATTAAGTGTTGTACCTTATGACTCTTGACAAATGTATCTTTTCTTTTATGTACACTGAGAGTATTTACACCAAGACAAATTCCTTGTGTGTCCAATCACACTTGGCCAATAAAGAATTCTATTCTATTCTATTCTATTCTATTCTATTCTATTCTATTCTATTCTAGCAGGAGATCCTGCACCATTTCAGAAAAGTATCTGTCCAGTCTCTTCTTAAAAACCTCCAGAGATGAAGCACCCACAACGTTAGTTGCTGAGTGCCACTGAAGTGGTGACCTGGGAGAACTGAAGGCCATCCCAATATTCATAAGGGAGAGCTTCCCAGTTACAAAAGAACAGTGTGGATTTCTCAAGTGGAAATCTTGTGAAGCCAATCTGATCTCATATGTCTTGGGATCCTGTTTTTACTAGTAGGTGTGCTGATACCACATTTGTAACCTGCCTTGATCTGAGCCAAACACCCTGCAATAAAATGATTAGCTAGTATGACATGGATGGAAGAACAATTATATGGGATTCCAGCTGGGTCAGAAATATTGGGGCTAGATTCATCTAGCAAAAGATTCTTAAAATGAATATAAATGAATATAAAATTGAAGCCAGTGGCTTTTCTTTTAAGACTATTAAAGAAGGGGCTTTGAAAATAAATCTGGTGGTGAAAATGGTGGAAAACTGATACTGTACCCATCATGCATTTTCAATTAGAACCATTAGAATCAGACAGGAGGTTGTACAACTTGCCTCATGGTGTAACCGGAACTGGAACTGAACACACTCAAAACTGTAGAAATGATGGTAGACTTTAGAAGAAACCCTTGTTGAGGTAATTCCCCGTTAGAAGAAATGGAGCAATGGCAATACTTTCCAACAGAAGGAAACAGAGATACTCACTCAGACACACTCTCTTCTGAGACTAAGACTAAGACAAACCAGGTTTCTGGCTCCATCTTATGGCTATTTGAAAAACCACACCCAATTGCAGTTTTTGCAATCTCTTAAAGACATAGTACTAAAATGTTTATCCTGGTTTATATATTTCTAACCCAAATACCTGTTAGGTGACTTATATTCCTAACAACCCTCCCATACTACCACCTCTTACAATACTAGACAACACGGTATCAACAGTAGAGACCTTCAAATTTCTAGGTTCTATCATATCACAAGACCTAAAATGGACACCTAACATCAAAAACATCATCAAAAAAGCACAACAAATAATGTTCTTTCTGCACCAACTCAGAAAGCTCAAACTGCCCAAGGAGTTGCTGATCCAGTTCTACAGAGGAATTATTGAGTCTGTCATCTGTACCCCTATAACTGTCTGGTTTGGCTCTGCAACCCAACAGGGCAGACACAGACTTCAGAGGATAATTAGGACTGCAGAAAAAACAATTGCTACTAACCTGCCTTCCATCGAGGATCTGTATATGGCACGAGTCAAAAAGAGGGCTGTGAAAATATTTACAGACCCCTCACATCCCGGACATAAACTGTTTCAACTCCTACCCTCAAATCGATGCTATAGAGCCCTGCACACCAGAACAACTTGACACAAGGACAGTTTTCCCCCGAACGCCATCACTCTGCTAAACAAATAATTCCCTCAACACTGTCCAACTATTTACAAAGTCTGCACTACTATTACTATTAATCTTCTCATCACTCCTTATCACCCATCCCCTCCCACTTGTGACTGTAAGATTGTAACTTTGTCGCTTGTATCCTTACAATTTTTATTGACTGTTTCCTAGTATGATTTGATTGCTTATTGTACCCTACGACTATTATTAAGTGTTGTACCTTATGATTCTGGACTCTTGACGAATGTATTTTATGTACCCCAAGAGCATTTGCACCCAGACAAATTCCTTGTGTGTCCAATCACACTTGGCCAATAAAGAATTCTATTCTATTCTATTCTATTCTATTCTATTCTATTCTATTCTATAATATTCTATTCTATTCTATTCTATTTCCATTGTCTGTAAGCTGTTGGGAGGATAATTATCTTGAAATATGTGGAGGAGTTTGTGGTATATAGGTATACAACAATGCTCAAAGCTACCAGTCAATCTGATTCTTTTCCTAATGAATCCCTGAAAATATCAAATGGATGAAAATGTTGGTCCTTCTCGGAAAAAAGGTTCTTCTGTATTCTTCAGAGTGCTTTTCCTAAAACTCCTATCTTGACTTTTTTGACTGCTTCTCACCAAGGCTTCTTTCTAATCAGTTTGTCAATACAGGTCACAGATCAGTGATGGAGAAACTTTTTGGCACCAAATGCCCAAACCAGAACACACGTGTGTGCTAGAAACCCAAAGACTAGCTGGCCGGTGTGCATGCATGCAGCCACCGCTAGCCTTCGGGTTTCCTTCTGTGGGCACATGCACTGTCGCCAGTTACTCTTTTGGTTTCCGGTGCATGCATGCATACTGGCCAGCTGGTTTTTGTACACACCAGAGTGCTGGAAACCTGAAGACTAGCTGGCTGGTGCAGATGCATGTGCTGGCCAGCTGGTCATTGGGTTTCTAGCGTATGTGAAGACCAGCTGGCTGGAGTGTGTACGACGGTGGAAACCTGAACAGTAGCTGGCAATGGCTCACGTGCCCACAGAGCGGGCTCTGTGTGCCACCTCTGGCATGCATGCCATAGGTTCATCATTACAGTCATAGACAAATACAGCAATAGCACTTAGACTTATATACCGCTTCACAGTGCTTTACAGCCCTCTGTGCTTTACAGAGGAATCTTCAGTGCTGATGGACAAAGTAGTTCAGGGTTATGGTGGCTTCAGGCTTCACCACTGGATATTTTTAGAAGGTATCTCTTACATACATTTCTTCACAATGGTGGGAAACCAAATACTGCATTCATTGAGAGAATCGCATGAAAAAGGGACAATTATTGGGAGAATTCCACACGGCGCTCTCTTAGCCGCAGTGGGAATATAGGGAATCAACCCTCAACGGACGATTTAAAGACCTTATGCAAGCTGTGAGAAATCACTTCCAACTTCCCCCGTCCTCCCCACATCTGGTGGGATTTTCTCATTGCCTTGCAAGAAAGGGCCAAATTGATTCCAGAATATTAAAAGCAGGTGCCAGGCCTGAGCATAGCCCAATCTGTGAGGACAATCAGCCACTAACTCCTGACACACTTTCCTGAAGTTATGCAGCCTGACTGTGTCTGACTCAACTCTTCCCATTCATACATATCCTCTCCCAAATTCTCTCCGCAGTAGGAAGTCTATTTTAGTGCCAGCAGAGTCCATCAAAGGTGTTTTTTTTTTCATGCTTTGAAATGCAAACTGAATCAAAGAAGAAGAATTAGCCCTTGTCTTTCTCTCCCCAGTAAAGATTTCTGCTCTTGACATTATTCATGGGTGTTGTAATGAGGGGGACCATGAGCTCTGTTCAGGTCCTCCACACAACATCGTGCAAAATGACAACGTTCAACTCTGTGGTGGGATTCAGCTGGTTCGGACCGGTTCACATGAACCGGTAGTTACAATTTTACACAGTTCAGAGAACTAGCAATTCCCACCACTGGCTGGCTCTGCCCTGCCCAGTCACTCCTCATCTCATCCGCTTGCCTGGCATCACTGCTGCTGCTCTCTGTCCAGCTCCCTTGCTTGCCTCAACCACACGGTCTCTGACGGCCAGCCACAATTCAATCTTCAAAGCTGATGGGGCAACCTTTGAAACTGTCCCTTTTGGACCTCAGGGACCACCAAACTCATAATTTTAAATTGCACGGACCAAGAGACCCTGGGAAAATCCCCCCAAAAAGTCTGCAGGAAAATTCCCCATCCTGTTTTCCTACCGATCGATCATTCTTTATTTGGGATCGCAGGATACCATCTCCAGCTGCGTTCTCAGGGGGAGAAAGAGAGAGAGAGACTTTTGGCTTCATGCAAGGAAAGCAGCAGAAGCAGCAGAAGTCTTTTTTTCTCTCCCCCAAACTCTGCCACAAACAAGTCTTTGTGAAACTTGTTGCACCAGTGCAGCCTCTTGGAGCAGGAGGCCTTGCAAGGTCCCATAGACTCATTTCTGGCAGAGTTTGGGGGAGAGAAAGAAAAACTTTTGCTGTTTTCCTTGTATGCAGCCAAAAGCAGAAGGAGTGCAAAGAAGCAGCCCAGTGGCCAGGCCAGGCATGTGGGGCTAATGGGGCAAGTTTCTCCCTCCACCCTTCCCCCTCTCCCCTCACTACCTCATATTGTTCACAATGCAAGCGATGGAAGTCTTGTGTTCCCACAGGCCATGTGGGCAACACAGCCTTGTGTTCCTGCACAGCCTGGATTAATTGCTTTGGGGGTGATATTTCTCTGAGGACCACCAAAATTTTCTTACAGACCACCAGTCGCCCACTGGTTGGCGACCACTGCTATGGACTGTAGTGCATCTGTATGCTCACGTTACTAAATTGAATGTGAAACAAAGGCCTAGTCTTTAGGGGCCTAACTTGTGTTCATCAGTTGTGCTTAACCCTTCTTGAACATCTACACCAGGGGTGTCAAATTCAATTTCATTGAGGGCTGCATCCAGGTTGTGTTTGACCTCGGAAGGCTGGGGTGGGCGTGGCCAGGTTGAGTGTGGCCATCTTGACATTACTCATGCTTTCCCAGCAAAATCGGGCTCCCGAGCTCTGTTTCTGGCTGCAGGGGACTCGTCAAACCCTCTGCCAAGGAAAACAGAGCCTGGGAGTGCCACACACAGCCCTCCCAAGCTCCATTTTCACTGCCTGAGGCACTGTGGGCCAGTCCTTCACTATTTCCAGGATGGCCCCTGCAGGCCAGATCTTAGCAGCCCATCGGCCATGAGTTTGACACCCCTGCTATACACATATATAAGGAGAGAGTCCTATCAGGTATCTAGTCAATCCTTTTCACGTAGATTGAAATAGCTAAGATTCTAAGCTCTTGGAGAACTGGGTTAGCCTTTTGTGCAAAGCGGCAGGCATGAATGCCTAACCACCACAGCCAGGAGGCCCCTTCACTTGTCAGACTACCTCCCACAATAGGATAAACTTACTGAATGGGGTAACAAAAGGATAAACTGCACTCACGTATTTGTTCATTGTGTGGATTATGTGCCTTTGATGACTTCTGAATCTGATTACGACTTTTTAAGGCAGGCCTCTTTTGCTGTAACCATCTTAGCCATGAAACTGCTCTGAAATGTAGCACAGGGAAAAAAAAACAGCCTTGCAAAAAACCCTCTTCATTGGCCTTCTTCCTGTTCATAACCCAGGAGGCGGCTGATTGCGTGAGTAGCACCCAATATCAATAACAAAAAAGGGAGCAGGGTTTGAAAAGAAAGGATGAAATGTAAAATAAATAAAAAAACTTCCTAGGTAAAAAGTGTATTCAGCCAGATTAATAGTGGGCCATCCAGTAGTTAACTACAGCCAGAAGATTGCACAGACTGTGATGAACCGGGGTATGGCACAAAAGCAACAAAGTCACAAAAGTAGGTAAAGTCCCTTTAATTCCTCCAACTTGGCCCCCAATGTCCAGTTATCATCGGCTGGAGAAAAATCTCTCCCAAGAACAGTTTTTAAAGGGAAGAAATTCAGTCAGAACCCAAAGTACGTATAAATTATAAATAAAAACCAACACAAACCACGCTGCAGCAATTAACAAGACAAGGCAGGATAAGGAATTAAAGACCACAAAAGATAATGAAACACTTGGTGGGAGGATGTCAGAACCCAGATATGCCTTGACAAATAAATATAATGCACGCTTTGCTTCCAGCAACTTTGCTATGCGTAGTTTGCCTTTTTAAACAGTTTTCCCAGCTGCAGCTAATGAAGGAGATCAGGGCCCTTGCCTCCCCCATAATCCACGTAACTCACATTGCTCCCTTCTCCATTCCTCCCTGTACCCTCTAGGATGAAGAGGGGGGTGGGCCTGGATCTTCCTCTGAATGCCCAGCCAGACTGTGCCCTTCTCCAGTTTCTTCCCTAGGCACCGGAGCCACACTCCCACTCCCTGTCAGCTGCTCAACCTCCCCCTCGGAATCAGATTCCAACAGAGGCATGACACAGACTGACTACAAACAGCGGCATGATAAAGAAACAGCAAGGGTGCATTGAAATATCTGCAATACTTTTAACACCATCTTCAGTGATGGGTTTCCAAATTTTTTCTTAACAGTTCTCAGAGCTCATGTCACATGTGTGTGCAGGATTCAAAGACTGCCCTCTGTATTAATGCTAGTTTTTTTTTTTTTTTTTTAGCATGGCAATCCACTCTGCTGTGCGTATAAGCTGAGGTAAAACACAAGGGAATAAAGGAGAGGTAATGGCAGAGGCAGATGGGCAGCCCAGTCAGAGGTGGTATTTGCTGGTTCTCCGAACTACTAAAAATTTCCACTACCGGCATGCCAGAATCAGTCTGAACCAGCTGAATACCACCTCTGACCATCTTTTACCTTTAATACCATCCCGATGTACTTTTAAAATGTATACTTTGAACACCATCAAACAATAACTTCTGCCCAGCCCAGATCCTTGGGAAGGACTGAATACAGAGGTTGTATTCAGCCAGTTCTGACAGATTCTGGAGAACTGGTGGTGGAAATTTTGAGTCATTTGGAGAACCGGCCAATCCCACCTCTGACTGGCCCTGCCCCCATCTCTTCTCTGCCTCCCATTGAGTCCCAGCTGATCGGCTGGCTCTTCTTTGGTTGCCCTGCACAGGAGAACGGAGCTGCAAAGCAGGTTAATGGGGTGGGGAGGGAATGGAGATTTTGCAGTATCCTTCCCCTGCTATACACACCAAGCCACATCACGTCCACCAAGCCACGCCCACAGAACTGGTAGCAAAAAATTTTGAATCCCACCACTGACTGAATAGGTGGATAAAAATTCAAATCTGGTCTAAACATTTGACTCACAGTGTGACCAAGCATAATGATAACAGTTCTCATTTGGTGATTGCTTCATACAGCATTTGTTTGCTGTTTCGACGGTAATGAAAAGGTAATTGCAACTAATAATTGCCTTGATGTCCTTCCTAGGTCTGTAAAGGATAGGAAAGCTGAAGTCAGATTGTAAGTAGAGTCTCATTTCACTTACCAAACACTTTGCTTAACAACCAAGTTATCTAGGGTGTGAACCACTCCTTTCCAGAAACTAAACTCATTCTTCACACCTCCAGTTCATAATGCTGATAGCCCAGATTCAATGGCCATTTGACGTTCTGCTGGTGAAAATTCCAAGTCAAACAAATACACAGCGGGGAGTCAGGGGAGTCTTTGGATCAGCTGGTATAAACAGACAGACAACATACAATGGTACACACATTGAACATGGGTGGAAACTCAAGCACACCATTGCAACTGCCATCTTTTAAAGGCATATATACTGCAGATGGCCTTGCTGTCAACTAAAAGTTAGGCATTCAGCTGTCTCCCCAGCAAGCCAAAGACTCGATCTCTTATACCCTTCTGCCTTTCAAGAAGGCAATGTCAAGCCATCCTGGTTTATTGATGTACAGCATTCTTCCTCATCTACCCAGCCTTCAAGACCAATGAAAGTTCCTTGCCCATTTAAACCCAAGAGGAAGGGCCTTTTCCCAGCCCTTTCATAGTGAAGCAATCCATACGTGTTTATTTCTTGGGCTGTTTCCATTTTCAGACCTCCTGATTCCTTAATGACTCAGTGTCTTACAAATAAAAGGAGAGAGAAAAAACCAAGACATATGAAAAATCACAACCAACTGGAAGATTAACTTAATAACTATTTTTTTAAAAAAAAAAACCCCAGCAACAACCATTACTTATTAGATATAAGTGAATCCCCTTAAGCTTATAGTATTACAATAAATCTTGCAAGACTGAGAGAGAATCTATAATGTGCTCTCCGCAATTCAATTTCAAAATCCTCATTTATATAGTAGGTGTGGCCAGAACAAGATCACCATGGGTACTATTAATCCAGTATTCTTGGTTATACAATCTTTGACATTTCAAAATGTAGAAGGCAAATAAAGCTGCTTTAATAGGCTAATTAATTGTGCCAGAAACGTTCATCAGCTATTTTCTCAAAGGCTACAACATTATTCTGAAGTGTCATCAGATCTCTATCATCCTAACAAGGACTGTTAGTAGGTCAAAGGAATCTTGCCACACTACTATGACCTTATAGTACATGATGAGTATGTGACAAGAATAGAAAACAAAAAAAAATAATAGAAAATAGAATAGAATAGAATAACAAAGTTGGAAGGGACCTTGGAGGTCTTCTAGTCCAACCCTCTGCTTAGGCAAGAAACCCTACACCACTTCAGACAAACGGTTATCCACATCTTTTTAAAAACTTCCAGTGTTGGAGCATTTACAACTTCTGGTGTCAAGTTGTTCCACTGGTTAATTATTCTCACTGTCAGGAAATTTCTCCTTAGTTCTAGGTTGCTTCTCTCCTTGATGAGTTTCCACCTGTTGCTTCTTGTCCTGCCCTCAGGTGCTTTGGAGAATAGCTGGACTCTCTCTTCTTTGGGGCAACCTCTGAGATATCAGAACACTGCTATCATATCACCCCTAGTCCTCCTTTTCATTAGACTAGACATACCCAATTCCTGCACCCATTCTTTATATGTTTTGGCTTCCAGTCCCCTAATCATCTTTGTTGCTCTTCTCTGCACTCTTTCTAGAGTCTTCTTTTTAAAAAATCATGGTGACCAAACCTGTAATGTCTTTTAGGAGATGAGCGCAGTCGTGGTCTCAACACAATACACTAAAAGCAATAATGAGGTCCATTCCATTTGTTTACAGTTTGAGATCTTTCATTAAAAATATATCAAATATAGTGACATATATGCCTCTCTCCCTGTGTATATAAGTGGGTGATAAAATTAAAAAGTTGCAAAACAGATCTGATTTTGTAAAGACATTTTAAAGACTTCTGTAAGTGAGAGCTATTGATTAAAATTGCAATCCATGAAGATTTCTGGAGGTCTATCTCATGGAATAAGAGTAGTGATCTGATGATCATCAGAGCCTGATGATCTATTAGCTGCTGAGTATATAATGGGCATTTTAGCAGTACATGTGATATGGATTCAATTTCTGTAGCCCAACATACACGAGTGTGATTTATTGCCCGTTAACATTGTATTGGGTAGTCCCAAAAGTGCTTTTCCAAAAGGCCACTGGACTTTCTTGAAAGAGAAAGAAAGAAGGAAGGAAGGAAGGAAGGAAGGAAGGAAGGAAGGAAGGAAGGAAGGAAGGAAGGAAGGAAGGAAGGAAGGAAGGAAGGAAGGAAGGAAGAGGGAGGGAGGGAAGAAGGAAGGAAGGATGGAAAGAAGGAAGGAAGGACTTAGTGTCTAAATAGATACATTTTGATTATTGGAATCTCTCCTCAGCCTGATACTTCAGGTCTTCTAACATTGCACCCATCTCCACCATAACTAAGTTCATCCATCTTGATTGTGGTCATCCTCTTCTCTTTCCTTCCACCTACAGTCTTTTCCAGAGAGATTTCACCTAATGTGTTCAAGGTATGGGTCATTTGAGCTTAGTTATTATGCCTCAAGGGAGGTTGATTTGTTTGATGTTCCATCAGCTTGTTTTCTTGGTTTCTACAATGTTCTCAGAAATCTTCTCCAACACAAAAGTTCAAGGGCATCAATACTTTCCCCCTCCTGCTTCTTTTCTTTTCTTCTTTCTTTCTTTCTTTCTTTCTTTCTTTCTTTCTTTCTTTCTTTCTTTCTTTCTTTCTTTCTTTCTTTCTTTCTTTCTTTCTTTCTTCCTTCCTTCCTTCCTTCCTTCCTTCCTTCCTTCCTTCCTTCCTTCCTTTCCCTCCTTCCTCTTTCTCTTCCTTCCTTTTATTTTTCTTTCTTCCTTCCTTCCTTCCTTCCTTCCTTCCTTCCTTCCTTCCTTCCTTCCTTCCTTCCTTCCTTCCTTCCTTCCTTCCTTCCTTCCTTCCCTCCTTCCTCTTTCTCTTCCTTCCTTTTATTTTTCTTTCTCTCTCCCCCCCTCATTTATTTATATATCACTTTTATTGTTTTTACAAATAATTCAAGGCGGAGAATGTAGTCAACACGCTTTGACTGGGAGGAGGTTTTGAAGTATTTATAGCAGGACAGCTAGATTTGTTCCTTCTGCCATCTGTCTTGTAAATTCACAGGATTCCTTCCCCCGCCCCCACCAGGTATATGTATACATTCAGACTAGACTCTGATGTTTCTCTGTGTCATAATTATGTAGGTGTGATATATGCATAAATGGTTATCTTTCAAGAACTGAATGCAACAAAATTTCATTTATTTCATTTATTTCGATTATTATACATTTAATGTGACAATAAAGTTTTATTCTACTCTACTCCTATTTCTATTTCTATTCTACTCTACTCTATTCCACTCCACTCCACTCTATTCTTTTCCCCTCATATTTTCTATTCTATTTTCCATTCCATTCCATTCTATTCCATTCCACTCCGCTCCATATTTTCTATTCTATTCTATTCTATTCTATTCTATTCTATTCTATTCTATTCTATTCTAGTCTAGTCTAGTCTAGTCTAGTCTAGTCTAGACTATAGTCTAGTCCTACTCTACTCTACTCTACTCTCTATTCTATTCTACTCTACTCCATTCTACTCTACTCTCATTCTTTTCCTCTCATATTTTCTATTCTATTTTCCATTCCATTCCATTCTATTCCATTCCACTCCACTCCATATTTTCTATTCTATTCTATTCTATTCTATTCTATTCTATTCTATTCTATTCTATTCTATTCTATTCTATTCTATTCTAGTCTAGTCTAGTCTAGTCTAGTCTAGTCTAGACTATAGTCTAGTCCTACTCTACTCTACTCTACTCTCTATTCTATTCTACTCTACTCCATTCTACTCTACTCTATTCTTTTCCTCTCATATTTTCTATTCTATTTTCTATTCCATTCCATTCTATTCCATTCCACTCCGCTCCATATTTTCTATTCTATTCTATTCTATTCTATTCTATTCTATTCTATTCTATTCTAGTCTAGTCTAGTCTAGTCTAGTCTAGACTATAGTCTAGTCCTACTCTACTCTACTCTACTCTACTCTCTATTCTATTCTACTCTACTCCATTCTACTCTACTCTATTCTTTTCCTCTCATATTTTCTATTCTATTTTCTATTCCATTCCATTCTATTCCATTCCACTCGCCTCCATATTTTCTATTCTATTCTATTCTATTCTATTCTATTCTATTCTATTCTATTCTATTCTATTCTATTCTATTCTATTCTAGTCTAGTCTAGTCTAGTTCAGTCTAGTCTAGACTATAGTCAGTCCTACTCTACTCTACTCTACTCTCTATTCTATTCTACTCTACTCCATTCTACTCTACTCTATTCTTTTTCTCTCATATTTTCTATTCTATTTTCCATTCCATTCCATTCTATTCCATTCCACTCCGCTCCATATTTTCTATTCTATTCTATTCTATTCTATTCTATTCTATTCTATTCTATTCTATTCTAGTCTAGACTATAGTCTAGTCCTACTCTACTCTACTCTACTCTCTATTCTATTCTACTCTACTCCATTCTACTCTACTCTATTCTTTTCCTCTCATATTTTCTATTCTATTTTCTATTCCATTCCATTCTATTCCATTCCACTCCACTCTGCTCCATATTTTCTATTGTATTGTATTGTATTGCATTGCATTGTATTGTATTGTACTGTACTGTACTGTACTGTACTGTACTGTACTCTATTCTATTCTATTCTATTCCGCCATGTTGTTCCTAATAAATCTTTTGGATTCTTTTGAAGCTTGGCTTGAGGCTCATGATTTAATTAGGGCAATGAACTGTTGTAAGTCGGGGACTATCTGTAATTGCCATGATATTTTGCAATCTCAGATATTTACAGTTGTCTTCTTCCAAATGCAGTGTTTGCCACTATAGGAATTTCGACCACAAGACACCAATAGCTTTTCAATTGTTGGGTTTTGTAAGTAGAGAATGATATCTAACGTCATGGTCTCAAACATCTGGAAGGTTTCCTGAAGTTTGGATATGTCCAATAATCCATTCACTTTATAAAATGAATATTGAAATGACGTCACTAAGAAATGGTTTTTGAAAAATCTTTTATTGAGAGTCAAGAAGATGACGGGTATTATCAAAGCAATAAAAATGAAACACATGTTAGTCCATAAGAGGCAGATAATATTTGAAAGAGTGCAGATAGAAATCTCCCTAATAAGCAGGAGCATTAGTGGAAGGAGGAAGTATAACACAACACAATCAGCTTGGGAATTCACTAGGGTCAGCCTCACTCTACCAAGACAAGGACTCCACAGGCAGGCTAATACTATATTTCATTCTGCTATTTTACAATAGCAGAATCTGGCAAGACTGATTCTTTACATCTGCTCCTTCTACTTAACAGTTTGGTGAACTGGAGAGATGTACATCTGAACCTAATTTTATTTGCCCACTGTGGGCTTCAGATACATTTCATCCTGCTTTGGTAACAAAGCTTGTGTTTCAATGTCTTTCTCTAGGAACAAAATTCACATCCACTCAGAAAAAAATATTGGAGGCAGCAAAATGGAATTGTAAATAACATACGCAATGACCAAGCAGATCTGAAAAGTTTGACCCTTATGTTCTTGGCAGTCCTTCTAACATTAGGGTGTCTGTAGGTAAAAGAGGTGTGGTCAGGTATATCCTTGTGGGCCCTCTGGAAGGCTGTGAAAACCAGTTCTTCTCCCAAGCACAGATGTTCATGGAGTTTGGATGTGAATGTGCTTTAATTTATTGCATGTGATCATGTGATTTTAGAGACCATGACCCAGGAATAGGATAATTTGGTTCATGTTTTTATTTCCATTTGTCAGTATTCCCTGGGTAGATGGGCAGCTAAATGAATGTGTTAAGTATGTAATAAGTATCATTTTCCCAGAAACTTTCCATTGCAGCTTGAGTTCTGGGAAAATAAATTGTTTTTCACCTAAAGAGCAACCACTGCGATTAACTGTCCTGGTTGTTGGATGCAGGACGGAGTGGTGTGGTGGCCTAGAAATGGCGCTCTCGCCTCACAGTCAGGAGGCTGGGAGTTCGATCGTAGGTAGAGGCAGATATTTCTCTCTCTGGACACACTGGGAATATATGTGCTGAACAAAACTCCATATTAGCAACAGGAAGGGCATCCGGCCATTAAAATACTCTGGTAGCTCCATTCGGTTGCTCAGACTTCACTCCACAAGGGATTATGGGAGTCGTTAAAAGATGATGATGGTTGTGGATGCAGGACAGGCCTGTCGTAGCATTCCCTTTAAGCCAACACAGCCTCTGCCCAAGATTCGTGGGAATGCTGTTTAAGGGTTTGGGGTCCTGTATAGTGAGGAAGTCCTTGAAGGGTCTCCTGCAAACAGGGCACAAGTATAAAGCCAATTTACATTGTGTGAACTGTATTTAAAGCTGCATTTCATCTCTGGAGGTTCAAAGTATTATATCATGAAAAGAATGGAAGAGAGGGGATATCCCAGGCCCCAAATCAGCTGCCCAAGCTTGGTTGATTTCACATTGGTTTCCATCTTCAATACGAGTGAAGGAGATCTCCGAACCTTAATTATACAAACTAAATATTTAACTGTCTTGGTTCGATGCAGTAGGAGTACATTGATTGATATACCGTACAAAGCAACTGTAAATTGATTCAGAGTGAATGGATTCATGTACAGTATGAAGTGCCTGAAAGTTACACCATTTAGTATTCCTGGGTAGAAGATAAAGGTAAAGATAAACGTTTCCAGCTTTAGAGGGTAGTGCTCATCTCCGTTACAAAGCCGTAGAGCCAGTGCTGTCTGAAGACGTCTCTGTGGTCATGTGGCCGGCATAACTAAACACTGAAGGAGCCCGGAACCTGTTACCTTCCCACCAAAGGGGTCCCTATCTTTTTCTACTTGCATTTTTACATGCTTTCAAACTGATAGGTTGGCAGAAGCTGGGACAAGTAACGGGAGCTCAATCCGTTAGGTGGTGCTAGGGATTCGAACCTCAGAACTGCTGACTTTTCTGATCGACAAGCTCAGCACCTTAGTCTCTGAGCCACCGCATCCCTCTGGGTAGAAGATATGAAGTGCCAATTTTCATGCTTCTGCTGGGCCACTGGGATGAAACCAAACTGGTAGATGTCATAGTGAAAAATGCAGCTTCATAGAGATGATGTAATGGATGTAGAAACAGGAAGTTGGCACTCACTGCAGCAGCAATATTTTAACTGTAGCAGTAGTAGCGGTAGGCGTAATTAGAGGAAGCCTCTTGTGATTTCTGCTGAACGCTTAAATAGTTGAATGGTATCTCCTTACTGTTGAAGCAGACAGATACCAGGAGTTGATTTAAGGACATGAAGGTTATTCCAGGACATAGGGAACAATCCCCAGAAAGCCACAGTCAAGGTCTAAGGGTGCTGGAAGCTCTAACGTAGCTAAGAAACTTGTAGCAGAGACTTAGTACAAAATACCAGACATTACGAGCCATCTGGGACCTTGCAATGAATACGCGCCAGACGATCACAAGCAGAGTGGCCTTCAGTGCACACTGGATGGTCTTTAGCCTGACGAAAAGAGAGAGAAGAAAAAAGAAGAAGAGCTGAACTTTCAGGGCCTGGGATGGTTCACAACACAGACCAGTTCGACCACCAGCTGCAGTGGTGGGATTCAGCCAGTTTGCACCAGTTCAGGAGGGCCAGTTGTTAATTTTCTGAGCAGTTAGGTGAACTGGTTGTTGGAATAAATCACTAGGGCAGAGAACTGGTTGTTAAATTGTTTGAATCCCACCACTGACCAGCTGGGAGAGTGAGATGCAGAGGTGGTATTCAGCGGGTTCTGACAAGTTCTGGAGAACTGATAGCGGAAATTTTGAGTAGTTCAGAGAACCGGCAAATCCCACCTCTGACCGGCCCCACCCCCATCTATTCTCCACCTCCCGAGTCTCAGCTGATTGGCTGGGTCTTCTTTGGTTGCCCTGCACAGAAGAACAGAGCTGGAAAGCAGGTTAGTGGGATGGGGAGGGAATGTGGATTTTGCACTTTCCTTTCCCCTGCCATGCCCACCAAGCCACGCCCACCAAGCCACGCCCACAGAACAAGTAGTAAAAAAATTTGAATCCCACCACTGGTGAGATGAACTCATCGTATTAAAAAAAAAAAAAAGGGATTTCCTTCTGTGCCGTCTTGGGCCAAAACGAAATCATAATTCCATCCGTCTGATCCCAGTCATTTAAGGAAACGGGAGGGAGGAGAGGGGACGTGATCAGAAGACTTGGTGACCCAGATCTCAAAGACTCCTGTTACGGGGTTTCCTTATCCAACTTAGATAGGAGATTTGAGCAGTCCAGCTTGAGATAGCAACGTCAGTTTCCAACCACCATTAACCACTCAGAAGGTTAACACCACATTTCATGGGAGCAGCAATCAGATTTAGGTCATTATGTAAGGATCAGACATGATATATGCGCCTGGACTACCTAACCTAAATAACTATTGCTATTGTTAAGTCTTCCTATTCAGGCCTTGGGAAACCTCCTCCAAGTTTCATGCTTATTCTGATAGGAATGAGAAATGCTTAAGTACAGAGAAGAATAGTGCCCAAGGAGCACTAAATTAACTTTACTTTTAGAATAACATAGAACCATGATGGCAAACCTATGGCACATGTGACACAGGTGACACGCAGAGCCATTTGTGCAGGCACGTGAGCCCCAGGCAAACTTACCTCAAGCACACGCCTCCCAGCTGATTTTCGGGCCTTTTTTGGCCTGCCAGAGGCTTGAGGGATGCCTCTGCAGGCTTCGAAGGCCAAAAAATAGGCTCATTTCATCACTTCCTGTATTTCTGGAAATACCGGAAGTGATGAAACAGGTCCATTTTTCGGCCTGCAAAGCCTGCAGAGGCCACCCTCAAGTCACTGGCAGGCCGAAAAAGGCCTCAAATGGGCCAAAAATCAGCTGGGAGGCGCAGTGCAGATAAGGGGGTGGTGGTGGGGATTGTGTGTGCATGCGTAGGGGGCGTGGTGATGCTGGGTACACTGCCTCCTGGGTGCTGGCACACACACACAATTTTTGGCACAGAAGCCCCAAAAGGTTAGTCACCACTGATATAGACCAACAAAGTTTGAAGGGATCTTGGAGGCCATCTATCCAAGCCTCTGCTCAAGCCGGAGACCCTATACACTTTCAGACAAATGTCTGTCCAATCTCTTCTTGAAAGTTTCCAGTATTTGGAGCACTCACAACAGTGGTGGGATTCAAAAAAATGTACTACCTGTTCTGTGGGTGTGGCTTGGTGAGTGTGGTGTGGCTTGGTGGGCATGGCAGGGAAAGTATACTGCAAAATTCCCATTCCCTCCCTACCCCACTAACCTGCTTTCCAGCTCCGTTCTCCTGTGCAGGGCAACCAAAGAAGAGTCAGCTGATCAGCTGGGACCCAATGTGAGGCAGAGAATAGATGGGGGTGGGGCCAGTCAGAGCTGGTATTTGCCGGTTACTCAAAATTTCCACTACTGGTTCTCCCGAACTGCTGAATACCACCTCTGACTCACAACTTCTAGTAGCAAGTTGTTCCACTGATTAATTGTTCTAATGGTCAAGAAATTTCTTCTTAGTTCTAGGTTGTTCCTCCCCTTGATTAGTTTCCATCCATTGGTTCTTGTCTCACCTTCAGGTGCTTTGGAGAATAGCTTGACCCCAGAATCAATCAATCAATCAATCAATCAATCAGAATAGAGCTGGAAGGGACCTTGGCGATCTTCTATACCCTATACAATTTGAGACAATTTGAAAGCTCCTCTTTTTTGTGGCAGTTTTAATTGTGTATACTTTCATATAGATACATTAATTATATATACCTATCAATCAGATCCAGTTCTTTTTCTCATGCTACCTACTTCTTTGATCTACTCTTTCTTTCTTGGAGGTAATATACCATTCCAGATATATGTGGCATTCAATCCAAACCCTGATTTGTGGTGACCAAACAATTTCATTCACCGAAAGCATTCTGCTCTCAGGCTGTGAAAGTTAACATAAAAGATTGTAACTTAACACAAAAGATAGCATGCTCTTACTTTCTGATGTGCTGTCGGGTTGCAGGAATTCCAGCCATGTCTTCTTTCAACAGATACTTCTTAGTTCCTAAGCAGTAATTTTTCACATATTCTGACCAAGTCAATTGGCAAATATCAAAGTAGAACAACTGGAATCAAGCAGAAAGAAGACTACTTAAAATGGAGGAAAAGGACTATTCCACTCTTGATTTTATGGTCAACATTATAAGAAATGTCTTTTTCTGGACAATACCTGTATTGATATACTGATGTACCATTCAAGCAATGGCAAAAGGATATTTCTAAATTTGTTTGGCAAGGCAAGGAACATAGAATTAAATACAAACTCCTGCAGGATGCTAAAGAAAAGGAGAAGGTTCAAATTACCAAATTTGAAATTGTATTTTGCAGCTTGTTATTTAGTTTGGATTAAGGAGTAGGTTGGCTTTAAGAATTAGGATTTTATTAGAATTGGATTCAAGATTTGGATGCCATGGTTATTTGTGGAATGACAAAGGTGAAATACAGATATCAAAAATCATTTTATTAGATGTACCATAGTAAAAATTAGGAATAGGCATACAACAAAATTGTCTCCTAAAATTCCATGCCATCGAAATCTTAAATCATGTGCTTCCAATTCTAATAAGATCCCAATTCTTAAAGTCACCTACTCTTTAATCCAAACTAAATAGCAAGCTGCAAAATACAATTTCAAATTTGGTAGTTTGAACCCTCTCCCTTTTCTTTAGCATCCTGCTGTATGGTTGCCACCCCAACAAGCCTTTTTTTTAGAAGGGAAATGATAGTTAAACAAAAATAATAATAATAACTAATTTGGCTAATTTGCCAAATCTTTCCCAAAATTTAACTTAATAACAAGACAAATGAGCTGTATACAAATGATGAACATAGAATTGTTAAGATGTAAACACTTTTATGGAAACCAGTTAGACAAGTTAATGATTATGTGATAAAATGGCCAAATTTTTTAGATATAACATACACCTGGATCAATGGAAGACTATGTGGAAGAAAGGGTTGAAATTTCAATTGAATTCTAACCTTAACGGGAATTTCTATAAAGTGATATATCCTTGGTAATAACAACAGATAATTTGTCAAAAAAAGTATAATATTCAAATATTGCTTGGAAATGCAATCAAACTGAGGGAAGATTTTTCATCTTTGGTAGACATGCAACAAAATGAGAAAATTTTGAGCTCAGGTATGTATTTTGATGCAGAAGATTTTAAGTGAACATATAATTGAAACCTGGGTTTTTCTCCTGGACTTGATCAGCAAACAAATAGAAAGATCTGATATAACTTTGAACAGTACAGAACATATTCTTATAGAATCGTATATTCAGTATAACAGCATATTCTTATAGAATAGTGTATTCAGTATATATTCTTATAGGAGACCTTCACATTTCTAGGGTCTATCATATCTCAAGACCTAAAATGGACACCTAACATCAAAAAAGTCATCCAAAAAGCACAACAAAGAATGTTCTTTCTGCACCAACTCAGAAAGCTCAAACTGCCCAAGGAGCTGCTGATCCAGTTCTACAGAGGAATGATTGAGTCTGTCATCTGCACCTCTATAACTGTTCTGACCCAAGCCTTGTTCCAAACAAACGAACACCAAACAGAGATAAAAGCAAAACCTTTTTAATGCTTCTTTGTGAATTCCGTTCATTCACAGTAAAATGCAATTAAAACTAATTGTCTTTGATAAGAACAAGCCTTGCCAAGGTTGTGCAAGGCTGCCAAGAACACTAGATTAAATTGCAAGGAAATATTCAAAACCAAAAGTCTCCAAACACAAACCAAGATAGTCCGGACTTCCACAAGGCTTGAAGTGCAAGAACTTCTTTGCTTCCTGCAAAGAATCTCAGTCTCTCAAGCTGGCTTTTATCTCTTAAGGGAGGAGCCATTACCTTGCAGCCTTACTCCTGAGTCGCCTGTGCTGCTGCAGCTGCTCTTTCCTTTGAGCAGCCCTGTGCGTACGCACATTGGACACAGGTTCCTCAGGGACCTCTTCCTCACTGCTGCCAGCCTCCACAATCTCCAAAGGCAACACTCCACTCTCTGACAGTCCTGGCCCCATCCCTGCATCACACGCAAGCCGAGGCCTCACTCTCTGAGGTCTCAGCCATCTGCATCTGCTGCCGGTGAACCACAACAATAACTGTCTGGTTTGGTTCTGCAACCAAACAAGGCAGACACAGACATCAACTGGGCAGTGGCACGCCAGAAAATGAGCCCCATCCGCGGGGTGTCCCATCCATGGAATGCAGGCAGCACACAAAATCATGCCCCTTCCGATCTGTGGAGAAGCCTCTCTCCACAGAACCAGTCCCGGGTTCCCAAAAGTTTGGGAGCCACTGCTATAGATAGTTGTCCATTTCCTTAAACCGGCATTGCTTGTTCCATGGTCCCATCACCAATTCTTGGGGAGCCCTTGAAAAATCCTGCTGTTCAGAGGGGAAAGAGTTGTGTTTTTATTCTGGAAGAAAATTCAGGGTCCTCTTGAAACTTTGACTGTAAATAGCCAGATTTTTATGCATTGAAAAGCTTGGGTAGGTTTCTAAACTGGCTGATCAAATTGCAAGTGATAAGACCTGTTCTTTGGACCCTTTTCATGAATGTGGTTTTCCAGGTTGAGATGGCAACCAAGATAAAGCCTGCTCTAAGAGCACTCCAGGTATCCTTAGAAGGAAAATTCATTAGTCAGCATTAGAAGGACTAGAAAAAGATATAACAGAGGGGGCAAAGCCTCCTGTAGCCCACCTGATGAGGTTTGTGAGAGAAACCTCCTTCTAGCCCTAAAATTCCCTGTTGTGTCATTGGTCCTGGTCTCTGCTAAAGGCAGGAATGGACCTGGGTGTAGGCTTGAACCCTTGATCTTGGCCTTGGTAATACCTGGATTCTGAAATCTGCATTGGAGAAGAAGCATGCTCTAGAGAAAGAGAGAAACCTAGACACCTGCCAGAGGTGTCACAGAGAGCCGTCACCCCAGCTCGGCTCTGCCACGCATGCGCACATATCTCCTGCCAGCTGGTGTTTGGGTCTCTGCCGTGCATGCTCGAAGGGTGGGGCTTGTGGGGGACATATGCGCATGTGCGGGGGTGGGGCGCATGCATGGAGAACACACACGGATGCACAGAGGCTGGGGCAGGTGCATTGGGGACAGGGCACGTGCATGGGGGCTGCATGTGCATATGCAGGGACACAAACACAGGTGTGCATGGTGGGGCACGTGCACATAGCATTTGGGGGGTTTACATGCGTGCCTTGGGCACTCGGTGCCGAAAAGGTTAGCCATCACTGACCTAGGCCCTTTATGGTGGGATCTGTTATTGGCTTGAGAGTTCTATAATTGGCAGAGAAACTAAAGAGGGTCCATTCTAAGCCTCTTGGCTCACCCACTTTCTAGGCTGCCTTTCGTCAGATCATTCCCTAAGCAACATCTCTTCAGCCCCGTCTCCCAAGGTCTTTCCCACACATCATTACAGGGACTGACCACTTGCATAGGGCCAGTGGTGGGATTAAAATAATTTAACAAGTGGTTGGCCCAGGGTCAGGTTGGCTGTCGTGGGAGGTGTGGCCATCTCTGCCCTCCAGCTCTGCTGCACTTGCAGGATGAGCTTCTTGATCCTGAGGGAACCAGTTGCTATAACCCACCCCATACAGTATCCAAGTGGATCCTGGCCCCTGCACTGTAATGGAGAAATGGGAAGCGGAGCGGCCAGCATGAGGGAAGGAGGAGGATTATGGAGAAGAAAGAGTAAAAGCGGCCTTCTCCTTCCCTTGCGCCAGCTGCGCCATTTGCCCGTTTTTCCAGTGCCTTTGATAGCAGGGGTGGATGGGTAATTTAACAACCGGTTCGCATGAACCGTTGCGAACCGTCTGAATCTCACTACTATGTAGGCCTCCGAGGAAGGAATCTGTCCTTTTCGAAATCGTTTGCACTCTAGCCCGAATACACTTTTTAATTATTTAATTTTGACTGATGGGGTTCAATAGGATGCTTACAGTTTTGTCTTTTGGACTGAGCTCTTTCAGTAACATGCTTGTATTTTCATAGCTCCAGTCCCAGGAATTGCTGGTAAAATATTCAAGAAGATTCAAAGTCTTGTCCAAGCGGGTGACAAGCTTCATCATCCTGAAAGACAGAATAGAAACATATCTATCTATGGATAGATAGGACTGTAGCATCTCTCCTCAAAAAGACTGAGCAGAGGGTGCTTTCCAAATCATCTTGGTGACACAATCCCCAAATATCTAAGGTGGGCTATTGTCAAGGCCTTTCCCAGAGACATCTACAGACACCTTTCTGATGGAAAGGCTGGGAAACCAAGGGAGTTGTGCATTTAAAGGCTGCCACAACCACTATTGGCTGTTACTGATTAATTTTGTTGATTGCATTTTTAATTAAAATCATTTCCATTGTCTGTAAGCTGTTGGGAGAATTATTACCCTGAAAGATATGGATGTTGTGGTCTGCCAGCAGAGCTGGCGGCAGACTTGGACAGTGAGGAGGTTGGGGAGGAACATGGGCCAGGCCTGGAGTCTGGGGAAGGCTCTGATAAGGGCTCTGCATCAGAGGCAGAGATGGGCCAGGCCTGGAGTCTGGGGAAGGCTCCGATAAGGGCTCTGCATCAGAGGCAGAGATGGGCCAGGCCTGGAGTCTGGGGAAGGCTCTGATAAGGGCTCTGCATTAGAGGCAGAGATGGAGCCAAGGCCATCTGACAGTTATCAGCTGCCTTTGGAGTCAGAGATCAGTGGGGTAGAAGAACAGCTGGAGCCTGTTCCCAGTGTACGCATGCACAGAGCTGCCAGGAGAAGGGAACAGTTAAGGAACAAAGGTTGATTTGGGAATAAAGGCACAGGTGGACAGTGAATGGCCCCTTCCATAAGGAATAAAGAGAAGCAAAAGAGGAGTGGTGTTTGCAGGAGACAATTAGTTCATTTAATTAGGGGGGAGATTTGTTCCTGATTCCTTGCCAAGTATTTTCTGCTTTAGCATTGCGTTTGGAATCTAATGGCCTGGCAACTTTCCAAGCCTGATAAGGTCTGTGGTTGTAAATCACCCTTGAAAGACTGTTTGCCGGGACTTTGCTGGATGTGAATGAGAGGAATTCACATTAGCTTAAATAAAAGGTGTTTTGTCAGGACGAGGAGTTTGCTTTGTGATTTTGTGAAGGCTAGGTCAGAACAATAGAAGAGTTGTTATTGTTGTTAGTGTATGTATGTGTGCGTTTGCGTGAACACACACGAACACATAATAACAATAAGCAAAGCCGCAAGTCAATCAGATCGTTTTTCTGATAAATCCTCCAATGCTGTGAAATTGGTGGAGAAATTCATCCTCCTTCGAAAAATGTCTTCTGTATTCTTAGGGGTGCTTTTTGGAACTGCCCCCTGCACCCCGCCAATGTAGATCCAATCTCACCATGGCTTCTTTCCTAGCAGCCGCAGATACCCATCACAGATAAAAGCAGGGATGGTGTGATAAACAAACGTCCAGTACTGATGGAGGACGTAGCTTGAGGTCATAGTGGCCTTTGGTACTCTGAAGGGTTTCTCCAGTGGAATTTTTTCATATACAGTTGCTGCATTCATTTCTGCAGAATGGTAGAAAAGAGATACTGCACCCATGGTGGTAATTGCATGAAAAAGAGACAATTATTGGAAATGTCCATTTAAGAAGGCAAAGTGGGACATAATATACAGCTGGGCCTGGGAAAATATCTGGAAAAAAATTATACAATAACAAAATCAGCGGCATATAAAGAAAACCAATATAAAATGTGCTACTAGTGGTATCTAGCCCCTCAAGATTGGCTAAAACGTATCCTAATTTAAGCCCAAATCGTTCGAAATGTAAGCAATCACAGGTTACGTTCTATCACATTTGGTGGCTGTGTCTGAAAATTAAGAAATATTGGACTAAAATACAAAAATTAAAGGAAATTAAAGGTTAAAGGAAATTGTGAAAGTCCCAATAGAATTTAAAGCAGAAATACTTGTGGGAATTATCAAAGGGAATTATACAAAAGAGATAAAATATCTAATCCTTCATATAATTACAGCAGCAAGATTAGCACTCACATAGTGTTGGAAAAGAGATTCGAGGCTGAAAGAAGATTCTAATTAAGATAGCTTAATTATCCAAAAAAAAAATTGATTGCGCTGAAATGGACAAACTTACATTAGAATTAAAAGAGAAGGAAGACTCAGATTATTATACAGTTTGGGAAAATTGGTATCATTAGATAAATAATAGAAACAAGCAATCAAATAAATAAGGAATGTATAGTTAGAAAAATAGAGGTATATATTGTATATAAGAACAATTAGGAGTATAAAATATACATTGGAATAACAATTGAAATGTAAGTATTGTCAAAATGGATTGTAATATACACAACATTTTCATTTTAAATATCTGTATTGTATTTTGTATTTTAATGTTTTAAATTTTCAATAAAGATTATTTATTTATTTAATAGTAAAAGTAAAAAGTAAAAACATAATTATGAATACATGGATACATGTAAGAAAAATAAAAGAAACAATAGGACAGGGATGGTAGGCACGTTGGTGCGCTTATGCATGCCCCCTACAGACCTCTTAGGAAAGGGGTGAGGTCAATAGTAGACAGTCTAAGATTAAAGTTTTGGGGGTTTGGGGAAGAAACCACAGAGTCAGGTAGAGTATTCCAGACATTGACCACTCTGTTGCTGAAGTCGTATTTCCTGCAATCAAGTTTGGTGTGATTAACCTTGAGTTTGTATCTATTGTTTGCTCTTGTATTGTTATGGTTGAAGCTGAAGTATTCATTGACAGGTAGGACATTGCAATGTATGATTTTATATACTATACTTTGAACATCAAAGAAAACAGATGTAATTTCCAATCATATGATCAGAGGTAGTATTCAACCGGTTCAGACCAGTTCTGGCATACCGATAGCAGAAATTTTAACTGGTTCTGAGAAATGGCAAATACCACCTCTGGCTGGCCACGCTGATTTGCGTGGCAGAGCAGATTGCCACGCCTCAACTGAGGTAAAAAACTGAGGTAAAAAATTGAGGCAAAAAACAGCACAGCTCATCAGCGTTGATACAGCGTTGAGCTCTTCACGCACACACACAGTGCTCTCTCTGAACCAGTAGAAAAAAATTGGAAACGCATCACTGCACATGAGGTAGATGAGCTGAAGAAAGAGGAATAATTCCCTGTCAGAAAAGAAAATGGCTCTTCCCCCAACCACCGGTCTTGTTAATTATTATTGTTATTATGATGTTACGAAAAATGTTTTGCCTCCCTTATTTTACTTGGTCGATGTCTAAGGCCACTGCTTTCCTATTAGGAAGAAAGTAGCCTTAGAGATTTACAAATAAAAATAAAATAAATCACTGGGCTACTTGCAAGGTATTTCTACACAGATAGACATTGTAACTTCACTGTAAGCTTATATTAACTGAATCTTGGGAAGAACACCACCCTGTGTTCTTTTATCCACAATGAGAATGGTGGCCCTTGAAATCTCAACGGTGAGACAAGCGGTTAAAGGATGACTTCCAACCAAAATAATCCGGTGGAATTTTCTTAATTCTTAATTCTTAAAATAAAATAAAAAAAATACTCACGCAATTCTCCCCATGACAATGGGTTGAGGCTACCTGAGGTACAGTTGTAAATCAATGGCGATTTGGGCCTGAAAAGGATAGAAATAAAAGGCCAAGAATTCACAAAATGCACCAAATGTATGAATACTCTATTTATTATAAGGATATATAAACGGGAGGATAGACATACAAAGTTATAGCAAAATGAGAGGTGTTTGAAAAGCATGTCAGAAAGGTCAGGATGAGGCTGTTGATTGAAGCTGCATTATACTATCTCTG
Organism: Pseudonaja textilis; assembly: GCF_049901715.1. Taxonomy (NCBI): domain Eukaryota; kingdom Metazoa; phylum Chordata; class Lepidosauria; order Squamata; family Elapidae; genus Pseudonaja; species Pseudonaja textilis. The sequence continues at coordinate 20,214,144 of NC_141994.1, read as the reverse complement.
GCAATCTCAATACTCAAAAAAAGGGGACAATTTTTTGATCTCAACCACTTGTGATTATTATTATTATTGTTGTTGTTGTTGTTGTTTAATCTTTAGTGAGATTCACAGCCTTTGGGGCTCAAGAGCTCGAGTCCTAACCAAGGACCTAGGAACTGTTCACGTAGCGTCGGAGGATATAAGCTGTTCCAAATAGGATGGTCTTTTTGTAGAATCAGGGTATTCAAGTCTGATAAATTTCCAAATAGCGAGGTAGCCCTTTAGGCATTGCTCCAAAGGCTCCAATTACAATTGGGATAACACAGGATTTCTTTTTCCAAAGTCGCTCAACTTCCATTTGTAAGTCCTGATACTTTGTGATTTTTTCTTGCTGTGTGTCTTCAATTCATGTACCACCAGGTATCACAATGTCAATGAACCAAACATCATCATCTTCATCATCATTATTATCATTGTTGTTGTTGTTGTTGTTGTTGTTGTTGTTGTTGTCTTTGAACCACAGGGCCCATTCCAAGGTGCTTTTTCAAAAGGTAGCTGGAAGGTCAGGTACTGATAGTTGAGACTGGATGGTGAGGAGATGTGGACACTGCCGTCTTCAAAAAGTGAAGAGTACTTTAGATACAGAGGATCATTGGTTTGTGAAACGAGGGGGAAAAGAGTCCATCTATGTTAGAACTGTGAGCTTAAATAAACTCCAGAGGATGGTAGAGGACAGGAAGGCCTGGAGGAATGTTGTCCATGGGGTCGCAATGGGTTGGACATGACTTTGCAACTAACAACAACATGTTAGAACTGAACAGCCCTCCCTCAATAGCTGAGGAGGAATATGGCAGCATCTATCTCTTGCCCACAATGCATTCCTTTCCAGCAGTTCCAGGAAGATTCCCCAACCATTTGCACTCTGATTCAGGTGACCCTGAGGGTACACATAAGCCCCCAAGTGGCCTCAACAGATCTCAGGCAGAGTGCTAATGACCAGATGGTTGCAAAGAAATACAATATTTACACACACACATACATACACACACACACCAATTTTATCAGAACCTATTCTTCTATCCCCACTACCATCCAGTTGTTGTTGCTCTTCTTCTTCTTCTTCTTCTTCTTCTTCTTCTTCTTCTTCTTCTTCTTCTTCTTCTTCTTCTTCTTCTTCTTCTTCTTCTTCTTCTTCTTCTTCTTCTTCTCCTCCTCCTCCTCCTCCTCCTCTTCTTTGTTCTCCTCCTTCCTCTTTCCTTTTCCTCTTCCTTCCTCCTCCTCCTCCACCACTTCTCCTTCTCTTCCTCCTACTTCTCCTCCTTTCACTTCCTCCTCCATCTCCTCCTCCCCCCTTTCCCTCCTCCTCCTTCTTCCTCAAGGGGGAAAAAACAGTCCAGTTGCCTTTTGAACAAAAACCATTGAGACATCCATGACCTGGATGACTAAGAACCTCCACAGACTCCCACTGTCCAATGTTCAGTCTATTATGAGTCATTTGTAGGTAAAATTGAAAGGCAGGTTAGGAGCAGGGAGGACTTTTATCATTAGATTCAGCTATAGAATTTTTAGTTTGGGTTACAATGGCTTGAACATTTTTGGACCAGAACTCTCTTCCCTGCAAGTCTCTTATAAAGCCATTAGAATCGACAAAAAGTGAGTTTGTTTGTTTGTTTTGCAGGCTTCAATATGCAGGCTTCAACATACAAACTAAGCCAAATCTTGTCTAGTGGTGATTTCTGCCCTTGACAGTATTACTGAGTTGTTGTAATGATGCTGTCTATGAGCTGTGTTTGAGTGCTCCCTATAACATTGTACAAAATGGCAGCATTCACCTGTTCCCAGGAAAGAAACCCCAGCAATGAAGATTGTGCCGGCTTCTCTCACAAGGCAGTGGCCAGAAGCCAACAATATGGATCTTGTGATGGAACGTATGGTTAGAGTGCGGTACTGCAGGCTACTTCTGCTGCCTGCTGCCTGCCTGCAATTTGGCAGTTCAAAGCTCACTGGGCTCAAGGTTGACTCAGCCTTTTGTCCTTCAGATGTCACTAAAATGATGACTCAGATTGTTGGGGCAATAGGCTGACTCTGTAAACCACTTAGAGAGGGCTGTAAAGCACTGCAAAGCAATATATAAGTCTAACTGCTATAGCTATTGCTTGTGAATGCACTACTGCCTGTAGGAGGCACTGTTGGGCTTTCAGAAAGCTTTAAAGACCTGGATGACAATATGGGGAATTGCAATTTTGGCAGCTCCTTACAGCCTGCAACCTTGAAAAAAAAAATATTCTACTTCAATGGCCTATCTCTTGATCAACAAAGAGGCCCCACCTGTGAACTGCAGTGTACCAGCCAGCGGCAATGGTTAAGTTGATAGCGAGATCTACTGGGATAATGTCAGCTATGGCAGCTGGATTGCATTTTACACTCCGTAAAATCCCTTTGCCACCCTAGAAATAAAGAAGTTCATTAACCTAGATAACTCGAATTCCTTGTTTAGTATAGAATTTAGGTAGTCTGGGAGCTGAATTCTGTAACTGTGGGATAAGTTCTCCTGAGCTAAACTGGGAAGAAAACTTTAGGGGCTTGTACAACACTTTCCACCTCTGCTGTCCCCAGAATCTGGCCATCCACAGCTGCGGTGTAACAATTCCAGAGCTTTTACTCTCATAAATGTCAGGAAAGCCAAAAGCTCTTAAATTCAGTCAGAAACACCAGGCCTGGTGAACCTCCTTCTTGATCAGCTAAGGCTAGGGATGTTAAATTATAGGCCTGTAGGCAGGATCCAGCCTGCAGGGTGCTTAAATCTGGCCCATGGGGCCGGCCTGGAAATATCAAAGGACTGGCTTGTGGCGCCTCTGCCGGCCAAAACAGGCTGTGTGGAGGTTTCACGAGGCCCTCACAAGACCCTTTTCAGCTGCCCTGGCCTCTAGAGGCACTCTGCTGGCCAAAAATGGGCCATGAGTAGGCCCTGTGAGCCCCACAAAGTCTGTTTTCAGCCTCCAGCAGCATTCTTTTGGCAAAAAAACGGCTGGGAGAGTACTGCAGGAGGCCATGGGGGCTGAAAACTAGGTGTGGGGAGATGCATGTGGCGCCCCATGCCCCGTTTTGGTTGGCAAATTGCTTCAGAAGTCTGTCCAGGCTGAAAACGGGATGCAGTGGAGCAGCTCATAGCTGCCCCATGCCCCATTTTGTCTGGCAGGGTGTTACAGTAGGCACCTGTCCCATCTCCCCGACTCCCTGCTCCCTCCCCCATGCCGGCCCACGGAGGAAAACTACAATGCTGATCTGGCCTTCGGAGAAATCCAGTTTGACACCCCTGGACTAGGCTATGCAGTGTCAGAATCACTAGATTCTGCCTTTATCTCTTTGGATAAGCTTCATGGTTTGGTTCTCATGGTTTCTTCTGGGCCTGTTTCACTGCTCCTAAGATTTAGAAGTCCTATTTTCATCTCTACTTACCGCGACAAGGAGGCCACTTGTACCGTTGAAGTTGTCAATCCAGCCCTGTAAAAATGAAACATAGAAAAAGTGGTTGTTGTGGAGTCTGCATGTTCATTAAGATTGTCCACAGGTCGGCAGTTCAGCAGTTCGAATCCCTAGCAGCATGTAATGGAGTGAGCTCCTGTTACTTGTCTCAGCTTCTGCTAACCTAGCAGTTTGAAAGCATGTAAAAATGGAAGTAGAAAAACAGGGACCACTTTGGTGGGAAGGTAACAGCGTTCCGTGCACCTTCGGTGTTTAGTCATGCCGGCCACATGACCATGGGGACATCTTCAGATAGTGCTGGCTCTTCGGCTTTGTAATAGTGATGAGAACCATCCCCTAGAGCCAGAAATGACTAGCACACATGTGCGAGGGGAACCTTTACCATTAACAGAGTCAAGCACCTTCAAGACCGAAAATTGAGACTCTCCTGCAGAGTTTTGCTCTTCACAGCTGCATTGAACAAATATTGTAAACAATACTAAACGCTTGCTCAGGCCTAGCCAGCAAGAAATAATGTAAAAGGGTAATAATAGCAAGATTTGAATACTACCCAAAATTTGAAAACTTTATATGGAAGTTACCAGTTTTATTTCTCTTTGAATTTTGACGAAGAGACACAAATCTGAAGCAAACTGCCGCAGAAGAGAAAAACAAACGCTTCGCGGTCAAAATCTGGATTTCTCAGACATTCAACCTGTTTATCCAGCATAAATTGTTCTGAGAAGCTGTTGATAGTCAGACTGGAAGATGGGAGAGTTATTTTGTCCTACTTCCCTGAATGAGGCTGCTCAAGGTCTTGCACAAGAATGTGTGGGCAGAGTTGCCTACCTATTTAAGCCTACCTATGACAGGAACTGGTTTACCAGACCTGAATGATTATATCATGCTTTGTTCTTGTTGATGAGAATGCTGGTGTTAATTAATCATCTTTTAGGTTGAGCGGTTGTGAACAAATATTTGGTTCAATCCAGGCCTGGTCTGCAACGATTTTAGCAACCGGTTCTCTGCCTGGTTCCTGGGTGGGCGTGGCCATGGTGGGCATGGCCTAGTCAGCCTCCTGCACTATGGTGTGGGGGAGGGCGTTTTTGCCCTCCCCAGACTCCAGAGGCTTTCCTCAAGCCTTCAGGATGGCGAAAACGGCCTCCCCGGTTTCCAGAGGCCCTCTGGAGGCTGGAAATGAGCTCGTTTCCGGCCTTCCGGAGCCTCTGGGAGGCCTGTTTTTTGCCCTCCCTGAGCTTCCATGTGGGCCCTGTACTTACCTGGCATTCAAAATGGGCCACAAGGAGACTCCTGGGAGGGACAGGGTGGGATGGGCGGGGCCAGCCAGGGGTGGGATTTACCGGTTCGCTGAACCGGTAATTAAAAATGATAAAATTAGCTACTGGTTCACCCGAACCTGCAAGAACTGGTAGCAGCCCACCCGTGATTCCATCTGAAGTCCATGAAATGGAAATACATTTGGTTGATATGGCTCCCTGTGTGTCAGAGTACCTTTAGCCATAAGCCATAAGCTGTAAATACTTTCTCTTCTGTATTTATTATTCATGTAATAGTCCATTTCTCTACTTAACAAAGTCCTTGAGGTACCTAACCAAATACTGTAGATCAGTGGTAGTCAACCTAGTCCCTACTGCCCACTAATAGGTATACAAGCTTTCATGGTGGGCGGTAGGGGTTTTGTCCCCTACTTTATAAATCACCATTACTGTGGAACCGGTGAGCGGTTAGAGAAAATTTTACTACTAACAGAGATACAAAAGTGGGAGGTAGGTATAAAAAGGTTGACTACCCCTGCTGTAGATCATTCTGGGAAATCTGTCTTTAGTTTGGGAAGTACAGTTTGAGAGGTGCTCAATATGGAGCCCCCGGTGTCAGTTATAATTAATTTAAAGGGCTTGGCTCTAAACAATGTTCCTTGTTCATCATGTTTTCTGGATGGAGATTAGACTCATCCCTTTGGGTTGTATGTTGGTTTTTCAATGTTATGGTTGTGTCCCTAAAATTAAGCCCTGAAAGTGAAGTCTATTTTGCTGGCATTCTTTTGGACATATCTCTCCTCCTGAGCTTCTGACCCTGAGATTCCATGAGAAATCCCATCCATGAATCCAGGTTCCACTCTCAGGAGGAAAGCCATAGTTTTAAAGCTCATGGATGATGGCTTCCCTCTCCTTCACCAAGAGCATGAGAAGGGCATTCATATTTAGAGCCATTAGGGAATGGCTCTACATCAACATTTTTTGCCAGACGTAGCATGTGAACCCAGCAACGGAAGAGCACGCATGCTTACCGGGAAGGGCTCCTGCCAACTAGCTCCCACGATGGAAGGTCGAACGATGGCAACATTTAAGTCTCCTTTCTCCTGCTGGATCAGATGTTCAGTCAGAGCTTTGGAGAAGGTGTAGGTGTTAGGCCAGTCTCCAATCAAAGTTGGGGTGATCGCGTCAATGAGGGACTCATCCATCCACCTAGCAGGATATTTTTTAAAAATAGAAATGAAATAAAATATCAATGGGAGAAAATTAAAGTTGAAGCATTGTCCTTATATATATTCATATACACGGCAGGTCTTCCTATAAGATAGCAACAGCAATAGCACCTAAGACTAATATACCCTTCACAGTGCTGTACAGCAAAACTTTAACCTGTTTACAGAGTTAGCATATTTCCCCCAACAATCTGAGTCTTCAATCCTTCCTTCTTTCCTTCTTTCCTTCCTTCTCTCTTTCTTTCCTTCCTCCCTCCCTTCCCTCCTTCCTCATGTGTCTTGCTCATCTCATTATTGTTTACCAAGAGGAAGCCAGATCTTGGGTCAAAAAGGATCACAAGATAGATTCTTCCCATGGTACATCTACTTTAGACAAGCCTTGCACATTTCTGGACCTTTCCTACCACTAATCCTCCCCCCTCTCCCTCCTCCCTCCCTCCCTCCTCCCTCCCTCTCTCTCTCTCTCTCTTGGAAGAAAGTGCATAGGACAAGGCCATAAGTATTCCTTCAAGCATTTTATTTGTTTATTTTATTTATTTAGTTTAGTTTGTCAAGCATGTATGAGAAAACAAGTATAGGAACAACATATAAACATATAAGTATAAATTGGTATAAATATATACATAATAAATGAGTATGAATAAATGGGAACCATAGGATAGGGACAGTAGGCACGCTGGTGTGCTTATGCACACCCCCTTTAAGGACCTCTTAGGAATGGAGTGAGGTCCACGGTAGACAGTTTAAGATTAAAAGTTTTGGGGGTTTGAGGATGTAACTACAGAGTCAGGTAGTGGGTTCCAGGCATTGACATACTTGGAAATACATTGCAACAGAGGAAGGATTGCTTTCATTACCTACAGCAGGGGTCCCCAACAGAGGTGGGTTTCAAATTTTTAACAACCGGTTCTGTGGGTGTGGCTTAGGTGGTGGGCGTAGCTTGGTGGTCATGTGACTGCGTGGACATGGCTTGGTGGTCATGTTATTGACTGGGCGTGGCCAGCTCAATATCACTCACATCGAGGCACCATCTCATCGCCTGGTTTCTCATGACTGTGGGGATGCTGCAACAGTCATAAGTGTGAAAAAGGGTCATAAGTCACTTTTTTCAGTGCCATTGTAACTTTGAATGGTCACTCCACACAAGCAAAGTACCAGCAAAGGAGGGGAAAAAATCTCCAGAGAAGTTCCTGAGACAGGAAGTCTGGTCTTGCTAAGAATGTAATAAGGGTTAACGGAGAGGCAGTTTCTCTAAGCAACACCAGAATGTTTCCTTCCTGCCTTCCTTACAGGATTAGGCCAGTAATTTCTTCTAACAACCGGTTCTCCGAACTGCTTAGAATGTTAACAACCAGTTCTAGCAAATAGGTGCGAACTGGTGGAATCCCAGCCCTGGTGCCCAACCCCGAGTCTGTGTACTGGCACCAGTCTGTTGCATGCCAGCAACCAGGCCACGCAAACAAGCAAAGCCCCATCCATAGAATACATGCAGCACAGGAAACCATTAGCGCTCCGGTCCATGGAAAAACCTCTCTCCACAGAACTGGTCCCTGGTACCCAAAAGATTGGAGGCCATTGACTTATGTCACCAAGTCCAAAGGCTTCTTTGTTCTTTGTCCTTCTCCGCAGGAACAATGATGGTTGATGTTCTTTTGTCAGAGTACGTGTGTTTCCTCCTTCTCCATTACTATTTACCAGGGCAAAGTTCATTATATAATATAACCATTATATTTATGGTTATGATCACGATTTATCACTTGTTGCTCACATGTGCACTGAGAGTTTATGCACCGGAGATAAATTCCTTGGGTGTCCAATCACTTTTGGCCAGTAAAGAATTCTATTCTACATTGTAACAATACTCTTTGCATGAAGCATCTACATAAATCTTGTCCATTTCTGGAACTTCATTACCACAAATCCTCTCTCTGTTTTTACTTCAGCTGAGGTGTGGCAATCCACTCTGCAGAGCAGATCAGCTGAGCTAAAAAAACAAGGGAATATAGGACAGGAAATGGCAGGGGTGGGTGCGTGGGGCCAGTCAGAGATGATATTTGCCAGTTCTCCAAACTACTCAAAATGTTTACTACCAGCATGCCAGAACTGGTCTGAACTGGCTGAATACACCTCCATTACTTACCCCACCAGGTCCAAGAGCTTCTTTGGTTCTATAGGAACAGGATAGAAGACCTCCTCTATGTTCTTCCGATTACAGTTTGAGTAGGCCGTTGAAACGTGGATGAGGGCTTCAAGATTCTTCATCTGGTGGGCCAGCCCCAGGAGCTGCTGGGTGCCCATGACATTCAGGAGAAGGGCATCCCTGCTCAGGAAAGCACAAAAAGATAAGATGAGGTCCACCTGGTTGGATACCAGGTCCAAACCAATCCTCTTGGCTCTTCTGAGAGACGCCTCAGGAGCTTCAGGACATCTTGATGGCAAGATATCTCAGGTAGTGTGGAGAAGACCACAAGTGTAGTCTACATCACCTTATGAGAGGTCTCTGCTAGTAGTGGAAATGACTTGGTACAAAATAGTTGACCAACACCAGGGGTGGGATTCAAATTTTTTAACAACCGGTTCTGTGGGCACGGCTTAGTTGGTGGGCGTGGCTTGGTGGTCATGTGACTGGGTGGACATGGCTTGGTGGTCATGTTATTGACTGGGCGTGGCCAACTCAACATCATTCACATTGAAGCACGCATCTCCTCACATGGCCTCTCGTGACTGTAGCGATGATGCAACAGTTGTGTGAAAAAGGGTCATAAGTCACTTTTTTCAGTGCCATTGTAACTTTGAATGGTCACTCCACACAAGCAAAGTACCAGCAAAGAAGGGGGAAAAAAAACTCCAGAGACGTTCCTGAGACAGGAAGTCTAGTCCTGCTAAGGATGTAATAAGGGTTAACAGAGAGGCAGTTTCTCTAAGCAACACCAGAATGTTTCCTCCCTGCCTTCCTTACAGGATTGGGCCAGTAATTCCTTCTAACAACCGGTTCTCCAAACTGCTTAGAATGTTAACAACCGGTTCTAGTGAATAGGTGCGAACTGATAGAATCCCACCCCTGACCAATAACGCCCCCCACCAATAAAGATAACAGCATAACAGCATCATCTACAGTAGAGACAAACTCCACCCAGTTCCTGGACCCTGATTTTTAAGGCCATTTGCTTTTTTGGCAATGGGAAAATCAGAGCCTCTCTCTCAGTTCCCAAAGAGCATATCTTTTATTTCTGTTTATTTGGAGGCTGCCTATGTATGAGCAAAACCCTTTGAGCTCCCAGTGTTGTGTCCATTCGCTAACTAGGTTTGAAGAACGAAAGAATAAAATATTGGCAATGTACTTTTTTTTCATGATCTCCAAAGCAGGGGTCTCCGACCTTGGCAACTTTAAGACTTGTGCACTTTAACTCCCAGAATTCTCCAGCCAGCTTTGCTGGGAGTTGAAGTCCACAAGTCTTAAAGTTGCCAAGGTCGGAGACTCCGGCTCTAAAGGGTATCAGAGAGAAACAGTTTTCAGATAAAATGTTTTAATTTAAAACAAAAACAAAAACAGCATGTCTCGGGGAAAGTTCTAAGGATTGATGCCAAGCAGCAATAGGCAAGCAATGGCCAGCAAATTGCAGATTATAATTTTACTAATTTCCCAAGAATGTAGGTGCCTCATTTTTGATGGAATAATAAATAAATAAATAAATAAATAAGTTTGGAAAGAAAGTGGCAATTTTCTGGTGGCATTCATACCTTATCCAGATGCCCGGAACAATTTCAAATCAGATTGTCAAAGTTGAACATTTCCAAATTTTGCCAACATAAGTTTAGATAATTTTGATTCTAAGTTTTAAAGGATGGAAATGAATTTGGTTTGCCTCCCAGGTGCTTCCTGCTCCTCTCCATCACTTTGGTGGGAAATAGCACTCTTCATTAAATAGCACTCTTCAAACCAAACCAAACCAAACCAAACCAAACCAAACCAAACCAAACCAAACGAATAAGCCAAAGAAATATTTCATTCTTCTAATATTTAAGGTGTATTAAATATTTCATTATTTCTCCATTATTGGCCTCTCACTAACTAGTCTTTTGAAATCAGAAATGATTTCCAAAGGTGTTAAGCACACCTTTGCTTGAAGAAGCCAAGGGAAGTGTTCTGACCTAGGCTTCACAAAATCCTGTAGCAGACTCCTCGTCCTGCCAAAACCCCTTTTATTTAGGCTTCCTCTCATTCACAAAAAGCAAAGTCCTGGCAAACAGTCTTTCAAGAGAGATTTACAACAACAGATCTTACCGGGCTTGGAGAGCTGTCAGGTCAATCATTGCAAAGCTGTAGCAGAAAATACTTGGCAAGGAGTCACAAACAAATCTTCACCCTAATTAAATGAACTAATTGCCTCCTCTAAACACCACTCCCCTTTTGCTCCTCTTTCTTCCCTATGGGTGGAGCCATTCACCGTCCACCTGTGTCTTTACTCCTGAGTCGACACTTGTGCCTTAGCTGTTCCCTTCTCCTGGCAGCTCTGCACATGTGCACACTGGGAACAGGCTCCAGCTGTTCTTCTGCCCCACTGATGTCCAACTCCAAAGGCAGCTGATAACTGTTGGATGGCCCTGGCCCCATCTCTGCTTCCGACGCAGAGCCCTCGTCCAAGCCTCTCCCAGACTCCAGGACTGGCCCATGTTCCTCCCCAACTTACTCACTGCCCGAGTCTGGCGGGCCACAAAAGGAGGATCTTATACAAAGCCTGGTTCACTAAAGAAGCAAGGTTCTTTGGTTCTGTCAGGCAAACAAGTAAACTTGATGGATTTCTTCATCACCTTTTTACACATAGTCCTCAATTTATAACTAGTCATTTAATGAAGTCTGTAGGGATTCTCAGTCATCCAGGTCATGGTTGTCCCAAAAGTGCTTTTCCAGGAGGCAACTGGACTTTCTTGCTTTTTTTTTCTTTTGAAGACATTTTACTTCTCATGCAAACAACCAGCTGCCTGCTAGGAGTCTAATTCCTTCTATTCCCCACTATCCTGTCAGAGCTGAAGAAGCTTCTTGAATGAGAAGTGAAATGTCTTCAAAGAAAAAATCCAGGTCCAGTCATGTGGATGCCTTGACTTGTGACCATCATGACTTAACCCAGAAATTCCAGGCTCCATTATGGTTGTAAGTCGAGGACTATCTCAGTGGTGGGATATCAATTTTTTTCCTACCGGCTCTATGACAGTGCGCTTGCTGTATTTAGTTATATCTCCTTTCAAGAAAATATAATTGGGGCTGGATGGCAAGAAACCCAAGGAGAGAGCAAGGAGAACCTACTTCAGGGGCTCGTCGAATCGAACCGTTGCAGCACAATGGAAGATGATGTTGACCTCAGAGACCAGCTCCTCCATGTCTTTGGAAGGAATGGCCAAGTTTGGCTGGGTGAGCTCAGCGCTGATGGGCTTAATCTTCTCGTGGAAATTGGGCCACTCTTCCCGGACTCTGTCAAACACCTAGAGTGGAACAGACAATATTCACTTAACAAAGGAGGAAAATGCTCCAGGGTCCTAAGATTGAAATCCACCAGGAATTAACTCAAAGGTGCCTTTTCAAGAGGCAGCTGGACTTTCTGGTTTCTCTTTGAAGACATTTCCCTTCTCATCCAAGAAGCTTCTTCACTCTGAACTGAGGAAGGATTCTTGGATGAGAAGTGAACCGCTCCAAAGAAAAAGCAAAAAGTCCAGTCGCCTCTTGAAAAAGCATCTTTGGGACAACTGTGACCTGGATGACTGAGAATCTCCACAGACACCAGGAATTAATTTAATTTCATTAATTAATTTGATACGATTTTATTTGCTATTTACTTGATATTATTAATAACAGCATTAAAATGCTAGCAGATAGAGCCACAATGACTGCTGAGCAGACTTTTCAAAAATATGGATCAACCCAAGAAAATACAAACTTTCGGTATACTTTTTTTTTAAATCTTTTTTACTCCCTTAATTTTTTATTTTTCCTATGATTACTCAAGTAGTTAGTCAGGTTTGACAGCTGCATCTCTTTCAGCCAACTTTGATAATTAATATCTGATTATTTGTGTTTCTTTTCAAAGATTTCAGCCATATTCCCTCAAAAGAATATCAAAACCAGAGGACAAATTTAATTCAATGGGAAGAGTAAGACGATTTGCATAGTGATTGCTTTCCATAATTATCAGAGAGAGATGCAGCTGTCAAACATGATTAATTACTTGACTAATCATAGGGAAAGTCAGATTCTGTATTCCACCTGGGTTGGCCAAGGAGGAGGAGATAGGAAAGGAGGAGGCAAACTTTCTGCTTGCTGATGGAGAAGAAGGAAAAGCTTTGACGGAACCAAAGAGACAAGGAAATCAGAAGGAGGAAGGAACAAAGTCTGTTCTTCTCTCTCTCTCTTTTTTTTTATTGCTTTACAGGTAGTCCTCAATGTACGACCACAAGTGAGTCCAAAGGTTCTCTTGCCAAGTGAAACATTTTGTTGTGGCCTGTCAGCAGCCAGTGGACCTGGTGGCAGACTTGGACAGTGAGGAGGTTGGGGAGGAACATGGGCCAGTCCTGGAGTCTGGGGAAGGCTCTGACGAGGGCTCTGCATTGGAGGCAGAGATGGAGCCAGGGCTGCCCGACAGTTTCAGCTGCCTTCAGAGATCAGTGGGGCAAAAGAATAGCTGGAGCCTGTTCCCGATGTGTTCATGTGCAGAACTGCCAGGAGAAGGGAACAGTTAAGGAACAAGGGTTGATTTGGGAGTAAAGGCACAGGTGGACGGTGAATGGCCCCTCCCAAAGGGAATAAAGAAGAGCAGAAGGGGAGTGGTGTTTGCAGGAGACAATTAGTTCATTTAATTAGTGTGAAGATTTGTTCCTGACTTCTTGCCAACTATTTTCTGCTAGTGTTGCGCTTGGAAGCTATCGGCCTGGCAAACCCCCAAGCCTGATAAGGACTGTGGTTGCAATTCACCCTTGAAAGACTGTTTGCCGGGACTTTGCTGGATGTGAATGAGAGGAATTCACATTAACCTAAATAAAAGGGGTTTTGTCGGGACGAGGAGTCTGCTTTGGGATTTTGGCAAGCCTAGAGCAGAATACATTTGTTAAATGAGGTTTGCCCTCTTTTGCCCCCTTTCTTGCCACTGTTGTTAAGTGAATCACTGTGGTTGTTGAGTTAGTAACATGGTTGTTAAGTGAATCTGATTTTCCTATTGACTCTGCTTGTCAGACAGTCACAAAAGGGGAACACGTGACCCAGGGACACAGCAACCGTCATAAATATGAACCAGTTGCCAAGCAGCCCAATTTTGATCACGTGACTACGAGGGTGTTGCAATGGTCATAAGTCTGAATGTCATACTCTTGGTGGAGACTGACTCTGAGGAAGAGGAGGAACAGCCAACAGGGAGTGGAAGTGTGGCTCCGGAGGTGGTGGAGGAGGCTGGGGAGGGGCAGAGGCTGGCTGAGCAGTCAGAAGAGGACCCAGGCCCATCCCCTCTCCCTCCTAGGGCACACAGGGAAGAGAGGATAAGGGAGAGACATGAATGTCATGGTCTACGGGGCAGGAAAGGGCCTTGATCCTCTTCATGGGCTGCAGCTGTGAGAACTGGCTTAAAAGGATGAAAAAAAAGTCTCTGTGGTCATGTGGCCGGCATGACTAAATGCCAAAGGCTCATGAATCACTGTTACCAAAGGGGCCTCTATTTTTCGACTTGCATTTTTACATGCTTTCGAACTGCTAGGTTGGTAGAAGCTGGGACAAGTAGCGTGAGTTCACTCCGTTATGCAGCGCTAGGGATTCAAACCGCCGAACTGCCGACCTTTCTGATCAACAAGCTCAGCGTCTTAGCCACTCAGCCACCGCATCCCATCTTATTAACTGGATCAACATGGACTTGATTAACATGGCTAAAATGTGTTTAATAAATAAAATGCACAAATCTCATAGTTGCCTCTTTGGGATTAAGACCAGACGTGCTTCCCTACCATAGCAGTGAACCTATGGCAAAGCCCTACCAGCGTCTACCCTGGGAATTCCTTACCTTGCATTTCAGCAGATTCTCCACTCGGGTTTGCATGGAACGTCCACCTTTGGGCCGCACACACACGTAGATGGCTTTCACGTCGTGGCAAGACCGGAGAAGCTTCTCAACCAGGACTTTCCCCATAAACCCAGTGGCTCCTGTAACAAGAATTGACTTCCCGCTATAGTAAGTGCCAACCAAAGACACGGTGTCCTTCATTTCCAAGCTCTTGGTGGCAGGATCTAGAAGGAAAACACATGGAATCACACTGTGATGACCCATAGTCTGTCAAAATAACCCAAAACCCCAAACTTATATTAAAGTCCGGTAAGGCCTTCAACTTAACTTCACTGTTTTATTAGGCACAGTTTAAAGTCACAAAAGTAATTAAGGAGGCAAACAGAAAACCAAAACAAACCGCATTGATGAGAGTTCTGAAGCAAGCCGAGAAAACTAATTATAAACTCCAGGAAAATAACTGAGAAAAGTCCATGGGAAGAACGCCAGCAAAGATAAACCTCTTTCAAGGTAAACGCTAATTGACTCCAGCAATTCTAACTGCGCAGTTGCAAACTTATATACATAGCTCCCACCTGCAAGCCATGAGGAGGATCATGGTAATCTCCTCTTGAGTAGAACTCGCTTTTCCCTGATCCTCTCCTCCCTGTGTGACCTAGGATGGATAGGGGATGGGCCTGGATCCTCCTCTGACTGCTCAGCTGGCCTCTGCCCTTCCCCAGCCTTCTCCACTACCTCTGGAGCCACACTCCCACTCCCTGTTGGCTGTTCCTCCTCTTCCTCAGAGTCAGACTCCACCAGGGGCATGACACACACACAATTCGATCTGCACAGCATATGGAACAACCTTTGAAGCTGTCCAGTGGTCTACAGCAGTGGCCCCCAACCTTTTTTGTGCCACGGCCCGGTATCGGCATCACAAAATGATCTGCGGCCCAGTACCGGCATCAGCACGCATGACAAGGCAAGGTGACCAGCCAGCCAGCCATCCCCTGCTTCTCCCCACCACCTTCAACTCCTCCTTTGTACCTTTGTTGATGGGCTTCGCTTCGGGATGGCTTCGGGACGGTCGCTCGGCTCGCCTTGCCTTGGGTGCTGAAAGAATCCTCGCACCTTAGTTTTGTTCGAAGCCCACCCCTTTGATGAAACTAAGGCAGGAGGATTCCTTCAGGACCCAAACACCGCTTTCCAACCAGAAAAGCTCACCCGGAAGCACTTTCTCATCAAACAAGATGGCGGCGCCCAGCAAACCAGTGGCCCTGTAGGAAATGTTCCACGGACCGGTACTGGTCCGCGGCCCGGTGGTTGGGGACCCCTGGTCTACAGTACATCTGTTGAAAGTGTTTGAAGTAGTGGTGGGATTCAAAAAGTTTTACCACCGGTTCGCTGGGCATGGCTTGGTGGGCACACTTTGCACATACGCACACACTTTGCGTGTGTGCGTGCCAAATGCACACTTTGCGCAGGTGCAGAGGCATTCCGACTCACTTCCTGCAAGCCTGCACGATCCCGGTCACTTCAGCAGCTGTCACGCAGCACTTTGCTGTGCCGTGCAAAGCAACTGCACTTCAAAAAACAGAAGATGAAAGTGAGTATGGGAGCCTGGGTGTTATGTTCTGAGAACCCTAGGAGTTCTCACTCAGGTCCATTCACTTTGCGGGGGCTTTTTCCCCTTCACTCATTGGTTGGTTCTCCCCAGCAGCCAGCTATAAAAGCAGGCTGCGGGGTCCAACCAGTCGCTGATCGCTGCGAGCCAGTTCCCGGCTTGGCAAGCACGGTCAGCCCTTTATTGTTATAATAAAGTATTGTTGCACTCATGCTCTGGTTCAGCCTCTCCTTTCCCAAACTTAACACTGGCGACGAGGGTGGGATGGCTACCAGAAGCACCATGCAACCGCTGAGTCACTAGCCACCGATCCGCAGCCAGAGAGAGAGAGCGATCGGCCGGCGATAAGAGCAATGCTGATCCGCAGCCAGATAGAGCGGTCAGCAAGCAAAAGAGCGAACGCTGATCCGCTGACAGAGAGAGCGGTCAGAATCGAAAGTTAGAAGCGCCTGTAGCCGCTTGTTAGCCCAGCTACAGGGAAAGTGAAGCGCTGCGAGCCGCAGCCGCTCGTTTGTTTAGGCGCGAAATTCAAACGGCTGTCATTTGAATTTCAAACCTAAAAGGTACAGCGCGGTGCTGTAGTCAAGTCACTGACGCCCACACAGGCGCGAATTCAAACGCTGCCAACGGCTGATAGCCAAACCGTGTGCTAGCCCAGAGAGAGAGAGGATTGCAAAAGCCTCTCCAGAGCTGAAATCACTTGCCTGCCACAGGCACTAGAACCTTTGCCGCTGCCCCAGAGAGATTTTGTCCACAGGTTGTTCCACCGGTCCCATCACCATGAATTCCAATCCAGTCTTCCCAGCGTTCAAACCGGATGAGGAGAAGTGGGAATCATACAAGAACCGCTTCAACCATTATATCGATGCAATCGGGCTGGCTGATGCTGGGGAGCATCGAAAAAATCGTATTTCTGATCTACTGTGGAGCCATCGCTTTCGATACTGCCACAGCCCTCATGGCTCCACGTGAGTTGAAAAACGTTCCTTGGTCTGAACTACTTGAAATCCTCACTAACCACTATTCTCCCAGACCCTCACAGATTGCCAGGAGATTCACCTTCCGTATGAGGAAGCAATCGGACAAGGAGTCCATCAATCAATACATGGCCGCCCTCAGAACAGCAGCACTGCATTGTGGGTTTGGAACCTACCTGGAGGACATGCTCCTCGGTCAACTAGTCTGCGGGGTCAAGGACCTCCACCTTCAGAGGCGCCTTCTCGCTAAAAAGGACCTCACCCTAGCGCAAGCCGTCGAGGAGGCCTTGGCAGCAGAACTGGCAGCGCACTCCAGCCACCGAAATCCATGGCCCGACTGCAAAGCTAACGACAGTTCCAGTCCACTCCGAGGAGGTGGTAGCAGAGGAAGCCCCTAGTGATGAAAACGACGTCCACCGCTCTCTCCAACGCCAGACGGCCGCAGGTAGGAGCCAAACAAGAAAACATCGGTCCGCCCAGGCACATCACCCTGTGCCTAGCCTGTGGTGGATCTCATCTGAGGCCACCTGCAAGTTCAAAGGAGCCACCTGCAATAACTGCCATAAAAGGGGCACATCGCGAGAGTCTGCCAAGCCCCTCAAAACTCAGCACAAAGGCACCCCCCTTCTCACACTCTGGACCGCAGAGGCAAGTATTGAACTGTCGCACTCACCACCATACCAAGCACACTTGCCACACTGTTAGTAAAATCTCTCTCCGTTTACTTAGAAGGTAAACCGTGCCGCATGGAGGTTGACACAGGGTCAGCGCTCTCAATTATCTCGTGGAACACCCTCAAGAGGCTCCAGCCCAGCCTATCAACTAGACGGCTCCAGAAGTGCCAGTTTAGCCTGAAGGACTACCAGGGGAGGACCATTCCTGTAATCGGCAGAGGCAAGTTCCTTGTCAATTTTAGAGCTTTTAAAGGTCACCTACCTCTAGTGGTAGTTAACGGCAATCTCCCTACTTTATTGGGGCTCGATTGGTTTCCCCATCTCGGCCTAGGGCTAACAGGAGTCCATGCTGTCTCAACCTCTGACACTGACTCCTTATTCGCTGATTACTCAGATGTATTCAGCGATGAGCTGGGGTGTTACAACGGTACCCCTATCTCATTCTCAGTCGAACCCCAGGCAGTCCCAATCAGACTAAAACCGCGGAGGGTCCCATTCGCGATTCGGCCAAAACTAGATGCGGAATTGGATAAACTGTTAAAACAAGGGGTTATTGAGCCAACAGATTTCGCCAAATGGGAGACGCCCATTGTCACACCCTCAAAAAGACGGTAGCCTGAGAATTTGCTCGGACTACAAGACCACAATCAATAAGTTTCTTCAAGTCAGCGCTTACCCAGTGCCCGTCATTCAGCATTTATTACACACTTTTGAACCCGGCAGCATTTTTGCCAAATTGGACATGTCTCAAGCGTATCAACAGTTCCCTGTTGACAACCAAACAGCGGCACTCCAGACCATTGTCACTCACAGGGGTGCTTTCCGATGCAAGCATCTCCAATTTGGCGTAAGTGTTGCCCCAGGTATTTTTCAATCCCTCATGGAGCGGATTTTGCAGGGCCTCCTGGTGTAGTACCCTACTTCGACGACATCTTAGTCTCGGCCAGGGACAGACCCCAACTCTTCCAGAGAGTCAGAGCAGTGTTAGAGAGGTTCAGACAGCATGGCCTCAAATTGAAAAAAAGAAAATGCGCCATTGCCACTAGACAGGTGGACTTTCTGGGTTATAAAATTGACGCCTCAGGCATTCACCCCTGGAGTCCAAGGTTAAGGCAATTCATGAGGCACCCACTCCAACCTCCAAAACTGAACTACAGGCCTTCTTGGGCTATTGAACTTTTACGCCTCCTTCTTGCCCCATAAAGCATCAGTAGCTGAACCCCTACACAGATTACTGGATAAAAATCACCTTGGCACTGGGGGCACAAATAAGACGCTGCTTTTCACGCCGTCAAATCACTACTCACGTCAGAGGCGGTACTTATTCAATTCGACCCCAACCTTCCATTAGTGCTGGCAGCAGACGCATCTCCATTTGGAATCGGGGCAGTATTAAGTCACAGGCTTCCCAATGGCGCCGAGGCTCCCATTGCTTTTTTCTCCAGGACGCTCTCTACAACAGAGTGCAATTACAGCCAGATCGATAAGGAAGCTCTAGCAGCTGTTGCAGCAGTGAAAAAATTTCACGAGTTTCTCTTTGGCCATTTTTTCGAGCTGGTCACGGACCACAAGCCCTCCTGGGTCTACTAGCTGGGACAAACAGACCCCTCAGGTCCTTTCTCCTAGAATGACGAGATGGACCCTCTTCCTTGCAGCCTACTCCTACAGACTCATACACCGCCCAGGTAAAACATTGTCCCACGCTGACGCTCTCAGCCGCTGTCCCTTGCCGGCTCCAGCTGAAGACCCTGCTCCTGTCCACGCTATTTTTGAGGTCACCCAACTGGACCTCCCCATCACTGCCCTTGACATTGCTGCTAAAACCAAGGCAGACAAAACGCCGCCCAGGTGCTCGACTGGGTGAGGAGGGGGTGGCCGGGTGGCAATGTTGAAAACAAATTCGCACCTTTCAAGACCCGCATGCAGGAATTGTCCAGTTTGCAGGGCTGTCTACTGTGGGGCACTCGAGTGGTCATCCCGACCTCCCTGCGTACCCGAGTTCTGGAGGCATTGCACGAGGGACACCCTGGCATCGTTAGAATGAAGGCATTAGCACGCAGCCACGTATGGTGGCCGGGCCTCGACGAGGACGCCGCAAGATGGGTAAGCTCCTGCAACCCTGCCAGGAATCCCGTCCAGCTCCTCCTATTGCCACCCCTACTAAATGGGAGAGCGCCAGCGCCTCGTGGTCCAGAATTCACATCGACCTGGCTGGCCCTTTGCATGGGAAAATGTTCCTAGTGGTCGTGGACTCCTATTCTAAATGGATTGACGTAGCACAGCTATCCACCACCACCACACAAGCAATTACCAAAGTATTAACTCGCCTGTTTGTAACACACGGGCTATCCGACTCCATTGTCTCCGACAATGGCCCACAGTTCGCATCAACCGAGTTCAGCCGTTTTGCTGCTAACCTGGGTATCCGCCACATTTTCACAGCCCCATTTCATCCTGCCAGTAACGGATTGGCTGAAAAGGCCGTCAGGACCACTAAAGAAGCCCTGGCAAGGTTCAGTAAGGATGATTGGCACCACAAACTCGCGCGTTTCCTGATGAGCCAGCACTCAACTCCATGTTCAGTCACCAATAAGTCCCCAGCTGAGCTCCTGATGGGCAGGCGCCTGAGGACTGTACTGGACAGACTGCACCCACAATACTGCCCTGACTCTCCCCTCGCTTCCACATCGGGGTTAGACATTTTATCTTACAGGAGCCAGTATTCGCGAGGAACTTCGCTGGAGACCCCCTGTGGATCCCGGGCGAGATCGTGGCCATCACCGGACCCAGGTCGTATCGAGTCAGACTGGAGGACGGTCGTGTCTGGAGAAGGCACCTGGACCAGCTGCGTAGGCGTCTCAGCACCTCGCTAGCAGGGACCCAGAATTACAAAACGAAGGGAGGCCTCAACATCAACCCCACATCCACATCCTTCCCGGCGACCAGTTTACACCGGCAGCCATTCCAGAAAGCCCGAACACGGACAGCGGCGCCCAGACGGCTGACCAGTCCGATCCAGTCTACGGAGCACGTCCCAGTGACCAACCCTACGAGTCCCGGACCTGCCCGAACCGAGGGGCACGTTGGTGACACTTTACCAGCTCTGCCTTCCCAGGCAGACCCTGAACGGACTGACAGCGTTCCAGAGCTGCGCCGTTCCCGGGCGCCAGCATAAACCTCCTGCCTACCTCAAAGACTATGCGTGTTCGCATCTGGGGGAAGGGGTGTTATGTTCTGAGAACCCTAGGAGTTCTCACCAGGTCCATTCACTTTGCGGGGCGTTTCCCTTCACTCATTGGTTGGTTCTCCCCAGCAGCCAGCTATAAAAGCAGGCTGCGGGTCCAACCAGTCGCTGATCGCTGCGAGCCAGTTCCCGGCTTGGCAAGCACGGTCAGCCCTTTATTGTTATAATAAAGTATTGTTGCACTCATGCTCTGGTTCAGCCTCTCCTTTCCCAAACTTAACCTGGGCAGGCGGGTGGGCCCAACAGTAGAGCGGCAGAGAGAACTGGTTTGGCCTCCACTTCTCATTGCTGCTACTGGCTCGGCAGAACCGGGCCAAACTAGTAGAATACCACCGCTGGTTAGAAACTTATCGTTGTTCAATGTGGCAAAGAACTGGAGGGAGGGAAGGGTGAGAAAGAATGCAGAGACTCCAGGGATAAACCATGAGAGCCAAGAACCCACCAAGGTCATGGCTGCTGGTGTCCAACGAAGAAGCGAACCGTTCTCAAAATAAAAGGACAATTCCTCATTGGACTGTGCAAACATCTGTTGGCAGTCAAAACCCACCCCTCTCCCACATGGCTAATTATGTTCAGCAGGAAAAACGGTGGCCTCGGCTGATTAATTTTAATTCAAGACTAGCACTCTTTGCTTCAATCAAATACTTATCCTCTTGCCATGTGGGGATGCTTTCCCCCAGCCCAAACCCAGATCCATTCATCAGGCCAAGCTTCGTGTGACTGCAAAGAGAAAGGAAGGTGTCATTCGCACTTGAAGACTCACCCAGGTGCAATCTAAAAGCAGCCCCGATTGCTGCCAAGCAGCAAAAAGAGGATCTGGAGATTTCCTTCCAATCTCTTTACCGTCCTTCCCCCCACCCCACCCTAACACATCTCTCTTTCCTCCTGCTTGGGAATCGCCATCTCTGGGATGCCATCCTACATCAGCATAAACCATAGCTAAGGATGTTTACAGTTCATTCCCTTTTTTGCCGCTCAGTCGGACAACTGACTGCAAAGAGAAAGAAAGCTATCACCAGCAGAAAAAAAACAAAAATAAAAGAGCCTCGGTGACGCAGTGGTTAGAGTGCAGTACTGCAGGCTACTTCTGCTGACTGCCAGCTGCCTGCAATTTGGCAGTTCGAATCCCGCCAGGCTCAGGGTTGACTCATCCTTCCATCCTTCCAAGGTGGGTAAAAAATGAGGACCCCGATTGTTGGGGGCAACATGCTGACTCTGTGAACTGCTTAGAGAGGGCTGTAAAAGCAGTATAAAGTGGTATATAAGTCTAAGTGCTATTGCTATAAACTCTTGACAACTCCTTCTTCTACTCAGTTTCTGCTAAGTATGTCATATTATTAAAAAAAAAAAAAGATCTAGTCATGATGGTTGAGGGAATGGTGCCTCCATCCCACCCTCCAATATCTGGTTAAGAGTTCAAATGTCACCCCAGCAAGTTCAGGATTCAGTGCTTTATACCCCTCGGCCTATCAAGAGGGCAATGAGAAGCCATGCTATGCAGTGGTGGGATTCAAATTTTTTTACTACCAGTTCTGTGGGCGTAGCTTGGTGGGTGTGGCATGTTGGGCATGGCATGTTGGGCATGGCAGAGGAAGGTTACTGCAAAATCCCCATTCCCTCCCCAGCCCACTAACCTGCTTTCCAGCTCCGTTCTCCTCTGCAGGGCAACCAAAGGAGACCCAGCCAATCAGCTTGTACTCGGGAGGCATAGAAGAGATGGGGTGGGGCCAGTCAGAGGTGAGATTTGCCAATTTTCTGAACTACTCAAAATTCCCGCGACCGGTTCTCCAGAACTGGTCAGAACTGGTTGAATACCATTTCTGATCCTAGGTGATTGCACAGCATTCTTTTTCACAGACCTGGCCTTGAAGATCAAGGAAAGTTCCTTGCCCACAGAAAAAAAAGTCTTAAGTGAGGGAAGGCCTTCTTCTCACCCAGGTTAGAAAAACTTGCCAGCCTTTTCCCAGGAAAGCATTATGTACACCTTTGTTCATTGAGCCATTTCCATTTCCATACCTCCTGATTCCTTAATGATTCAGTGGCTTACAAATAAAAGGAGAAAGACAATGTGTGCAGAAAAAGTCAAAGCAACCAAAAGATTATCATAATCTTCAAATCCTTCTTTCTGCACAAGGTGTACTGGCTTAACATGCAACAGGCCAAGCTTTGTCAAAATCATAATTGGTGTTATTACTCTGATAACTCTTAATTAAAAATATCTCTGGAGTTATTATTTAAAACAAAATAAACAAGTTTGCTAGGGGTAGTGACAAGCTTTTGTAAGCAAAAGTCAGTTCTCCGTTACATCATTAGACAAAAATAGTTTCAGTTTTCAGCAGTCCAATTCCCAGATTTGCCAAGTCACACTTCTGAGGTTGTGGAAGACAGAATACGGACAAGTGGAGTCATTTAGAGGATTAATGTAGGCCTGGTTCCCAAAGGCAGAGTGCAACAGAGACATTAATGAAATAGAGTGAGCTATCTTCTGCGTGATCCTTGGTGCACTCTGAGCTTGGTGATTTTCTTGCAGACGTTTCATTACCAGCCTAGGTAATATCATCAGTGATTTTTAAAAAATGGTAAAAGTTACCCTATCAGTCTGACTCTGGGGCCTCCAAGGCAGTGGTGGGATTCAAAACTTTTGTCTACCGGTTCTGTGGGTGTGGCTTGGTGGGCGTGGCAGGGGAAGGATACTGTAAAATCCCCATTCCCTCCCCACCCCATTAACCCGCTTTCCAGCTCCGTTCTCCTGTACAGGGCAACCAAAGAAGACCCAGCCAATCAGCTGAGGCAGAGAAGAGATGGCGGCGAGGCCAGTCAGAGGTGGGATTTGCCGGTTCTTCAAACTACTCAAAATTCCTGCTACCGATTTTCCAGAACTGTTCAGAACCTGTTGAATACCATCTCTGCTCCAAGGTCCCTTCCAGCTCTGTTATTCTGTATTGCTTGATTATCGTTTTATTTACTGGTGTCGTTGTTCGGAGCTGCCCAGAGTTGCTTAAGTAGGCAGCCATATAAACCTGCAGGAAGCCACACACAGAAGAATGAAATATTTTGAGGATGTTGGAAGTTAAAACTCACCCCTCTCCTAGAAAAATGAAATATTTTATGATATATTAAAAAGGCAGAATATTTCCCCTAAAAGAGAAGTAGAAACTCAGAGAGGCAGAAACTCAGCACCCCACCACCACCTTTGTTAATGGGCCATTAAGGCCTGGGCCAGTCTATTCTACACAACGAAGATCTACCTTCTTCAAGCAGAGCCATTTAATTGCCCTTCCTTGTACCACCCACCAAATTTCAACCAAACTTAGCACACAAGACAATCTACAAAGCTAGCTATGACCTCTGACAGCAACCAATCAGGATACTCTTCCTGTGGCCCAGGAAGTTCAAAACCAGAGAGAGCATAAAACCCTTTTCTTCGCCCAAGAGCTCCAAGGCATGTGATCCTGTCCACCATTAAACCATCTTTCCAAACAGCCTCCCATATTTCCTCTTGGAACTGAACCCAGAAGGATATTTCTTCCAACAAGGAATATTGGGGGGGGGGGGGGGGAGGCAGAATATTATATTTCCCTAAAGGAGAAATGGAGGAACATGCTCTTGGAGATAGAAAACAGCCCCCCGCCCCCCAAGTCTTTCTTAACAGCCCCAACAGATACTGAGGCCAGCTTTTAGAAATGTAGATTTGGTCATCTATTCAAGAAAAGACGTTCTGGAACAAAGACACAATGGTAGGATTAGAGAGTAGTCCCTCACCGAAGATCCAACACAGGAAAAAGCTATTAAGCCACCATAGGAATTGCCCAACACACCCTTTCAGAACACAAGCCCCTTCATCACCCTCAAAAACTTCAACCAAAGTTAGCTCAGACATAAACATCTAGGATTTTTAATTTGCCTATAGAGCCAGCTATGACCCCTACATAACCCCTACATGGGAGTCTGATAACAGCCAATAGAATGTTCTTGCCGAAATTACACAGTGCTGAAGAAAATTAAGTTACTCCACTCAAGTTGGCCAACAGCATCAGGACTTCAGCTGGAATCACTAGAGTTTCCAATCCTTGGAAACAATCAAAGAAGAGAAGAAAACCTCTATAACTGTCTGGTTTGATTCAGCAACCCAACAGGACAGACACAGATTTCAGAGAGTAATTAGGACCACAGAAAAAACAATTGCTACCAACCTGCCTTCAATCGAGGACCTGTATACTGTATGAGCCAAAAAGAGGACTGTGAAAATATTTACAGACCCCTCACATCCCGGACATAAACTGTTTTAACTCCTACCCCTAAAACGACGCTATAGAGCATTGCACACCAGAACAACTAGACACAAGGACAGTTTTTTTCCCGAAAGCCATCACTCTGCTAAACAAATGATTCCCACAACACTGTCCAACTATTTATTAAGTCTGCATTACTATCACTATTAATCTTCTCATCATTCCTTACCACCCGTCCCTTCCTACTTGTGACTGTATGGCTGTAACTTTGTCTCTTGTATCCTTAGAATTTTTATTGACTGTTTCCTAGTATGATTTTGATTGTTTATTGTACCCTATGACTATTATTAAGTGCTGTATTTTATGATTCTTGACTCTTGACGAATGTTTCTTACACTGAGAGCATTTGCACGAAGACAAATTCCTTGTGTGTCCAATCACACTTGGCCAATAAAGAATTCTATTCTATTCTATTCTATTCTATTCTATTCTATTCTATTCTATTCTAGCAGGAGCAGGAAAGAGAAAGTAGGTGAAAAACAAGTCGGACTATTCCAACGTTGTTTTGAAATACATGCACTCTTGCTAAAAGCCGTGTGAATATTTGCAAGGACAGTTTGCAACATCCAATAGGTTTTTCAGCTAAGCAGAATGTAAGTGAGGGTGGAACAGAGCATTAATTGGGTTAAAGGACACGCCCTTGTCTACTTGCTGGCCTCTTTTCATCCTCATTCTCAAAACGAGTCAAAATCCAGGATTAAAGTTCCCTGACCTAGAAGTCATATTAAAAACCTAATTCAATTACAACACGCTTCTGCAATCCAAATGGGAAGGATATTTCCACGATGCCAGAAAAACACAAAACATTTCTCAATCCAGGGCAATGTTTCTTTGGATTAGCTGCAGCTGTGAAAACCCACAACTCATGTTGCAATCTGGCATCTCCAAACCACCATGGAATAAGGCTTAACTGCTGGCAACAAGGATGCCTCCAGGTCTTTCAGCAATACACATACACAAAAAGCTCCAATGGTGGGATTCAATTTTTTTTAATAGCAGTTCTGTGGGCGTGGCTTGGTAGGCATGGCACGGGAAGGATACTGCAAAATCTCCATTCCCTCCCGACCCCACTAACCTGCTTTCCAGGTCCATTCTCCTGTGCAGGGCAACAAAAGAAGAGCCAGCTAATCAGCTGGGACTCGGGAGAATAGATGGGGGCAGGGCCAGTCAGAGGTGGTATTTGCTGGTTCTCTGAACTACTCAAAATTTCCACTACCGGAACTCCAGAATTGGTCAGAACCTGCTGAATACCACCTCTGGGCATAGGGCTGTCCATTTAACAGATTTAACATAGTTGGAAGAGCCCTTGTAGGTCATCTAGTTCAACCCACCCAAGTGGGAGACCCTACACCATTTCTGACAAATGGCACTTCTTGAAAGCCTCCAGTGATGAAGCTCCCACAACTTCCGAAGGCAACTTTTGTGCCATGAGTTGATTGCTCTCACTGTCAGAAAGTTTCTCCTTATTTCCAGATTGAATTTCTCCTTGATCAGTTTCCATCGATTATTCCTTGTCTGGCCTTCAGGTGCCTTGGAAAATAGCTTGATCCCTTCCTCTCTGTGGCAGCCCTTCAAATATTGGAAAACTACTATCATGTCTCCCCTGGTCCTTCTCTTCACTAGACTAGCCATGGCCAGTTCCTGCAACTGTTCATCATATGTTTTAGTCTCCAGTCCCCTGATCATCC
The DNA here is from genome assembly GCF_049901715.1 of Pseudonaja textilis. NCBI lineage: Eukaryota > Metazoa > Chordata > Lepidosauria > Squamata > Elapidae > Pseudonaja > Pseudonaja textilis. The sequence goes on along the minus strand of NC_141994.1, from coordinate 20,187,680 downwards.
TGGTTGCTCTTTTCTATCTTTTTTCTAGAGTCTCAACATCTTTTTTATAGTGTGGTGACCAAAACTGGATGCAGTTTCTAGGTGTGATCTTACTAACGCTTTACAGAGTGGTAGTAATACCTCAGTTGATCTTGATTGTATCCCTCTGTTAATGCAACTTAGGATTGCATTAGCTTTTTGGGCGGCTGCTGCACACTGCTGGCTCATATTTAGCTGGTTGTCCACTAAGACTCCAAGATCCCTCTCACAGTTACTGCTATTAAGCCTTGTTTCACCCAGTCTACATGTGTACTTTTGGTTTTTCTTGCCTAAGTGATCCATATCTAACTTTGAGTCAGTAAGATGCCTTTAATTGCCAAGGCCTGTTGTAAGATCATGCCAAGAAAACCTTACATATATAATAATAAGAATATACAGAATTTGAACAGACAGCCACCTCCACATAACATGCCAGGCTTAATCATTGCTGATAAGGCAAAAAGTCGGAATAGTGGCTGTGATTTTGGCAGCACCTGGAGACAGCAGAAGAGGAAGAGAAAGAATTGGAAAAGATAACCAAATATCAAGTTCTGCAAATAGAAATAGAATGATTGCAGCAAAAGAAAGCAATGGTAGTACCAATTGGTGCATTGGGTGCAATCCCAAAATAACGGCTTGAAGACTATTGGCATTGACAAATTCACCATCAGTCAATTGCAAAAGATAGCTTTGCTTGGAAAGGCTTACAGCCTGTGGTGATACCTTTAAGATCATTAAACGCCCACATATAAAACATACGAAGAACGGTTACAGGAACTGGGCTTGGCTAGTCTAGTGAAGAGAAGGACCAGGGGAGACAGGATAGCAGTCTTCCAATATTTGAGGGGCTGCCACAGAAAGGACAGGGTCAAGCTACTTTCCAAAGCACCCGAAGGCCAGACAAGGAATAATGGATGGAAACTTGAACAAGGAGAGATTCAACCTGGAAATAAGGAGAAATTTTCTGACTGTGAGAACAATCAGCCAATGGAACAGAAGTTGCCTTCAGAAATTGGGGGAGCTTCATCACCGGAAGCTTTCAAGGAGAGACTGGACTGCCATTTGTCAGAAATGGTGTAGGGTCTCCTCCTTGGGCAGGGGTTTGGACTAGGTGACCTACAAGGCCTGTTAATCTGTTATTATCTGTGGTTGTTATTATTATCAGTCTATCCCAGGTCCTTGGGAAGGACTCAATAGCTGGATAAAAATGACAAATCCAGTCTGGCTGATGATGAATGAAGCAGTATGGCAATAATATAATAGAGTCACTCCATCATCCCAGCAGCCCAGTTAAAGCAAGTAGGCATCCCTACTGGAAGATGCTGAAGGCGATTGACTACTTAGCAATAACGAATGCAAAGGCATTCATTCATACTGAGCTGGAGAAGGCAATGAGAAACCATTCCTGGTGTAAAAGGCAAACACCCAGCTCTCTAATGTTGGGGAAGGTGAAAGGAAAGAGAAAAGGCAAGAAGCAAAATAGATGGATTCAATTACAACGATGATGGGTGCACCACTATTACATCTGCAGAACCAGATTGAAGAGAGATCATCATGGGAAAAAGATCTATTTATGCCGTCACTAAGAATCAACACCAATTTATTAGATTAATCAGTCAATGTCTAATTGTTCTTCATTGCAAATTTTTTCAGGAGGCAACTGGACTTTCTTGGAGTTTTTTTCCTCCCTTTTGAAGAGGTTTTGTTTCTCCTCCAAGAAGCGTCTTCAGCTCTGGATTTCAACTGTCCAATCAGAGCCGAAGAAGCTTCTTGGATGAGAAGCAAAACGTCTTCAAAAGAAAAAAACAAGGAAGTCCAGTTGCCACATGAAAAGGCACTTTTGGGACAACCATGACCTGGATGACTGAGAATCTCTACAAACTTTTAGCCGTACAATTTGGGATGAGCACCCTTTGAATGGTGTGAGAGTAGGAATGGATTTTCAGAGGAAAAATTGCAGACTTACAGGAACCATTTGCACTACTCAGGTGCTCCTGAGGACACAGATAAACCTCCAAGTGGCCTCAATGACCCTCTAAAAGGATGCAAATGACCAGCTGTCTGCTAGGAGTGTTAATCCTTCCATTCCCCTACTATCCGGTCAGAGCTAAAGAAGCTTCTTGGATGAGAAGCGAAATGTCTTCAAAAGAAAGAACAAGAAAGTCCACTTGCCCCCTGAAAAAAAAAGCACCTTTGGAACAACCATGAGCTGGATGACAGAGAATCTCTTCAGACATTCCCACAGTTGCTCCCTTGGTCAGGGCAACCAGGGACCATCTGGGGTTTTCACCAACTCAGTTAGAGCTCCAGGGTCAATGACAATTCACCGCAACTAATTCACCTATGGCCAACTCGCTGCAGCCAACTTCCCATGGACAACTTGCCCCAGGACAATTATTTGATAGTATCAAAGAAATGGAACAGAATAGAATCATTAAATGGCAGGATGAAATAGGAATGGCAAAAAAAAAATTAAAAAATATTTTTAAATATTTTAAATAATTAAATAGAATTGTTAAATTGTCCCATGGCAAGTTGACCATGGTGAGTCGTCCCATTCCACAGTTTCCATGGGTCAATTATGCCGAGAGCTTTCCAGGCAGGCTTCCCTCTGGCTAGTGTGTCCTGAAAAATTCTTCTTTCTTATCTACTCCAAATTCACTCACCTTTGTAAACAAGAGAAAAACTCTAGACCTTGGAAAGATCTTCCCAGGAACTCTCTCACAATGGGAGCTGGGACGAATGCCAGTGTCTGGCTGGAGCTTAATATGGTGTTCTGATTCCTTAAAAGAGTACTACTCTACCCCGCCTCTAATCCTCTTCATGAAGCGGATTAGCCTTAATGCCATTGTTGCCTTGGAATGATTGATGGCCCTATGAAACCGGAACAGGGTGTTGAGTTAGGGAGTTCTGATGCTATAGATCTGGATTCCTTCCTTTCTTTGGCTTAGAGCAGAGATCATTCTCCAAAGGATTTATGACACCACGCGCCAAACAACATGGAAACAATACAGTGCATGACGAATGCTAGCTGTTCCTGAAACAAACATGATCAAAGAGGCTACAAAAAAAAAAAATAAGTGTGAATTGATTGATTGCATTGCCATCATGTCGGAGGCAACTCTCAGCGATCACACAGGTAGATCTACTCTATGAGAACCTGTCCTTAGCCTGATCTTTGAGATAGCTATAGCAATAGTGTATTCCCCCCAAAATAAGGTCAGGTCTTATATTAATCTTTTGCTCCAAAAAGACACATTAGGGCTTATTTTGCAGTTAGGTGATGAACATTCAGAGGCTTGGCAACTGTTCATCATATATTTTAGTCTCCAGGCTTTTAATCATCTTAGTTGCTCTTCTCTGTACTCTTTCTAGAATCTCAACATCTTTTTTTCTAATGTGGTGACCAAAACTGGATGCCGTTTTCCAGATGTAGGCCTTACTAAGGCTTTATAAAGTGGTACAAATACTTCACATTATTGATGATAAATGGTAAAACATAGATGATACAGACAGAACATAGATGACAGAGAGGAAGAGAGGGATGGAGGGAGGCATCCCACAACTTCCGAGGGCAAAGCTGTTCCATTGGTTGATTGTTCTCACTGTCAGAAAGTTTCTCCTTGTTTCCAGGTTAAATCTCTCCTTGTTCAGTTTCCATCCATTATTCCTTGTCTGGCCTTCAGGAAAATGGCTTGACCCCTTCCTCCTCTCTGTGGCAGCCCCTCAAATATTGGAAGATGCTATCCTGTCTCCCCTGGTTCTTCTCTTTACTAGACTAGCCAAGTCCAGTTCCTGCAACCGTTCATTGTATGTTTTAGTTTCCAGTCCCCTAATCATCCTGGTTGCTCTTCTCTGTACTTTTTCTAGAGCCTCAACATCTTTTTTATAGTGTGGTGACCAAAACTGGATGCAGTATTCTAGGTGTGATCTTACTAAGGCTTTACAGAGTGGTAGTAATACCTCACTTGATCTTGATTGTATCCCTCTGTTAATGCAACTTAGGGTTGCATTAGCTTTTTTGGCTGCCATTGCACACTGTTGGCTCCTATTTAGCTGGTTGTCCACTAAGACTCCAAGATCCCTCTCACAGTTACTGCTATTGAGCCTGGTTTCACCCAGTCTATTTGTGTACTTTTGGTTATTCTTGCCTAAGTGTAGGACTTTACTTTTCTCTATATTGAATTTCATTTTATTAGATAGGGCCCAGTGTTCTAGTCTGTCAAGATCCATCTGGCTCTTGAGCCTATCTTCTTGGGTGTTAGCTATTCCTGCCAGCTTAATATCATCTGCAAATTTGGTAAGTTCTCCTTCTATTCCCTCATCTAAGTCGTTAATGAAGATATTGAAGACAGGCCTAAGATGGATCCTTGTGGCACCCCACTGCTTTCTTCCCTGCATTCAGGATTACTCGTTGTAAGTATAGTTTGCCAGCCAGTTGTGAATCCATTTAGTGGTGGGGCTATCTATTCCACTTTTTTCTAGCTTACTAAGAAGTAGGTTGTGGTCTACTTTATCGAATGCCTTGCTGAAATCTAAATATATTATGTCCACAGTATTTTGCTGGTCTACTAATTTAGTCACTGTGTTGAAGAATGAAATAAGATTGGTTTGGCATGATCTGTTTTTAACAAACCCGTGCTGACTGCTAGTTATTACTTTACTTGTTTCTAGATGTTGGCAGATCTGTTTTTTTATTATCTTTTCCAGTATCTTCCCGGCTATTGGTGTTAGGCTGATTGGTCTATAGTTTCCTGGGTCTGTTTTTTTTCCTTTTTTGAAGATGGGAACCACATCAGCTCTTTTCCAGTCCTCTGGTAGTTCCCTGGTGCTCCAGGATTTTTGAAAGATATGGTGCAGTGGTTCTGAGATGACCACTGCCAGCTCCTTTAAAACTCTGGGATGTAATCCATCAGGCCCCGGTGATTTGTTTTCATCAGGATCAGACAGGTGTTCTCTTACTATTGTTTTGCTTATTTTAACTTTTATTTCTGGTCTGTCTTTTACAGTTATGTTTTTGATGGGTTGAGTTATAGTTTCTTTTTGCGTGAAGACAAAGGCAAAGAATGAGTTAAGCAGTTCTGCTTTCTCTCCATTGCCTGTTACTTCCTTGCCATCTACTCTCTTTAGTGGACCGACTGTTTCCTTGATTTTTTTCTTGTTATTTATATGTTGGAAGAAACTTTTTTTTATTATCTTTGACTTTTGTTGCAAGTCTTTGCTCGTTCTGAGCCTTTGCTATCCTGACTTCGTCTTTGCAGATTCTGGCTATCTGCTGATATTCTGCCTTAGTGGTATGTCTTTCTTTCCATTTTTTGTACTTGTCCTTTTTTTCTTTCAATTTGCCAGAGAGATCTTTGTGTAGTCATGCTGGTTTCTTCTTGGATTTCTTGTTTTTCTTTCTCACTGGTATTGTGCTGGTCTGGGCTTCTATGATCATACTTTTTAGAGTTTCCCAAGATTCTTGAGTTGTTTTCCCCTTTAGGATTTTCATTCATGGAATCTTTCCCAAGTTCTCTCTGAGTTTATTGAAATCAACTCTTTTAAAATCCAAGACTCTGGTGTCATTATGTTCTGTTGCTTGTGTTTGTGTTATGTTGAATTGGTCACTCTCACCCAAGGTTCCTGCAGTTTCAACTCCCTCTATCACTTCTTCTCTGTTTGTAAGAATTAAGTCCAGTATGGCTGTCCCTCTAGTTTCACGCTCTACCTTTTGGACAACAAAGTTGTCAGCTAGGTTGGTTAGGAACTTATTTGATTTCTCACTTGGTGCAGAATTAGTTTTCCATTTGAGATCAGGATAATTGAAGTCTCCCATTACTATTGTTGTGTGTTTCCTGCATATAAAGCTTGGGTATTATATTTTATAACCACATTGTCATGCCCCTGTCAGAATCTGAGTCGGAGGAGGAAGCCAAACAGCTGACAAGGAGTGGAAGTGTGGCTCCGTTAGCTGTGGAAGAAACTGGGGAAGGGCAAAGTACAGATGGGCAGAGCCGGGGAGAGGTAGAACAAGGGAAAGGGAATTCAGAGGAAGACCCAGGCCCATCCCCTCTTCATCCTATGGCACATAGGGAGGAACAGAGAAGAGAGCAATGTGGGTTGTGTGGCTTACAGGGGAGGAAAGGGCCCTGATTCCCTCCATTAGCTGCAGCTGGGAACATAGTGTATAAAAAAGGCAAGCTGCATGCAGCAAGCTGTTGGGAGCAAATATGACTTTATCTTGTATCATTGTGGCCTATCTGTGTTTCTGTGTGAGTTTTGCCATGCTTTCAAGTCTGAAATTCCAGCTCCTGCCCTGCCAAAATAATTACTTCAGTTTGGTTTGTTTGGATTTTAAATTACTGTTTGTGTGTACCTTGTTTTGGACTGAATTTTCTACAGTCAAAGGCTGTTCCTGGGACGGTTTTTCTCCAGCTGAAGGTAACCTGGACACTGGGGGCAAAGTTGGAGATAATAAAGGGACTCTTTTTTGCTTATCTGACTGTGTTGCCTTTGTGCCATGTCCCAGATCATCTCTCACACACACCCTGCGGATGATATGTTTCTTTCACTAGATTCAACTTGTTTTTCCTCTAAATGGCAGCACAGTCACTCAGCAGATAAGACATCGTTTGAGACCCAAGCGGCACATGATAGGATGAGCTACAGTCCTTCAGCTCCTGCCAACCTAGCAGTTTGAAAGCATGCAAATGCGAGTAGATAAACAGCTACCATTTTAATGGGAAGGTAACAGCATTCAATGATGTCATGCTGACCACATGACTGTCAGCATTGGCTCAATGGTCATCTTCAGTCAGCATTGGCTCAATGGTCTTGAAACACAGTTGGCAATGACTACCAGAGTAAAATCTGCAGGAACTCCTTCACATGTCTTACCTTTTCCTCCAGAAGTTGAGAATGGTACATATTTGGCCTCTTTCTTCCTAGTGAGCTAAGGATTGGTCCCAAATCATCTAATGACACGAGGACTGTTGAGGTTAGTTTTCAACCTGGATTTCCCCAGCTTCTAGCCCAGATTCCTCTTTCAGTTCGCAAAACACCAGGCAGCTCCAGCAAGAGTTCAACATGCTATGAGCAGGTCCCTATTTCAGACGTTTGAAAGCTATCAGTTAAAAGAAGATATTCCCGTATGTTAAGAAATAATTTCTCTTCTCTTTCTTTTCTCACCTCTCCCCGTTTATAAAAGTTAGCTTATATTATTAAGTTCTCTCTTAGTTTGAAAAAAATGATAGAAGAAAAGGAATTCAATTCCTTCTTCCCTGTGCTGGATTTCATCCCCTCAGCCAGGGCTCTGCAATTGGCCAATATATTTTGTATCAGTCCAAGATTCTGGGCATGTATCTAGTGGGTTATGTTCTAGGATACCAGATGAAATTAGCCTTGCAACCAGAAAGTTGGCTTATTAATAAAATATCAGGAAATATTTGCAGTGTGGACATCTGTATACACTAATTAAAATAGAAAACATCCTACCACAACAACAATAACAACAACAAAGAACACCTGATTATTTCAGGACAGCCAGTTAGGTCTAGCGGTTAAGGCATTACCACACAATAAAGTGGAAGACCATGAGTTCAAGTCCCGCCTTCGCCATGAAAACCAGTTGGGTAACTTTGGGTTGGTCCCTCTCAGCCCCAGCCCACCTCAAAAGTGTTGTTGTGGTGGGGGAAATAGGAGGAGGAAGGTGTGTTTGGATATGTTCTCAGTCTGGAGTTATTTGTAAAAATAACAAGGATGAGAAATAAATAAATAAACAAATAAATAAATACACGTGGGTTCATGAAGGAGAAATAAAAGCACACGTAGAAAAGAATGAGAGTGTGTAAGAGATGTGGATCAGAGGTGGTATTCAGCCAGTTTGGACTGGTTCTGGTGTACTGGTAGCAGAAATTTTGAGTAGTTTGGAGAACCTGCAAATATCACCTCTGGCTGGCCCCACCTACCCACCCTCGCCTTTACCTCTCTTATATTCCCTTGTTTTTTAGTTCAGAGATTCGCTTGGCAGAGCAGATTGCCATGACTCAGCTGAGCTAAAAAACAGCTCACCTCACTAGCGCTGACAGAGGGCGTTTTTTGGTTGCTGCACATGCATGCGTGAAGGACGCTCTCACAGAACTGGTAGGGAAAAAATGGAATCCCACCACTGATGTGGATTATGAAAGTTTATTGGCCTTGTGAACGAAGACCACGTGAAACCAATGACGTATGGACAACTTCACTGGTCCAAATTAAAATGGAAACCTTACAAATACAGTACTCGAAGCTGAATCTGAATGGATAGCTCTGCCCATTCAGCTAAATTTTTGCAAAGCACGAGAGTCTAACAAACAGTTGCTATGATTAATGACACCCAGGTAGATTTAGGGAAGGAGTGCCAAAATAAAATGACGGTTGCTATGATTTAGTTCATTTGGATAATTGGAATTAAGAAGGAAATTATATGCACTGCTACAATCTTCCTCTTCCTTTCTTCTTCTCCAATTTACTCTCTTGGGTACAGTAATTGTAGAACACTTACGTACATATAGTAAGTATTGTCCCATGATTCAGAGGTCAATTTTTAACCACACATCCTGATACTTAAAAAAATATTAGCCATTTTTGAAGAGCTGGTGTTTATTTTCCTGCCGTTCCTCAACTCACAAAAGTGCTCATATAGTCCTGAGAAATTTTTTTAAAAAGTCAACTCTAGTTACAGTACAAGGAACAAACTTTATTTCAGAGAATTAATTCCTCCAGGCTGCCCCAGTGTAAATCAGAATTTGACATGCAGTATGGAATGGCCTAGCCATCAAGAGGGTACCTTAATGCAGGGGTCTTCAAACTTGGCAAGTTTAAGACTTGTGGACTTCAATTCCCAGAATTCCTCAGCCAGCTGGGAGTTGAAGGCCAGCTCTATGATTCTATTTCTATTCCTAATGACCATCTGCCACCTGAATTGTGTTTAGAACTTAGAAGATGGTCTATTCCAGAGGTGTCAAACTTATGGCTCACTCCTGCCTGATTTAGTGAAGGGGGGAAATGTCCCGATACACCATGCGATGCCGCCATGACAATGCAACTTTGGTCTATTCAAAATCCTAAATCAAACCAGATCAACCGGATTGTGTAATGTCTGGGGTGAGATTCAGCCGGTTTGGGCTGGTTCAGGTGAACCGGATGTTAAATTTACATCTGGTTTGCAGAACCGGTAGTTGAACCGACCAGCTGACCTCGCCCACCCCTCCCTGCCGCTCCCAGGAGTCTCCACGCAGCCAATTTTGGGTGCAGGGTCAGCGTGGGGAGGCTCTGGGAGGGCAAAACATGGTCCTCCTGGAAGTTCCAGAAGTCTGGAAATGGGCCTGTTTGTGGCTTCTTGAAGGCCTCCGGAACACAGGGGAGGCCATTTTCACCTTCCCAGAGGCCTGAGGGAAGCCTCTAGGCTCTGGGGAAGGCAAAAAACGGCCCTCCTGGAATTTTTGGTAGGCCACGCCCACCCTGGCCACAACCCCACCCAGCAACCTGGCAGAGAACTGGTTGTTGGGATTTTCAAATCCCACACCTGGTGATGTCCATCCCATCCCATCCCATCCCAATGGGACACCCAGGAAAGGCATGGGCCAAACAGGAGTTCAGTGGTGTTGTGTTCAGATTTAGACATGGTTGCATTTTATTTTAATTTGTTAGTACCTACTGAATAATTCAGTAGAACCATAATATGCAGATCACTCAATCATAGGAATGCTGGGAGCCTCTGGATGGAAGAAATTCCTAAAGGTTGAATCATGTAAGGAAGGACAGATGGATCTCCAGCCTAATTACATGGTGGCCTCATACCAAGTTAATTCATAATTTATTAATACCTCCACCTTCCTTCCTTCCCTAACTCCCTCCTTCCCTCCCACCCACATCTTCCTTCTATCCTCCCTCTCTCATCTTCTTCCTCCCTCCCTCCCTTCCCTCCCCCTCCCTCCCTTCCTCCTCTCTCCCTCCCTCCCTCCCTCCCTCCCTTCCTATATATATATATAGGGCCTGTCCCCAATTTCAAGGGATATCACATCACAAAGGAAACTTGACAAATGAATGGAGAAGAGAGGAGACAACATGTATTGACAGAAGGTTAAAGTAAAGAAGAGTAAAATATGGAGATGACTGGGAAAATTTGCCTCCAGGTAAGAACCCATGCTTTAGCCTGAGGGAAAAAAAACAGGGTACTCTCAGAGTCAATTTGGTATCACAACTGAAGGATTTCCTTCTTCTTCCTCTCCTTCCTCCACCTTCCTTCCTTCCTACCTTCCTTCCTTCCTTCCCTCCCACCCACTCCCTTCTTTCCTCCCACCCTCATCTTCTTCCTCCCTCCCTCCCTCCATCCATCCTTCCCTTCAAGCTCAACCAAACAACCAAGCTCAGGGAATAACTAGAACATAGAAGAACTGATTAAATTACATGGTTTTGTCTACAGATTAAGGATTTATCTAAACCTAATACCACACGAGCATGTTCCACATTGCTCTTTTTTCTCATAATGGTAAAAATCTTTACCATAAGTCAAAGGCTACATAAAAATCCCAAGCTGTTAGGTACACACCAACTACAAACTTTCTTGTTATCAGTTAGAAGACCCATTTTGTTCCTAAATCACAGGAAAGTTACAAGAAAGGCAAATCAGAAAGACTGATATACAGGTGCGTATATCAGTTCTAAGCTGACAGGGGTTCAATTGTTGGAATTTTTATAACCCCCATCCCATCCATCTCAAAAAAAATCTTGTTAAAGAAAATTGAAAAAGAAAAAGAAAACCTCATGTCTAACCCTTTAAATTAAATTATAGATCTAATCTTGTTGAAACAATGCTAGCATTTCAAAAACAGTAAGGATTTTCATACTGCAATTGTTTTAATGTTTCCCAGCTGATTGGGGATTCTTAAATTACAAGTTGTCAAGAGGAGAGCAATGCCACAAAATTGTAACCTTGGTTTGCTGTCCTCAGGTGATGGAACCTTTTTGTCCAAAACCATCACTGTTTCGTGTTAAACAGGTAACTCAAATAATCCTTCCAGTCACTAAAACTGAAGCTTAATTGATCAGGTAATAGGAAAAACGACTCACAATGAAGAATTATTTCTGCTAAGCAATTTGGAAATGTAGGATAATCTGTGATCTGAAATTGTGAGCCAAGTTGTATGCCTGACAGTTAAGACATCACCAATGTCAGTTCTGAAGATGAATAGTATTGTATTTTGAAGTCTAACATTGAGAATCAACATATTAGTGGAAGTAACAATGAACAATCAGCAACTGTTAGGAATATTTGTCTTCAGAGAGATATTCACCTTCCTTTTCCAGAATACTTCCTTGTATGTGCATGTATAAAAAAATCAACATAGCAAACCCGAACAGGTGATTTTTTTTTTTAAGTGCACTATGTTCAGAAGGCAAAGTTGGAATGAAAGAAAAAAAGAGGAAGAACAGTAGCAAGGTGGATGGACGTAAGAGTAGTGATGGGGACACTGCTGTAAGATCTGAAGGATCAGTTTCAATATTTGAGGGGCTGCCTCAAAAAAGACGTCAATCTTTTCTCTAAAGCACCTGAAGGCAGGACAAGAAGAAACAGATGGAAACTCATCAAGGAGAGAAGCAACCTAGAACTCAGGAGGAATTTCCTGACAGAACAATTAATCAGAGGAACTATTCCAGAAGTTGTGGGTGCTCCAACACTGGAGGTTTTTAAAAAGAGACTGGACAACCATTTGTCTGAAATAGTATAGGGTTTCCTGCCTGAGCAGAGGGCTGAACTAGATGACCTCCAAGTTCCCTTCCAACTCTGTTATTCTTTTATCATACCTAGTCTTTTGAAGGCCAGGTTTTCCTCCTCCTCCTTCATTCTCAAAAAGAGAAGCAGCCTAGAACTAAGGATAAATTTTCTGTCAGTGAGAACAATTAACCAATTAAATGCCTTAAAAAGTATAGGTGCTCCAACACTGGAGGTTTTCCAGAAGAAATTGGACAGCCATCTGGGGTCTCCTACTTGTCCAGGAGGTTGGACTAGAAGACCTCCAAGGTCCCTTCCAACTCTGTTATTTTGAAAATCTATCTGTGTGGCTACAAAGAGTCAACCAAACATGATGGCACTCAGTCAGTCAGTCAGTCAGTCATTATGTCAGTCAATTGATCAATCAATTAGTTCAGAAATCAGGCTGGAGTGTAACCAATGTAAGCTACGAGAATATGATTTAAACTTTAACCAGGAAAAGATTTCTCATCTTTGATTTCCTGTGCATACAAGTGTACGTCTATTCCAAGCAAGTTTGATTCCTGGATCAGTTGGTATGAGACTGCTACCTGACGGACATTCATGGAATCGATATTTTGGAGCTTCTAAACTCCACATGAATCTTAAACTTCCATCTGCAGAGTCCTAGAAATGTCAGTTCTTTCACTACTAAAATTAGGGCAGCCCCCAAATGTCTTGTCTGCATCTCACACAGGGAAGCTGAAGTCTCAGAAGGCAAAATGCTCAAGTAGGTTCCCCAAAATCCCTTGCTTTCTGGCTCCTTTAGCAGCATGTCTCCTTTTTCTCCCTTCTTTTCTCACATTCTTTTCTTTGTTTTGACTCTTCTGAGTCTTGTGTTCCCTCTAAGGTGTGCCCACATATGCACGTGCATCTGTGACTGCTCGCCCGTAATATACTCGCACACATCAAAAGTCTCGAGTACCCACAAAATTAAGTGTCCCAAAAATAATAATAGGTTTAGGCACCATCAAAATCCAGCCTCAAAACTGGCAAGGAGTCCTACTAAGATTTGTTCTCTTGTTTTCATCACAGCAACGAAAGGTGCTTGGCATCACCCGGATGCAGTTGGAGGCGAATTCCTGGGGAGTTGCCTTGTGGCCAGGCAAATTGTCTTATCGCCAGCAGGTGGGCAGGCCATTCGCAGAAGGACTGCTTTGGATTGGGCCAAGTTAGAGGTATGTATACCTGGCATGATCCCAGAGCCTATGTAGATGAAGAAGCACCTCCCTGCTCCCAAGGGTGAGTTTCAGCCGGTTCAGACTGGTTCAGGCGAACCGGTTGTTCCGGCGATTAGTTGGCCCCACCTACCCACCCCTGCCCTAGTCTGTCCTATATTTTCATGTTTTGCAGCCCACCCGATTGCCGTAGCTCAGCTGTTTTACTCACCGGGGCTGAAAAGTTTAGAGTTGAAAATGGGCAGTTTTCAAATGCTGCGTGTGCACCCAAAGTGCACATTTGGCATGTGTGCGCACACTCACCGAACCGGTTGTTACACCAGTTGAATCCCACCACTGCCTGCTCCCCACAAAAAAAAAAAAAAAAGGTTTAGTGTTTATTTCTTTATTAAATCAATTGATATGGCTGCCTGACTCACACACAGGTGACAAGTGATGGCTTACAACAAGCTTTGTGAATTAACAACAATTAAAGGGTTTAAGGACTGCCTCTTGAGCCATACAAGGTCCACGATAGTTTTAATGCTATAGGTGTTTCAATTTTTAAAATTAATTAGTTTAAATGAGTCAAAATACATATCCAAAAGAGAAGAAAGAATAGGGGAAAAAAATGAAGGAGGTATTTAAATGCTTTTAGTATTTTCTTCCTCTCTCCCTCCTTTCTTTCTTTCTTTCTTTCTTTCTTTCTTTCTTTCTTTCTTTCTTTCTTTCTTTCTTTCTTTCTTTCTTTCTTTCTTTCTTTCTTTCTTTCTTTCTTTCTTTCTTTCTTTCTTGTCTATTCCCTTCTGTCTCTAACTTGAAATTAACAGCTAACTGCCAAAAAAACAAAAACAAAATAAGAGCTACCAAAAAAAAAGTCAAACAGAGTTTTAGGCTACCTCAATAGAAGGATGGCATCATGATCACGAGAAGTGACAGTACCGCTTTATACCGCATTAGTGAGACCACATTTGGAATATTGCAGTTCTGATTGTCACGGTATCTGAAAAAGAAGCCAAGACCCTAGAAAGAGTGCAAAGAAGAACAAGCAAAAGGATAAGAGGTTTGGAGGCTAAACTATATGAGGAACATATATTAAAGGTCCAGCCTAATGAAGAGAAGGATTACAGGTGACATGATAGTTATCTTCCAGTACTTAAAGGGCTGTCTCAGAGATTAGGAGGTTGACTTATTCTCCAAAGCAGCTGGAGGCAGGAGAGGAAGTAATGGGTGCTTCTGGAAGAGAGAACCAACCTAGAACCCAAGGAGAAATTTCCTGACCGTGAGAGAAATTAACCAATGTAAAAACTTGCCTTCGTCGCTGGGTGCTCATCACTGGAGGTCTTCAAAAAAAGATTGGACATCCATTTGTCTGGGATGGAAAAAGGTTTCCTGCCTCGGGCAGGGGGTTGGACTAGAAGTCCTTCAAGATCCCTTCCAGCTCTGTGATTCTGTGATTCTGTTTCACACATGGCCAAGGACAATTTCCATACATGTTCTAAAACCATCTTCAGAGCTAGAAGTGGGGGAAGATTCTTTAGACCAGAAATGCCCTGGTCTCTTGCATTTCTTAGCTTACACTTTTCTGAGAAGAAGTATCAGGAGGCACCAAGGTAAGCATATATGATGGGATTTCAAACTTCAAAGCAGTGGTGCCATGAAATGTGAAGGAGGGGGCTAGTCTTGCACCAGAAGGGGTCAAATGAAAAACTGAGATTTGGCATTCTCTCTTTGGATCAGGGGTGTCAAACTCGAGACCTGTGGGAACTGGATCTGGCCTGCAGGATGCTTAGATCTGGCCCATGGGGCTGCTCTGGAAACAGGGAAGGACAAGCCCATGGTGCCTCTGCCAGTGAAAATGGAGCTTGGGAGGGCTGTGGGCAGCTCTCCTGAGCTCCATTTTCACCAGCAGAGGGTTGCAGGAGGCCATCTGTCATGCCCCTGTCAGAGTCTGAATCCGTGGAGGAAGACGAACAGCTGACAGGGGGTGGAGGAAACTGGAGAAGGGCAAAGGGCGGCTGAGCAGAGCAGGGAAGAGGTAGAACAAGGGACAGGGAGTTCCGAGGAAGACCCAGGCCGACCCTCCTCTTCATCCTAAAGGCATGCAGGGAGGAACAGAGGAGAGAGCAACATGGGTTGTGGCTTACAGGGGAGGAAAGGGCCCTGATTCCCTTAATTAGCCACACCTGGGAATGAAAGTTTAAAAGAACTGAATGCTGACTGTGGCAACTGGTGGGAGCAAATATGACTTTATTCTGTGTTGTCTTTACTTATCTGTGTTCCTGGCATCTTCCCAACCGTGTGAGTTTTGCTGTGCCTTCACATCTGGAATTCTTACTCCTGCCCTACCAAACTAATTACCTCAGTTTGGCTTGATTGGACTTAAAGTTACAGTTTTTGTTGACCACGTTTTGGACTTCATTCCCTGCAGTTAAAGGCTGTTCCTGGGAGAGTTTTTCCTCCAGCCAGAAGGTAACCTGGACATTGGGGACAAAGTTGGATCTATTAAAGGGACTCTTATTGCTTATCTGACTGTGTTGCCTTTGTGCTGGGGCAGGGGGGAGGGGGTTGGGGGGGGGGGGGGGGGGTGGGTGTAGAAAGGGGGGGGGGGGGGGAAATTAATAGGGCCAAACAGTTTGCCCCAGGTCATCACACCATCGCAACTGAAAATGGAGCATGCGAGGGCTGTAGGAGGACCTCCTGAGTTCTGTTTTCTCTGACAGAGGGTTGCAGAAGGCTGTCAGAGCCAAAAATGGAGCTCGGGAGCCCATTTTTGCCACCACAAGCCCTCTGGACATGAGTGAAGCCAAGCTGGCCATGTTCCCCCAGCTCTCTCCCCCCACACACACACCGAGGTCAAACACAACCCTGATGCAGCCCTCAATGAAATGGAGTTTGCCATCCCTGCTGTAGATGTGCTGGGCAGAGGGAGCCATACTGAAGATAAGGAGGAAGAACCGCTACCAAGGTAGCAATCAGATAAGAGAAATTGGAACCCAGGCCAGATGTGTAACCTGACTTAAGCACCCTGGATTAGATCTTCCCTAGTTTTCATGAAGATAAAGAGGAGGAATGGAAGAGCATTCAGATTCACAAGATTATATTACTGTAACATTATAATAAAAGTAGCATTAACATTCATGACCTTGATTTATGGAAGGCTGACAGTAGCAAGTCTTTCATGACAGATCCCTAAGTTCAGAAAGAAAGAGGTGGCAACCATGCAGGAAGGAAGTGAGAATTGGGCCATCCCTCAAGAGCCTAGATCTCTTTAAGTGTTCACATTGTTGCTTGTGGACCAGGGGGTTATTCACAGCTGTTGAGCAGCCAGGCAGGAAGAACATGGGGCGAGGCAGCAGGAAGCCAATAGGCATGTCGGCAGAGGTGGGATTCTACCGGTTTCGCCCGGTTACGCCAAACCACTAACTCCAAAGATCGACTGAGAGAGAACTGGTTTGCCCATCTGGCCTCTAAGCTGTCCTTTGTTTCCTGCCTTTTCAACGACAGCTGCTTTGCGCGGCAGGAGACACTCACTGAACTGGTTATTACACCGGTTGAATCCCACCCCTGTCATGTTGGGAAAACAAAAGAGGGTGATGGGAAAAGAAGATTTGTCAGATGTTCTACAAGCAGCTCATCTCAGAGCATACAGCCCTTGTACAAGATGGCTTGAAAAATATCTGTCATGCCAGGGCTGTGTTTCTCAACCTCAGGAAATTTAAAATGAATTCTGGAACGTCGGCTTCCAAAATTCTAGGCGTCAAAGTCCACCCATCGTCAAGTTCCTGAAACACTGTCCTAGAGAGACAAAGCAAGACTTTGGGGTCAAGGTGGAAGAGCCAGTTGAAAGCCACCTTATCACAAGTGTTTATTTATGCATATCAATCAGCCCTTGGGGTGATGTACAATGTAACACACAATTAAAAACTTGCAAGGCAGTCCAAATAAGAAGAGCACACAGAAATATTAGCTCTATATCAGGTTATGTTAATAGAATCTTGCATGCTTGAAAGTTCACCACTCTCCCTCCTCTCCAATCATATTTACAGCCCAAGAAACTAGGGAGATTCCCTTCTAAGATGTTTGCCTTGCCCATGTTCCTTTTGTAGGCTCAGCTCTGATCATTGCCTAGTCTTCGCTCTTCCTCTTTTCTCCCAAGGCCATTCCCACATATCATTACACAAGACTACCAGTCAATAATCCCTACAGCTTTCACAAATTGGTCACAAATCTTATTATTATCAGCTGAGGATAAACCCCAACACAAACTCCATTTTTGCTAGCAAAAGGCTGCATGATGCTGTTGCGGCCAAAAATGGGGCCCCATCCTATGTTTTCACTGGCAGAGGGCTGCAGGAGGCCGTCACAGCTGAAATCGGGGCCTGGGAGACTGCATGCAGCCCTTTCTTTTCTTTTTTTTAAATTTTATTAGTTTTTAAAGACAAACAAAACATAAAACATAAGAACATAAAACCTCTTTTCTGAAAGCTACTTGTAAATTTTAACAAGGCAAATAAAACATTGTTTTATGCAGCATTAACACATTTCCATATGAACACATACGTATCTTTTTCAAATTTCTCCTTATTTCCCCCTTTACTTTTATTCAATTGTATTTCTTTTCTATATTTGTCTATTTTATATGTTTTTATTCATTATACTTATATTTTCATCTGACTTGTTTACAATTATTCTCTTCTAACATTCCTCCAAGGTTTTATTAATTCTCAATCAAACCTAAACACACAAAACACAAAACATAGAAACATAAAACTTCTTTTGGGAAAGTGGCTTAACCCCGGGTTACATCTTTTTCTCCAGACCTAAATCAAATTCATGCTCATCTTGTATACCATTACTTATCTTATTTAACATTCTATATTTTCTATATAACTACTCCCCTCTTTTCACTCTCTTAATTCTATTTTATTTATTTCATCTTAATTTAAATCATTATTCTTGTTCTTTTGTCTGTTCTTTTCCAATTATCTATTTGTCTCTTCTCTTTAACACAAAATTTCTCCTGTAATCACTAATTGAAGTATGATGCCTTTCTATCTTTCCCCAAAATTTAACACTTAAAATAATACATAATTTCCATTCTGATTCTGCTTAGTACACTCTACATACTACATTTTAAAATAAGAAAACAACAAACTTATAATATAGTTAAATATATAATTTCCATTCTAATTCTGCTTAATACATTTTAGATACTACCTTTTAAAATAGGAAAATAAGAAAATGACAAGTTTATAATGACATTAAAACAATAGCAAATTAAACTCTATCATTAAATCTTAGACATTTTACACATTCCCTTTAATATTTTATTAAATATTAAAATCTATCATTAAATCTTAAGCATTTTAATATTTTAACATTTTATTAAATCTTATAATATTCCAATTTTCTATTTCAAATACAAATACTACAATACAATCTTGTGTATTTTTGCAGAATCTCTTTTTAATTGTACTTTACCCTTTGTCTCTAAAAAAATCTGCTTTTTCCCATCTTGTTTCAAGCCTTTATGACTTCTTTTCCCTTTTTCCCTTCCTTTCTTATCCAGTCTGGCCTTTTTATACCCCCCTCTCTTAACCTCCGGCTTTTTAACCTCCCCTCTCTGTTGTATTCCCCTTTTCTGTTGCTTTCTGACATTGTATCGATTTTTCACTTTATTTTTCTCTTTCTGGGTTGTTTTTTTGAGTCTTAAATTCTCCATTTTCCTTCCCCTCTTCCTCCCTTCTTTCTTTGCTAAAGTTATTTGTCCAGTAAAGATGGCTTGTTGTTGTTGTTGTATTTGCTGGTAGGTAGAAATCGCCATTTCTAAGAAATGAAAAACAGGTCCAAAAGAGCCCTTGCCTTCTTGTTCCTCTTCTTTTAATTTTTCAAATTCCATTTTTAATTCATCCACAGATAATGCCATTGTAAGGTTTTTTTTTCTTCTTTTTTTTTAAAAAAACAACTCAAATGTTTTTACTCTTAGACTAATTTCCAAAAGTCCCAAAGTCATCAAGCAATCCAAACAAACACAAAATGTTTCATTTAGCACCTTCTTCTCTTTACACTTTCTCCTCCTGGGGCAATATCAATTACAAAGTTCCAAAATATATTTTTGAAGTCTTATTGCAATTAATTTCTAATCTTATAAATTCCAAGCCGTCTCTTCCAGCAAGATCTTAATATAAGTGTTTTCTTTTTTACCTCTCCCTTCCCACTTATAGCAAAAAACTTTTGATTTTTACTTTCTGTGCCAAAGCAGGTTTTTCAATATCCATTTGCTATCTCCGTAAGGAAGGAGAGTGAACTTTGCCTTTTAACACTTTCATTCGCCGCTTTCACAGTCTCCTTTGGAAACAATATATCATTCAAAAAAAATTTTTTTTTAATTCCAGGGTATTTAGATGTATCTTAGAGTCCTGGTTCAGCCAAAGAACTTTCACTTTCTGACACTTCCTCCTGCACGATCTTGTCCGGCTGAAGGTTTCTTTGTGGCGGCCATTGCTGATTGCTGCTCCACCGCCTTAGGAAAAAGGAGTCTAGCCGGCTGGGGAAAGGGGTTGCGATATCCTCAGACCCCTGCCCGGATCTCCTCTGTCTTCCATTACCTCTATGGAGTAACGACAGCCTCCAAACCCGGCTGGATCGGAGGCACTTCAGCAGCGAGCACAGCAGGAACCGCGCACAATCGCGGATTCCTGCCGCTGCCAAAGCCTGCAACCGGAAGTTTTTCCCAACCTCTATTTTTTTCTGACAGAGGGCTGCAGGAGGCCATCACCGCTGAAAACGGGGCCTGGGAGACTGCACGCAGCCCCCCCGACCTCTATTTTTTTCTGACAGAGGGCTGCAGGAGGCCGTCACAGCTGAAAACGGGGCCTGGGAGACTGCACGCAGTCCCCTGGCCTCCGTTTTTTTTCTGACAGAGGGCTGCAGGAGGCCATCATGGCTGGCCACACATAGCCCTGCCTGGCCCCCCACCCCAAGTTCAAACATGAGGGCCTCAATGAAATCGAGTTTGACACTCCTGGCTTAGATCATGTACCAGCCCAGTGGGCTATTGACTTTTTGACCCTATCTTGCACTGAACAATCATCTAACTATTGAATTGTTCAACCCTTCTTAAAAGCCAGATCCATCCTGAGCATATTCCTCCTGGCTCATAAAAGCAGTAGCAAACCCAGTGGCTCACAACAGCCGGATCCCTCCTCCATAAACTGTACTACAACAACCCGATACACCATGTTCCTTCGTGGTTAAAAGGCAGCCAAGGGCAGCCAGAACAATATTAAGTAAAACTGAGGCGAAGGCAGGCGAATTTAACAAAATAATAGGCAGACTGTAATAAATGAGGTCTACGATGAGATCTAGAAATCTCTGGCTTTATAAGCCTGGAAAAGAAGGTGGGTATTTTTCGTACCCAGCCAAGAGGCAAGAGGCAAAATGCAAGAAAGAGTTATTTCAATGCAGAACTGCAAAACTCACTTTTAGAGACCACTTTCAAAGCCTCTTCTCTTCTCTTCTCTTCTCCTCCTCTCCTCTCCTCTTCTTCAATGTAACCTAGAGAAGGAGCTTGGAAGAGACAGATATCCTTATGAATAAAAACTCATTCCTCCCTGCCTCTCATTAACACCAGAAATCTTGCCAAATTCTGAAGCAACCTACCACAAATAGCTCTCAAAGCTGGAAGATTGGTGGGGTGGAGGCACTCTTCTCTTACCTGGTCAGCATTTTTCTTTCAAAATTGCCTTTACCACTTTAAATTCTCATGAAAAGTAATTGCTTGTTAAGTATTATTTAACTACATTGAATATTCAGGCATGGAGAAGGCACTGCCTAGCAAAACTTGACCAATCCACAGAAGTGAAGTAAAGTGGGAGAGTACTAAATAAAAAATGTGGCTGCATAAACTAGATGGGGAGGAGATTTCAAATTTGTTGTAACTCTCTCCGCTCTGAAAGGAGATCATCTTGCCTTTTAACAGATTAACAGAGCTGGAAGGGACCTTGTAGGTCATAGTCCAATCCCCCATCAAGCAGAAAATCATTCCGCCATTTCTGATAGATGGCAGTCCAGTCACTTCTTGAAAGCTCCACAACTTTCAAAGGCAACTTCTGTTCCATTGGTTTGATTGCTCTCACTGTCAGAAAATTTCTCCTGGTTTCCAGGTTAATTGACCTTGCCTCCTGTTTGTGGTGCCTGCAGTAAGGTATGTCAGTCAAACACCTCTGAGAGCAGTGGCCTCTGCGTGGGAAGCACAATAAAAATAAAACATAAAAGTCAAAGAGAGACCACACTAAAACCAGTACTCAAAAAAGTAGATAGCAACAAGCCATTTCCACATGGTTTTTCCAAGAAAGCCAAACAAACTCATTAGCTGCTGGGCGTGACTCAAAGGAAGCTTCACAGCCAACGAGGTGGCAATATCTACCAATCTTTGGTTGGCCTTGAAAAACAAAATGGACATGGCTTTTGGGATGGCAGATGTTTAGGAAAGCCCAGGCTAAGCTGGGAAGTCAAAACAACACCCCACAAAAAGAAAGCAAAGTCAAATCATCTCCACACTGTTGCCAAAGAACCACCCAGGTGCTTCCATGAAATCTCAAGGAGTTGAGCGTGACCTGAGGCTTTCATTTATCCTCAACTTCAAACCATTCTGTCAACGTTCTGGCTGATGAACCCAACCAAATCAAGCACGGCTGAGACAATCCAATCTCTTAATGCAAAACTTTATTGAGTACATCATATCGGCAAAGATGAGGGCAAAACAATGTTCTAAATCAGCGGTGTCAAACTCAAGGCCCGTGGGCTGCATCCCACCCATGGAGTGCTTAGATCTGGCCTATAAGGTTGCCCTGGAAACAGCAAAGGACCAGCCCGTGGTGCCTCTGCCAGTGAAAATGGAGCTTAGGAGGGCATCCTGGCCAAAAATGGGGCTGGGGAGGGCATGCATACCCACCCCTGGGCTCTGTTTTCGCTAGCAGAGGGTTAGCAAAACAAGCAAAACAAAAGGAAAAATGTTCCCTGTTATATCTGGGAGGACGGTTCAAGAACGGAGGCAAGACTCATAGCAACAACAGCTCTTTAATTGTGACTTCAGATCTGAGCAACTAACCCCAGCCGCAGCAGCCCCTTATATAGGGCTGGCTGCGGCTAGGCAGCCAATGAAGGCGATTTGAGTTTGCCGCTCTTGGCAGGGCCAATCGCGGCAGCCCGTTTACTGGCCAATCGCATCAGTCTATGGCGACCAATCACGATCGGCTTTCAGCGGGCCAATCAGATTTGCAGGCTACGAGCCTGCTAGTCCGGAACACCCCTCCCCTCTCGGTTCCGTTTAAGGGGTGGAGTAATATAGTCTCGCAGGTAAGCAGGTCTTCGCACCTGTCTGCCTGACTTACGCAGTTCCGCTTCACCCTGTTCAAACCCGGGTTCAGATGGACTGCTTGCTGGATCAAACAGGAACGGTGAACCGGTGTCTTGGTCAGGGCTCTCCTCTGGTGCCTCCGGGGTGATGAAGTCCTCAACCTTGCTGTTACTGTTCTGGCTCCCGGGGCTCGCTGAACCTGCCTGGTTGCTGCTTCCTGGTGAAGCGTTCGACTGTCCAGTCTCAGTTGCAGCTGGTAAGTGTTGCCAACCATGGTGCGGTGATCTCGGTGATAGCTCGGAATAGACAGGTGTTGGTTCTAATTCTGAGTTCACTGCTTCCCCTCCCCCCCTAGTGTCAAAGTTAGGGTCAGGGTTGGAAGATGTGGTTAGTCTGGAGCGCAGTTGGTCAATATGGCGTTTCCATGGTCTGCCATCAGTGGTGAGTAGACGGTAGGAGCGGGGGCCTGTAACTTGAGTTACCTGGGCAGGAATCCAAAGGGGATCCCCAGAATTTTTTTTTGCGAAAACAAGGTCTCCTACCTTGAAAACACAGTGCTTGCTGCTGGAACTCAGGGGCTTTTCCGGGGTGTAGGCAGAGTGCAAACGATCTAGAGGCGATCTGAGTTTCCTGGCCATCAGGAGTTCAGCTGGGCACTTGTTGGTCGTGCTGTTTGGTGTGATGTGTTGTAGGAGCAGCATTCTAGTGACTTTGTCGTGGATGTTGCCTTGATCCATTTTCTGTAGGGTTTTTTTTCATAAACTGAACCATTCGTTCAGCCCGGCCATTCGCCGCAGGATGAGCCGGTGATGTGAGTGCGTGTCGGATGCCCCGTTCCGCTAAATACTGTTCAAAGGCTAAGGCAGTAAATTGGGGCCCATTGTCAGAGACCAGGACATCTGGTAACCCGTGTGTGGCGAAGAGTCTGTTCAGTTTTTAATGACCGCCTCAGTAGTGGTTGCTTTCATTTTATTGACCTCAAGCCAGTTTGAGTAGGCATCAACAGTTATTAAGAAGGTGTGGCCTCTCGTAGGTCCCGCAAGGTCAATATGAATGCGAGACCAAGGACCCCTGGGTGTTTCCCATTCTGTTGGTGGGGCTTTAGGTGGAGCTGAGTGGTTTTTCTGGCATTTGTTACAAGAGGTGACCCAGGTTTCGATTTGTTTATCTATACCTGGCCACCAGGCGTAACTTCCTGCCAGCGCTTTCATACGTACGATGCCCGGGTGTCCATTGTGTAGCATTTGCAAGACCCTTTTTTGTAACTTAGTTGGTACAACTCGGTCTCCCCACAAAATGCACCCTTTTTGTGAAAAAAGTTCCGTTTGTCTGTTTTTAAACGGCTTAAACATTTCCTTAGTGTCGTAATCTGGCCATCCCCTCTCCACCCAGCCAAGAACTCGTGCCAAACAAGAGTCTCTTTTGGTTTCAAAAGCGATGTCTTGAGCCGTTAGTGGAGGCGATGGTATTGTCTCTATTTGCAGTACGGGGAGTGTGGGAGCTGGGTCTTCCTGTGGCTCGGGTAGCAGTGAGCGGCTCAAGGCATCTGCGTGGGGAATAGATTTCCCTGGGCGGTACTTTAATTGATAGTCGTAGACAGCGAGAAATTCCGACCATCGCGTCATTCTGGGGGAGAGAATGTGTGGAGTAGGTTTGTCGCCCGCCAGGATCCCAAGTAGTGGCTTATGATCCGTTATAATAGAAAACGGTCTCCCATAAACATATTCATGAAATCGTTTTATTGCAGAGACAATAGCAAGGGCTTCCTTATCTAATTGGCTATAGTTTCTTTCTGTTTTTGATAGAGTTCGTGAAAAAAATGCAATTGGTGCTTCTGAGCCATTTGGTAGGACGTGGCTCAGGATGGCCCCTACCCCAAATGGTGAGGCGTCACACGTGACAGTCAAAGGTAGTGTCTCGTTATACTGAATTAGTACTGCCTTTGAGGTAAGGAGGTCTTTTACTTGCTGGAAGGCGTGTTCCTCCCGACGTCCCCAATTCCAGGATGCCCTTTTATCGAGTAGTCTATGAAGGGGCTCAGCAACAGTCACCTTCTGGGGCAGGAAGATGTTATAAAAGTTAATAAGTCCCAGGAAGGCTTGGAGGTCGGTTTTGTTTTTAGGTCTTGGGGTGTTTTTGATAGCTGCCAATTTTTTTTCTGTGGGGTGGATTCCTTACTTGTCAAGGAGGTAGCCAAGAAACTCCACCCTTTCTGTGCAAAGCTGGCACTTTTCCTTCTTAACCTTGAGGCCAGCGTTTTTGAACCTCTGTAGGACTGTTCTGAGACGTTTTTCTAATTGGTTTTTTCTGGGTGCTGCTATTCAAAATAGGGCATGACCCCTTTTATCCCTTGTAATAGTCTCTCCATCAGGCTTTGAAAGATGCCTGGGGCTACGCTTACACCAAACTGGAGCCTGTTGCATTTGAATGCACCACAATGTGTGACTATAGTTTGGGCTTCTGCAGTCTCGGGATCAACTGGTAGCTGTTGATGCGCTTGGGCCAGATCTAATTTTGCGAATATTTTGCCACCCCCAAGTGAATGCAGGAGATGTTGAACAACTGGCACTGGGTAGGCGCTCTGCTGTAGCGCGTGATTGAGGGTGGCCTTGTAGTCACCGCAGATTCTTATGGACCCGTCAGGTTTTATGGGAGTGACGATTGGTATCTCCCATCGGGTGTGGTCAATAGGTTCTAACACGCCTTGCGCAATTAATTTGTCCAGTTGCTCGTCAATTTTGGATTTAAGAGCAAAGGGAACTCGGCGTGGCTTTAGACGAATGGTTGCTATGTAGGGGCGAAGATTAAATGAAATGGGGGACCCCTTGTACTTGCCTAGGCTTTCGTTGAACACTTCTCGGAAATCGTGGACGAGAGCCGCCTCCCAGTCATTGTCTTCAGTATGATGCATGCCAGCCACTCCGATTCCTAGTGGCGCGAACCACTGGAGACCCAATAGTCTTGGCCGGTCTCGGTCTACGACGGTGAGTGGTAGAATTGCCTTATGTCCCTTGAACGAGACCTGCACATGGTGGGTACCTGCGACTGGAATCTGGTTGCCTTGATAGTCTTTTAGTATGAGTCTCTGACTGCTGAGGTCTTGGCGTCAGATGTTGGGGACTAGCTGCTTGAGTGTTCTCCAGGATACCATGGATAGTGATGACCCAGAGTCGACTTCCATGTTGCACGGTTTGTTTTCAATCGTGACCTCTACTCGGATCTTTTTAGCGTCAAGTGATGAAGCGTGGCTGATGGTGATGGTTTGATGAGCCTCCTCTCGTCTGGGGGCGTCGTTAAACCTTCGGGGTCTGCTGTACCAGTTCCACTGGTTGCTAGGGCGGTCCCTCTGCATGGTGGCGTTGCCATCGTTTCTCTTTGGGCTGCTCCCTCTCCGTCTGGGGCTGGAATTTCTCTTGTTTCTGCATACCTTCGTGATGTGTCCCCGTTTCTCGCAAAAACGGCATATGGCATCTAAGAATCTGCATTCGGATCGGGGATGGTTTCCCTCGCATCCGGCACATTGGTAGTTGGCTTTGCGGCCCCGCTGGTCCCGTTGCTCACGTTCTGACCGGAGCCTGTGGACATCTTCCTCGCTGTCTGAGGATGACTTGACGTCCTCGTGATGGGAGGTTGATGTGTACTTGTCTGAAAGTTTCCCAGCATCGTTGGTGAGTTGGCGGTTGGTCCCGCTGGTTCGACGCATTCGTGCTGCCAATTTACGAGTGGCTTTGGCTGCTGTGGTGTCTGCTATGGCATCTGCAAGCGAGATGTCTCCCTTGGCCATGATCTTGCTCTGGACGGTTGGGTCTCTGAGGCCAAGGACGATGCAATCTCTCATGGCTTCTTCGAGGTTGGCGAAGCCACACAAACCACCCAGGTTCCTCAGGTCTGCCACAAAATCCCCAACACTCTCACCCTCACGTTGGTCCCTCTGGTAGAACTCATGCCTGCGAATGAGAGTTGGCACGGCTGGGGCGTAATGGTTGCGCAGGATGGGAGCCAATCCATGGTTTTAACTTCAGCTGGCTTGGCTAAGGCTTTAGCCATCTTAAAAACGGCTGGTCCACAATGGGTTAGAAAAACGGCTCGTTTCTTGCTGGGCGTGGCATCTTTGAGGTTGTTGGACTCCAGGAACATTTGAAATCTGTCCATGTATGAGTCCCAATCTTCGGTAGCTGGATCGAATGGTGCGGGTGGTATAGCGCTGCTGGCCATGTCACCGTCGTGGGTGCTCTGTCAGCCACGTGCTCCTTCGGCTAGCTCAATTCAATAGCTTCTGTTGCCTCCGCATCCCATCCTCATCGCCAGTGTTATATCTGGGAGGATGGTTCAAGAACAGAGGCAAGACTCAGATGGCAACAACAGCTCTTTATTTGTGACTTCAGATCTGAGCAACTAACCCCAGCCGCAGCAGCCCCTTATATAGGGCTGGCTGCGGCTAGGCAGCCAATGAAGGCGATTTGAGTTTGCCGCTCTTGGCAGGGCCAATCGCGGCAGCCCGTTTACTGGCCAATCGCATCAGTTTATGGCGACCAATCACGATTGGCTTTCAGCGGGCCAATCAGATTTGCAGGCTACGAGCCTGCTAGTCCGGAACATTCCCCCTTTTGCTTTTAAGCATGGAAGAAGGGACAGGAAAGGAGAAAGGGAAACAGGAAAGACAAAGAAAAAGAAGGAAAGGTGGGAAGAGAGCAAGGAAGGAAAAAAAGAAGGAAAGAGGGGAAAGAAGAGGAAAGGAGAAGGAAGAGGGAAGGAGAAGGAAGGAAGGAAGGAAGGAAGGAAGGAAGGAAGGAAGGAAGGAAGGAAGGAAGGAAATTATAATGAGAGTGAGGGAGAGTCCCAGGAAAGTCCTGCCTTAGTACTTGGCCACCACAGGTGCCCCTGATACAAGTGACACCCACCAGAGGTGGTCTTCAGCAGGTTCTGACCAGTTCTGGAGAACCGGTGGCGGAAATTTTGAGTTGTTTGGAGAACCGGCAAATGCCACCTCTGACTGGCCCCGCCCCCATCTGTTCTCTGCCTCCCATTGAGTCCCAGCTGATCGGCTGGGTCTTCTTTTGTTGCTCTGCACAGGAGAACGGAGCTGGAAAGCAGGTTAATGGGGTGGGGAGGGAATAGGGATTTTGCAGTAACCTTCCCCTGCCATGCCCACCAAGCCACGCCCACCAAGCCACGCTCAAGAGAACTGGTAGTAAAATATTTTTAATCCCACCACTGATGCCCACCCCTGCCACACCCATCCCAGCCACTCCAACCCTGCTCCCCGCAAGGTCAAACATAACCCTGATGCGGCCCTCAATGAAATTAAGTTTGACACCCCTGATCTAAATGATCTTTACCATTTTCCACACAAACCCACATAGTTAAAGTTCAGGTTCTCCCTCCCCACAATTAGGCCAAGTCACGTTGTCCAATGGAGTCCCCTGATATTGTTGTGTGAGAGATCTTTTAAAGGCCTGGTAAAAGCCTGCCAAAATGTCTTTGATTCTCACGGCGGACATTTTGATGTCTATCTCTCCCTTCCCAAAGTGCCATTTGAAGCTTGGCCCATTCATTTCGTGATCATTTAAAACTCAAGCAGCACTGAAAAACAAAATGACTTAGAATCAGCCTTCACAATTATGACTGTGCCAGCATCCTATATAGGCACACGACCAAAACTGGGGTCATCTGAAAATTGCGACATCCTGGGATCACACGATCGCCATGCGTGACCTTTCCAGCTGCCTTCCAACAAAACCAAGTCAATGGGAGAAGCCAACCTCATTTAACGACTCCATTCACTTAACAATTGCAGTGATTCGCTTAACAAACTTGATATTTAAAAAAGGGTCATAAAATCAGGCACAACACACCTAACAATCACCCTGCTTAATAAAGCAAATTCCGGTCATCTGGCCATCCATGATGGTGCCAGAGATGTTCAAAGTGAGAGGATCAAAAACAGTCGAGATGACAACCACAACCACAATGAAATGAAATTAAAACCTTGCCCCTTTGTTGGGTGCATCGTGATACACACAAAAATACAAACATACTGTCAGGGTTTTTAAGTGAATCACTGGACCTGTTAAAATTATTAACACAAGTGGTTAAGTAAATCTGGCTTCCCCACTGACTTTGCTTGTCAGAAGATCACAAAAGGAGATCACATGAACCCAAGATATGGCAACCATCATAAATATGAGTCAGCCATCCAAATTTTGATCACATGACCATTCGGATGCTGCAATGGTCGTAAGTGTGAAAAAAAAGTCATAAGTCATTTTTTTTCATTTCCATTGTAACTTTGAACAGTCACTAAACGAACTATTGTAAGTCAAAGGCTACTCATATAAGAGAAAAATGTCCATGTCCATGGATCTTGTCCATATTGTCTAGAAAAAGTGCAGAGAAGAGCATCAAAGTTGATTAGGGGACTGGAGGCTAAAACATATAAAGAACAATTGCTGGAATTGGGTAAGATAAAGATAAAAGTTCCCCTCACACATATGTGCTAGTCATTTCTGGCTCTAGGGGGTGGTGCTCATCTCCGTTACAAAGCCGAAGAGCCAGCGCTGTCCGAAGACGTCTCCGTGGTCATGTGGCTGGCATGACTGAATGCCCCAAAGCTCATGGAACGCTGTTGCCTTCCCACCAAAGGGGTCCTTATTTTTCTACTTGCATTTTTACATGCTATCAAACTGCTAGGTTGGCAGAAGTTGGGACAAGTAACAGGAGCTCACTCCGTTACGCTGGGCTAGGGATTCGACCTTTCTGATCGACAAGGTCAGCCTCTTATCCACTGAGCCACGGCGTCCCTACTGGAATTGGGTATGTCTAGTTTCATGAAAAGAAAGACTAGGGGTGACATAATAGCAATGTTCCAATAATTGAAGGGCTACCACAAGGAAGATGGGGGTCAATTTATTTTCCAAAGCACCTGAGGGCAGGACAAGAAGCAATGGATGGAAACTAATCAAGGAGAGAAGGAACCTAGAACCTAAGGAGAAATTTCCTTGACAGTTAGAATAATTAATCATTGGAACCCCTTCCCTTGAGAAGTTGTGGGTGCTCCATCATTGGATGCTTTTAAGAAGAGACTGGACAGCCATTTGTCTGAAATGGTATAGGGCAGGGGTAGGGAAACGTGACTCTTCTATCACTTAAGGACTTCAACTCCCAGAATTCCTGAGTGAGCCATAAAAGTTTCCCCACCCCTGGCCTACTGGTTTTTCAGTTGTGAGGGAAATCAATTTTTTACTTGAATGGGACTGTTTAATATACAAATGTAGGACATATAAAGAATAATAATATAAAGAATATGTCCTACATTTGTATATTAAACAGTCCCATTCAAGTCAAAAATTGATTTCCCCCACAACTGAAAAACCAGTAGGCCAGGGATGGGGAACCTATTATGGCTTACTCAGGAATTCTGGGAGTTGAAGTCCATAAGTGATAGAAGAGCCAAGTTTCCCTACCCCTGGTATAGGGTTTCATGCCTGAGCATGAAAGGGGGAATTTGACTAGAAGACCTCTGAGGCAGGGGTGGTATTCCACTGGTTTGGTCTGGTTCGGGAGAACCGGATGTTAATTGTACATCCAGTTCGGCAAACCAGTAGTTCCAAAGACCAGCTGGCCCCGCCCACCCCTCCCCGAAGTCACCATGCGCCTGGTTCTGGCTCCCAAGTAAAGTGTAGGGAGGCTTTCAAAGCCAAAAACAGGGCAGCGGGTGGACGTGGACTCCACACTGTTTCGGGTCTTCTAAGGCTCCAGGGAGGATTGCTATGCTTAAAAACGGCCTTTTTTTTTTTTTTGCTTTGGGGGGCGTGCAGGAGGAGTGCTGCCTGTCATGCACCTCTGGCCATGCCCACCCAGCCAGTGATTAGGGCAGTGAACGGGCTGCTCAATTAGGTGATTAGTTTTCCTCTTTCACCTGAGGGCTGCCTGCTCTCCCTCCCACCGGGCCGGCCTGTAAGGGCTTCATTCTGTTTGTTCCTGCCTTCAAACAGGAAAGGTTCTCCGGCAGCTGGGCCTGCAATTGGCTTGCAACAGTTGACTTCCAGGTCCTTCCTCCTCCTGCTCCTTTTGCTATGCCTGCTTCTGCCTCCTCCTCCTCCTCCTCCCTTGTTTCTCCTGCTACCTCTTCTTCCTTCCTCTTCTTCTTCTCCACTTTTCTCCTCTCCTTCTCCCAGCATTGCAAGTGGGCTTGCATTCCCTTCCTGCACCTCTCCAAGTTTGAAAGACAAACACGCTGCAGCCCAACTTGCAACCAAGTGCTTTCCTTGTTGGGGGGAAAACAAGGTGTGTGTGTGTGTGGGGAATGTCACCTTAAGTGCTGGGTCTCCAAAGGAATCCCTCTCTCGTTTGCACCAAGATTTCTGACCGAGTCTCTCTCTCTCTCTCTGCCTCTCCCCTGCCTTCTCTCCTTTGAGCGGTTTTGTCAGCACTTCCTCAATGTGCTGGATCTTCTGTTTGTTTTGCTAAGAATTGTTTCTTCTCCCTTCCCCCCCTTCTTCCCACTTTCTTCGAAGAAAGTCACAGGTCTAACCTGGAAGAGAATCACTGTGCTGAACCATTGAAAAGTGCAGGTGGTGGTCACTTATCCTCTTTCTGCTTTCCGGGGTCTTTGATTGGGGGTTTCCTCTGGAGCAAAAGCAGAGAGCTTCCCCCAGTGAAGATTTCACTGTGTCTTCTAATTTTCTTCCAGAGCAGAACAAAAAAGCCTCTTCCTGTGAAGGCTGGATATGATTTTCTCCAGAAGCAAAATAAAGCCCTTTCTAGTGAAGTCTTCCCTGTGTGTTTATTCTGATTTTCCCCTGGACTGGAGCAAAATCATCTGGTGGCAGGCTTTAAGTAACAATCCCACACTTACTTTACTCCATGCGTGGCCCACCCACTATTTAATTTACTACTTCTGTTTGTGCTTCTTTCCTGAACTGTATACTTTTCTCTCTTCCCCTCTTCTCTCTCTCTCTCTCTCACACACACACACACAGTAAAATTGTCTTCCATGAAACCAGGCCCTGGTGCCAGAAAGGCTGGGGGCCTCTGAATTAGACCATGCAGGAGAGCCCTTTTAAGGATTATACCGTATATTAATAGAAAAGTAACTTAGCTCTGATCCTAAACCTGGGGTCCCCAAACTTGGCAACTTTAAGACTTGTGGACTTCAACTCCCAGAATTCCTCCTCCAGTCATGTTAGCTCAGGAATTCTGGGAGTTGAGGTCCACAAGTCTTAAAGTTGCCAAGTTTGAAGACCTCTGTCCTAAATGCTAAAGCTGCTGCATATAAAAAACAGAGGAGATCTGATCAACTATCACAGCCACATTTTGTATCTGAGTGGAGGTCCTGGGAAACGTGTCAGAATAACACTTAGAAGGGACTTTGTGGGGAACCCTAAACCATTTCAGAGAAATGGCTGTCCAGTCTTTTCTTAAAAACCTCCAGTGTTGGAGCATCCAGAACTTCTGGAGACAAGCAGGTCCACTGGTTAATTGTTCTCATGGTCAGGAAATTTCTTCTTAGTTTTAGGTTGCTTCTCTCTTTATTCAGTTTCCATCCATTGGTTCTTGTTTTGCCTTCTGCTTCTTTGGACAATACATTGCCCCCGCTTCCTTCTGGCTGCCCCTTAAAAGCCTGTTGCCTATCACCCTCTTGGGCAAAGCATGTGAGCCATTTCCTCCTTTCAGTGGTGCATGTAAGTATATCGATAGCACATAGATAATAAAGTCAAAAAAAGGTGAACAATATTTTTACAGGAGTTTAGTTAAGTTGAGGCTTGGTGTGACAAGGCATGGCTGGGAGGGGAGAGGCCAGGCGAGGCACCCCTTGATGTGAGTGACATTGAGTTGATCATGTCCAGCCAGTCGTGTGACCACCAAGCCAGACCCACAAATTAAGCCACGCCCACAGAACCGGTTAAGAAATTTGAATCTCAGCCCTGCTGTGAGGTCCCTTCCAACTCTGTTATTCTGTTATATGTCTGAAGAAGGAGAGTCTCTACATGTTTGGCAAATCTGTATCTAACATATCATTATGTTTTTGGAGGTCCATCTGCATATAAAAAATAATCACTCCTAACTTCTTTCCATTCTTCCATTTTGTTTCACTGGCCATCTTACTGTTGCAACTCCTTCCCTCAAAATGACGCTATAGAGCGCTGCACACCAGAAAAACTAGACACAAGAACAGTTTTTTTCCGAAAGCCGTCGCTCTGCTAAAAAAATAATTCCCTCAACCCTGTTCAACTATTACAAAGTCTGCACTACTATTACTGTTAATTTTGTTATCACTCCTTGCCACCCATCCCCTCCCACTTGTGACTGTAACTTTGTCACTTGTATCCTTACGATTTATATTGACTGTTTCCTAGTATGATTTGATTGCTTATTGTACCTAATGACTATCATTAAGTGTCATACCTTATGATTCTCAACTCCTGATGAATGTATCTTTTCTTTTATGTATACTGAGAATATTTACACCAAGACAAGTTCCTTGTGTGTCCAATCACACTGGGCCAATAAAGTATTCTATTCTATTCTATTCTATTCTATTCTATTCTATTCTATTCTTAGTTCCCTTCTAGAAATCATAACTCTCATCATTTGCTTTCCTGCACACGTCCGTAAAGTTTGGGTTCTAAACATTTACCAATGTCATAAAAATAATTCAGTAAAAGAGGAACACAGACAAACTACAAACAATAAATCCTACTTTAAGATCAGAGGTTTATTTCATGAGCAATTTAGAACATGAACAGCCATTGTAACACAACTTATATCAAATAACTTATTGCAATGAGGCCCACTGATATGGCTGAGTCCGGCAAGGAGTACCCATTGCCAGTGGCCCTGAAAACAACCCAAGACATTCTTTTTATATTTTTCTGCATGCATTTCACAACTTACTTCCTTGTTTTTTCTTACTGACAGTCTCCACACATACCTGTGTACATCTCAAACCTCTATCCATCAGTTACTTTCTGTTCCCTATTTCTCATGGTTTTCAAAACCACATACTTTGCAAAATCACATTCCATGACAACAGCTCAGCAGGATTACAAATAGTTCTGGTACATTTTGAAATCATTCTGTCTAAAACTTTGGTTCATGTCTCTTTTATTCTGGGGTCTGCTATCATCCAAAGGCCTTGTTGAATCTGATAGATCAGTAGCCTATTTTTTTTATTCCCTCACCAAGACGATCTCCCACACTTGCCTTGGTTTAAGGCTGGCTGGAGGAATTCTGGGAGTTGAAGTCCATCCATCTGAGAATTGCTGAGGCTGAGAGACATTAATCTGAGGCAAGAAGATCCAAACTTGGCAACTTTAAGACTTGTGAACTTCAAGAATTCCTCAGCTAGGAATAGCTATGCTGGCTCAGGAATTCTTCAAGTTCACAAGTCTTAGAGTTGCCAAGTTTGGAGACTCCCTTGTGCAAGGCAAAGAGGAACAAAACAGGGTAGAGTCTGAGTGGAAAGGCACTTCAGCCCACGTTTGCAGTGGGGCACATTCTGTGGAGTCTTCATAGATCAGAGACATAGTCTTTTCATGAGCTTCGAGGATGAGGAGACTCTATCATTAACTTCCAGACAATTTTGCAAGCCGTAAGCACGGAAGTAGCATATATTTCCATCCTATACAAAAGAAAACTAATGAAACCGCAAGTCAGTGAGCAATTCTGGAACCTTAATAAGAGTCAACGATTCATTGGCAGCCCAGCGATACTTGCCTCACATTCTACAACCAGCCTGCAAACTGGATTGAGCAGTTTCAGGGCAGAAGTGTCTCCTTGCA
Organism: Pseudonaja textilis; assembly: GCF_049901715.1. Taxonomy (NCBI): domain Eukaryota; kingdom Metazoa; phylum Chordata; class Lepidosauria; order Squamata; family Elapidae; genus Pseudonaja; species Pseudonaja textilis. The sequence continues at coordinate 20,153,582 of NC_141994.1, read as the reverse complement.
TACACTCAACTTCCAGGGTTCCTTGAAGGAGATTTCTGCTCCGTGATGTGTCCCACAGTGCACAGTGGGTTTTTCTTTTCCCACTCTTTGGCATCCCTCCATCAGAATAAACAGAATATCAGAATTGGAAGGGACCTTGGAGGTTTTCTAATCCAACTCTGCGGTCAAGTGAGAAACTCCATATCATTTCAGAGAAATGGTTTTTCAGTCCCTTCTTTAAAAACCTCCAGTACTGAAGCACCCATAACTTCTGGAAACAAGTCCTGAATGCAGGGGTGGGATTCAGCTGGTATGGACCAGTTCAGGCGAACCGATAGTTCCGGCAATCGTTTGGTCCTGCCTGCCCATCCCTGCTCTATTCTGTGCTATATTTCCTTTGTTTGAAGCCCAGCTGATCAACGTGGCAGCCCGAATTGCCGCATTTCAGCTGTTTTTATTCACCTTGTCTGCAATAAATGGTAATTTTTCCTTCTATTTTCAAAAGCACTGTATGTGCACAGTCCGCATTTGGTGCATATGCCCACTGAATTGGTTGTTACACCGGTTGAAGCCCATCACTGCCTGAATGTACTTGTTGTGGTTCGCCGGCAGCCTGTGCAGACGGCAGCGGAATCGGACAGTGGGGAAGAACAGGGATCAGTCCGGGAGTCTGGAGAGGACTCGGATGAGGGTCCTGCATCTGATGCAGAGATGGGGCCAGGACCATCTGGGAGTAGGGTGCTGACTTTGGAGCCTTCGGAGTCTGGCAGCAGCGAGGAAGAGGAACAAGGGGAGCCTGTTCCCAGTGCGTGTGTGCACAGAGCTGCTAGAAGGTGAGAGCAGCTAGAAAAAAAAGGGTGACTGGGGAGTAAGGTTGAGAGGTGATAGCCCCTCCCATCAGGTATAAAAGACATGCAAAGGTAGAGAAACCTTTGCAGGAAGCAAAGTCATTCACTGTGTTCAGATTAAACCTTGAAGCTCTGTGTGGACTTTTTACAGTTAATTTGGCACTTTAGTTGTTGGCAGCAACTCAAAGGAGATAAAGGTGGGTGCTTATCTCAACTGTTTGAGACTCATTGCTGGCTGGGAGTGAACATAATTCCCAGTGTTGAAATAAAACAAGAATTGTTTGGACTAAGCGTGTGCTTAATTACAGTCTCAGGAAGCCTTAGTCAGAACAGGCACACAGAGGTTGCTGAAACCAATGGATGACCCAATGGAATCTAAAAAAAAGGCATCTGGAAACAAAAATGAAAGTAATGACAGCACCAACATTAGCATTATTATTAAGTCACTCTTCAATCAAATCAAAATCAAATATATTTATTGCGGTCTCTGACCAGCCTTTACAATTAAAAAAAATACATACAGTAAAAGAAAGAATGGTTTAATACTGGGGTGTCAAACTCAAGGCCTGCAGGCCGCATCTGGCCCACAGAGTGCTTAGATCTGGCCCATGAGGCTGCCTTGGAAACAGTGAAGGACCAGCCCAGAGTGCCTTTGCCAGAGAAAATGGAGGTCGGGGAGGCCTGCCTGAGCTCTGTTTTCACTGGCAGAGGGCTGTAGGAGGCCATTGCATCTGAAAACAGAGCTGCAATGAGTGATGTGGAGCTGGCCTTGCCCACCCTGGCCATGCCCTCACAGCCACCCAGGTCAAACACAGCCCTGGTGTGGCCAGCAATGAAATCGACATCCCTGGTTTATTTAATAGAAATTTTATTAAATTTTCACCTTAAACAACAAATTCTATATACATTTTTTTTGCAGTTGTTTGTGACATCAGTTATTCCATTCTCCTATAGCAATGGTGGTATTCATCTGGTTCACACCGGTTCAACCGAACCGGTAGCAAGGATTTGACACGGGTTGCCAAATCGGTAGCAAGTTCTGGCTGGCCACACCCCTGACCTGGTCTCTGGCTCGCTCACCCTGCCTGCTGCTCACTCACCCCACCCTCCTGACACTGGCCCCTTAGGGTATTTTTTTTCTTTTTTTTTTTCCTTCCCGACAATCAACTGTTCATGGGATCAGCTGTGCCGGGATTCCCTTTGCTGAGGCCCAGGAAGGCAAAAAATGGAGGGAGGGGTTCAGCTCCCCCCTCCATTTTTTGCCTTTCTGAGCCTCAGAGGAACCTTCTGGGAGCAAACACCCCCCCCCGAGGCTCCTCTAGCCCCAGAAGGCCCAAAAATGGGTGGAGGGCAACCGCAAAAAAGCCAAAAAAAAAAAAAAAAGCCACACCCACCCAGTCACATGGCCATGCCCACCTAGCCACACCCACCAAGCTACGCCCACAGAACTGGTAGTAAAAAAATTTGAATCCCACCCCCTGTAATAATACTACATATATATATATACACTATTTACAATTACACTTTAATGCTTCTACTTTTGTGTTAAATTTTCTTTCTGTTGTCTAACCAGACACACCATTTTTCCCAGGCCATATTGTATTCTTTATCTTCTCTCTCTCCTTGCAATGCCGTTGTGAATTTGTTCATTTCTGCGCAATCCATTACTTTTTTTGTATAAACATGTCATCTGTGGGTGTACTATCTAATTTCTAATTTTGAGCATATAATATCCTAGCCACTGTTAATATATGTATCATTAAACATTCTGTCTCTTTTGTATATTCACCTTTAGTTATGGCTTCAAAGCCACCCAAGTCAAACACACCCCTGGTTTAATACAACTATTAGTTGTTTAGGGAAGAGAAAAATAATGGGACAGTACAAGAGCATGCCTCATTTTTTTAAAAAAGTGTCATTGTATGACTTGGTTTTAAAAAAAAAGGGCTACCTGATATGCAAGTTTAGGTTTAGTGTCCCTGAAAAAATAATAATGATACACATAAAATTTTTCTGCTTGGCCCTCATATTTGGAAATAATTGGTGCAATCAAGGGATGACTTGGGGCACCGTATGAGAATGTGGGTGAGAATTTCTATCTCCCTAGAACCTCAGAGACACAGTCTATGTGAATAAAGTGCTGCCGTGAAATCTTCCCTCCAGTAAGGCTGATGGGAGGGCAGCTCAGAACTTAGAATAACTTTATTGTCACTTTGAATGTGCACTAATCAGCATATATTAAAATGAAAGTTTGCTACATACAGCTCTCAAAGGGTCACCGCCTCCAATATACACTACATAAAACATGGCAAAATAAATACATAAATAAATACAAAATAATGCATACACCCACATATATTATAGAGAAGCAACACAGTCTGGTTCAGATGTATATATGTACATGGTGAGAAAAATGAATCTTGCGAGTTTACCAGATGGACGGCATAGGGAAAAAAGCTGTTGCAGAATCTGGTAGTCCCGTGAAAAATATTTTGAAGCCTTCTCCCAGAGGAGAGCAAGGGATAGTTACGATTTATTGAGCCGCAACTTATAACACAACAGTATGGAGGAGCATCCCACTTACAACAGTGAGGAACTGAATTCCCAAGACATTTTAGAGATACCAATCCAGTCTTCTGAGGAAGCTACGTGCTGGACTACAATATTTACTATAAAAAGCTGCCAGGAAGAGACTTGCAAAAAAATGAGACCTTAGAACTTCTGTCTAGGCCAGGGATCGGCAACCTTGAATACTGAAGCCCCACATTCAATTCTGGAGTCAACTGGAAGTCTGTTCCCCCAACATAGAGTTTCCTCCTAGTGCGGCATCCTTTTTTCTCTGCAGACCAGAAGTTTGGTTCCCCCACCATAGAGCATCCTCCCAGCACGGCATCCTTTTTCCTTTTACCAATCAGTGCCAGGGAACCACAGCAGAGGGCTGAAAGAGCCACATGCAGCTCCAGAGCCGCAGGTTGCCGAACTCTGGTCTGGGCAAAATTTATTAACTGCACTGACTGTATTATCGATTTTTGAATATGGATCAATAATCAAAGTGAAAGTGGAGTCACTGAAATAATTCCTTGGGGTCTGTTGAGGTAATTCCCTATTAAGAGAATGAGCGCATACAGGGAGATGTAGTGAGAGTAGTGTTTGAATAATATACAAATAGCACAAAGATACACTGTACAGTAAATGTAGGTTTTTACTTCAAATAAACGAATACGCAAAGTCCACACACAGTCCAAGTCATTCACAAGTAAAACAGTCAGTTTTCAGTCCAGGGATAATTCCAATATCAAAGTCCAGTATCAAAAACAGTTCAGTAACAGACTTACATCAAATCCAAAAATAACAGTCAATAGGAAAAATGGAGGAACGGCAACTCTTTCCAACAGAAGGAAACAGAGACTCACTAAGACTTCATTGAGACTTCCGGAGACTAAAACAACCCAGGTTTCTGGCTCCATCTTATGGCCATTTGCAGACCCACACCCAATTGCAGTTTTTAGCATTTACTTAAAGAGACAGCATTAAAATGGTTTATATATTTCCAGGATGGTTTATATATTTCCAATCCAAATAGCTGTTAGGTGACTTACATTCCAAACAGGGTCTTTACTCAATCTTTCCACAATAAATTGACTCATCTTGTTGAAACAAGAAAGCCTGTGTCCAAAAATGCTGATGTTCAATGGAGTGACTGCCTAGCAGGATGGCTCATAAGTGAGTATTGTAGAATCATAGACTCACAGGGATGGACAGGGCTTGGGAGTCTTCTAATCTAACTCCCTCTTCAAGGCAGGGGATCTTATACCATTCCAGAGAAATGGTTGTCCAATCTCTTCTTGTTCTGACCCAAACCTTGTTCCAAGGAAACAAACACAAAACGGAGGTAACAGCAAAACCTTTTAATGATTCTTTACGAATTCCGTTCCTTCCCGGTTAAATGGCTGTTTCAAACTAACTGTCTCTGATAAGAATGAGCCTTGCCAAGGTTGTACAAAGCTGTCAAGAACACTAGATAAAGTTGCTAAGAAATATCTAAGAGAGTCCGAACATCCACAAGGCTTGAGTGCAAAAACTTCTTTGCTTCCTGCAAAGAACTCCAGTTTCTCAGCTGGATTTTATCTCTTAAGGGAGGGGACATTACTTTGCAGCCTTACTCCTGAGTCGCCTGTGCTGCTGCAGCTGCTCTTTCCTTTGAGCAGACTTGCGCGCACATGCACTGGGCCCAGGCTCCTCGATGACCTCTTCATCACTGCTGCCAGCCTCCACAATCTCCAATCTCCATTCCACTTCCTGATCATCCTGGCCCCATCCCTGCATCACACGCAGGCCCCTCATCTGAGTCCTCGCTCCCCAAGTCCTCAGCCACCTGCACCTGCTGCCAGCGAACCACAACATTTCTTGAAAACTTTCAGGAATGGAGCACCCCCAACTCTCAGCTGCTCCATTGGTTAATTGTTCTCAGGAAATTTCTCCTTAGTTCCAGCCTGGATCTGTCTTTGATAAGTGTTCATCTGTTACCTCTTATCCTACCCATTGGTGCTATGGTGAATGAATTGACCCACCCTTCCCTGTGTCTGTTTTGACCTAGGCTTCCCCAAGATCATGAAGCAGACTCCTCTTCCCAATAAAGCCCCTTTTATTTAGATTAAAGGGAATTCCTCTCCAGCAAAGTCCCGGCAAACAGTCTTTCATGAGATTTCACAACTACAGGCCTTTATCAGGCTTGGAGAGTTACCAGGCTGATATCTTCCAAACACCACACTGTAGCAGCAATTACTTGGCTAGAAGTCAGGAACAGATCTTCACCCTAATGAATTGAACTAATTGTCTCCTGCAAACACCACTCCCCTTTTGCTCCTCTTTATTTCCTATGGGAGGGGCCATGAGACTTTACTCCCTAGTTGACCCTTGTTCCTTAACTGTTCCCTTCTCCTGGCAGCTCTGTGCATGCACAATGGGAACAAGCTCCAGCTGTTCTTCTGCCCCACTGATCTCTGACTCTGAAAGGCAGCTGATAACTGACAGATGGTCCTGGCCCCATCTCTGCCTCCAATGCAGAGTCCTCGTCAGAGCCTTCTCCAGACTCCAGGTGTTGTAGTTGAGCAATGAGAGGCTAGACCAGGGCATGGATGCAACAAGACTTTATTGAAGCAATAAACGACTGAACTTGTTAGCCCTGCCTGGAGCAGGCTCACAGCGATCAGCGGCTGGCCGGACCCTGCAGCTGGCTTTTATAGCCGGCTGTCGAGGGAGGCCAGCTAATGAGGGGCAGCAAACGCCCCCGCAGCATGAACGGACCTGGGTGGGGACTTTGGCAAGTTCCAGGGACATAACACCCCTTCCCCCCAGATGCGAACACGCATAGTCATTCAAATAAGCGGGCGGTCTGTGCTGGCGCCCCGAGCGTCGTAACTCCGGTGAGTTACCAAGTGTCTCAGAGTTCAAGGAAACCGGTAGGGTTGGTGATGGGGTGCAGCCTCGCTCTGAGGTTTGCGCTGGTACCAGTGCAGTGCTTCTGGTCGGCGATGTCGTGGCCCCGTCTGCTGGTTCAGGTGGAGGACCCATCGGGCAGTCCCGGTCTACTGCCTGCTCCCTTGGTGGTGGTGGCGAAGAGATTCTGGCATGGTCTTCGATGAGAGTTTGGTGTGGCACCTGGGGGTCGACCTGAGCCCACGATCCGGCACTGGCGAAGGTACCCTGTCGCTTCCTTAGCTGGTCCAGGTGTCTTCTCCAGATGCGGCCGTCTTCCAGCTGGACTCGGTACGACCTGGGACCAGTGATGGCTACTATCACTCCTGGAATCCAAAGTGGGTCTCTGGCATAGTTCCTTGCAAAGACATGTTCCTGCAAGACAAAATCTCTGACCCCCGTCATTGAAGCGAGGGGGGTGTCAGGGCAATAGTGAGAGTGGAGCCTATCCAACACAGTTCTTAGGCGTCTACCCATCAGGAGTTCAGCAGGGGATTTGTTGGTGACCATGCAAGGGGTTGAGTGTTGGCTTAGCAAGAAGCGGGAGAGTCTGTGATGCCAATCTTCTTTGCTGAATCTGGCTAACGCTTCTTTTGTGGATCTAACGGCTCTCTCCGCCAGTCCGTTGCTGGCAGGATGGAAGGGGGCCATGAAGATGTGTCGGATGCCAAGATTTGTGGCAAAATGGCTAAATTCTGTTGAGGCAAACTGGGGGCCATTATCCGAAACTATGGTATCTGGTAGCCCGTGTGTTACGAATAGGCGGGTCAGAGCCTTGGTAACTGCTTGCGTGGTGGTCGTGGATAGTTGGGCCACATCGATCCATTTAGAGTATGAATCTACGACCACCAAGAAGGTTTTGCCATGTATTGGACCCGCTAAGTCAATGTGTAGCCTTGACCAAGGCGCGTTGGCGCTCTCCCACTTTGTGGGGGTGGTGACTGGAGGGGATGGTCTGGATTCCTGACAGGGTTGGCATGAGCTTACCCACTTGACGATGTCGTCATCCAAGCCAGGCCACCAGACGTAGCTCCGAGCCAACGCCTTCATCCGGACGATGCCCGGGTGGCCCTCGTGTAGTGCCTCTAAGACTGGTGTGCGAAGTGAGGCCGGAATGACAACCCAGGTGCCCCACAACAGGCAGCCCTGTATGCTAGACAGTTTCTGTTGACGGGTCTTAAAAGGTGTGAATTCGGCTGCGAGGTTAGAGCCCGGCCACCCCCTCCTCACCCAGTCCAGTACCTGGGCGATGGTTTTGTCCATCTTGGATTTGGTGGCGATGTCAAGGGCAGTGACAGGAAGGTCGAGCTCGGTGACATCGAAGATGGCATGGACCGGGGCCGGGTCTTCAGCTGGAGCTGGCAGGGGGCAGCGGCTGAGAGCGTCTGCGTGGCTTAATGTTTTTCCTGGGCGGTGGATGAGCTTGTACGAATAAGCCACCAGGAACAAGGTCCACCTCGTCATTCTGGGAGACAACACTTGGGGAGTCTGCTTGTCTCCAGAAAGAAGACCTAGGAGAGGCTTGTGGTCCGTGATTAGCTCGAAGTTGTGGCCAAACAGGAATTCATGAAATTTCTTAACCACGGCCACTGCGGCTAAAGCCTCCTTGTCGATTTGACTATAGTTACGCTCTGTCGCTGAGAGCGTTCTGGAAAAGAAAGCGATTGGTGCCTCGGAGCCGTTGGGTAGTCTATGGCTTAATACGGCGCCAATCCCAAAAGGGGATGCATCCGCGGCTAGTACCAATGGAAGATGTGGGTCAAATTGAATAAGGACCGCGTCTGATGTGAGCAGTGATTTGACTGCGCGAAAAGCGGTGTCTTCCTTGTGTCCCCAGTGCCAAGGTGATTTTTTATCTAAGAGCCTGTGTAAAGGCTCTGCTACTGATGCTTTGTGAGGTAGAAATGATGCATAAAAGTTCAATAATCCCAAAAGGCTTGTAGCTCGGCTTTAGTGGTTGGCGTGGGTGCCTCATGAATTGCCTTGACCTTGGATTCTAGGGGGTGAATGCCTGAGGCATCAATTCTATAGCCCAGAAAGTCCACCTGTCTAGTGGCAATGGCACATTTCTCCCTTTTTAATTTGAGGCCATGCTGTCTGAACCTGTCTAACACTGCTCTGACTCTCTGGAAGAGTTGGGGCCTGTCCCTGGCCGAGACCAATATGTCGTCGAAGTAGGGCACTACACCAGGGAGGCCCTGTAGTATACGCTCCATGAGGGATTGGAAGATGCCCGGGGCAACACTTACGCCAAACTGGAGACGCTTGCATCGGAAGGCACCCCTGTGGGTCACAATGGTCTGCAGTTCGGCTGTTTGGTTGTCAACAGGGAACTGTTGATATGCTTGTGACATGTCCAATTTGGCAAAAATGTTGCCAGGCTCAAAGGTATGCAATAAATGTTGAATGACCGGGACTGGGTACGCGCTAACTTGTAGAAAGTGGTTAATTGTTGTTTTGTAATCTGAACAAATTCTCAGGCTGCCATCCTTTTTAAGGGGTGTGACAATTGGCGTCTCCCATTTGGCGAAGTCTGTCGGCTCAATGACCCCTTGCTTTAATAATTTATCGAGCTCTGCGTCCAGTTTAGGCCGAATGGCGAATGGGACTCTCACGCGGTTTCAGCCGGACTGGAACCGCTTGGGGTCAACTGCAAATGAGATGGGGTACCATTATAACACCCTAACTCATCACTGAATACGTCTGAGTAGTCAGTGAATAAGGAGTCAGTGTCAGAAGCTGAGACAGCATGGACTCCTGTTAACCCTAGGCCGAGGTAGGGGAACCAATCAAGCCCCAGAAGACTAGGGAGGTTGCCGTTAACTACCACTAGAGGCAGGTGGCCTTTGAAAGCTTTAAAATTAACAAGGAACTTGCCTTTGCCGAGTACTGGAATGTCCTTTCCCTGATAATCCCTCAAGGTGATCTGGCACTTCTGGAGCTGGTTTCTGGATAGTCTGGGCTGGATTTTCTTGAGGGTGCTCCAAGAGATGATTGAGAGCGCTGACCCCATGTCAACCTCCATACGACAAGGTTTACCTTCTAATAAAATGGAGAGTGTTATTTTACTAATAGAGTGACAGGTGTGGTTAGCATGGTAGCAAGTGTGACAATTTAGTACTTGCCTTTGGGGCCCAGAATGGGAAAAGGAAGGAACCTTTTGTGCTGAGTTGTGCGCGGCCTGGCAGATTCTGGCGATGTGGCCTTTTTTGTGGCAATTGTTACAGATGGCACCCTTGAATTTGCATGAAGCTCTCGAGTGGGGTCCGCCACAGGATAGGCACAGGATGATGTGTTTGGGTGCGCTGTTGGTTTCTTGCCTGGCTCCTGCCTGTGGTTGTTTGGCATGGGTGAGGCGGTGGATGTCTGTTTGATCGTTGGGATCATCTTCGTTGACTACCTTTTCTGAATGAACGGTGGCGCAGCTTTGTTTGGGAACGGGACCTTGAATTTCGGTGGCTGACTGGGTTGCCAGTTCTGCTGCCAAGGCTTCCTCGACGGCCTGGGAGAGGTTGAGGTCCTTCCTGGCGAGTAGTCGCCTTTGGAGGTGAAGGTCTTTGACCCCGCAGGCGAGCTGGTCGAGGAGCATGTCATGTAGATAGTTCCCGAACCCGCAGTGGAGAGCTGCAGTCCTCAAGGCGGCCATATATTGGTTGACGGTTTCCTTTTCCGCTTGCTTCCTCATCCGGAAGGTGAAATGCCTCGCGATTTGTGATGGTCTGGGGGAGTAATGATTGGTGAGAATCTCTAGCAATTCTGCCCAGGGGACATTCTTTAACTCACGTGGAGCAACGAGTGCTGTGGCGGTATCAAAAACGATGGCTCCGCAATAACTGAGGAAGAATGACTTTTTTTCTGTGCTCCCCAGCATCAGCCAGACCAATAGTGTCGATGTAGTGGTTAAAACGATTCTTGTATGACTCCCACTTTTCTTCATCCGGCTTGAACGGTGGGAAGGCTGGGTTGGAGTTCATGATGAGGACTTCTGCAAGTTATGCTGTTGCGAAATCTCTCTGGGACAACAAAATGGCACTTTGTGCTTTTGTCAGGCTAGTGACTACAGCTCTGGAGAGGCTCCACAGAACTTCTCTGCTCTCTCTCTGGGCTAACAATTGTGGCTAAGCTGCAACGGCTGTTGGCAGCGTTTTGAATTTCGCGCTCCTGGAGAGCGTAGGCGGTAATGGCTAGCCGCCTCTGATAGCGCTTCAAATTTCGCGCCTGCGTAAGCGTCAGTGACTCGGAATAACAGCACCGTGCTGTATTCCGGCTAGAAATCCAAACGACAGCCGTTTGAATTTCGCGCTCTTTTGTGTTGAGCGGCTGCGGCTCGCAGCGCTTCACTTTCCCCTGTAGCTTGCTAACCAAGCGGCTACAGATGCTTATTACTTTTGCTCTTGCTGACCGAGCTCTCCGGTGGCGCGGCTGCGGCTCAGCGGTTTTAGTGATTTCAGCTGTTGCGGATTGCCTCTGGTAGCCATCCCATCCTCGTCGCCAGTGTTGTAGTTGAGCAATGAGAGGCTAGACCAGGGCATGGATGCAACAAGACTTTATTGAAGCAATAAAGGACTGAACGTGTTAGCCCTGCCTGGAGCAGGCTCACAGCGATCAGCGGCTGGCCGGACCCTGCAGCTGGCTTTTATAGCCGGCTGTTGAGGGAGGCCAGCCAATGAGGGGCAGCAAACGCCCCCGCAGCATGAACGGACCTGGGTGGGGACTTTGGCAAGTTCCAGGGACATAACACCAGGACTGGCCCATGTTCCTCCCCAACCTCCTCACTGTCCAAGTCTGCCACCAGCTCCACTGGCTGCTGACAGGCCACAACAGTTGGCAGCCCTTTAGGTATTGGAAGATAGCTATCATGTCTCACCTAAACCTTCTCTTCAATAGGTTAGAAATATCTAGTTCCCTTAACTTCTCATACAAGAAGTTACAAGGCATCATGATAATTAGACACTTCCTCCTTTGTAGGCAAATAGACTCACCTGTGTATAAAAATTTATTGTAAAATATCTTGAAAACTTTAACCAGAGGTGGTACCAACAGGTTCTGACCAGTTCTGGAGAACCAGTAGTGGAAGTTTTGAGTCATTCAGAGAACCGGCAAATCCCACTTCTGACTGGCCCTGCCCCCATCTAGTCTCTGCCTCCCATTGAGTCCCAGCTGATTGGCTGGGTCTTCTTTGGTCGCCCTGCACAGGAGAATGGAGCTGGAAAGCAGGTTAGTGGGGTGGGGAGGGAATGGGGATTTTATAGTATTCTTCCCCTGCCATGCCCACCAAGCCACACCACACCCACCAAGCCATGCCCACAGAACCGGTAGTAAAAAATTTTTGAATCCCACCACTGACTTTAACCAACCAGTGCCTTTATCACCTGTTGTCTAATGCATCTAGTCATCAAAATATGTAAAATTACCACATTTTATCTCAGAGAGCAATAATTTCCCCAAAATTTGTAGATCCAGTCAATTGCCAAGGGTCTGAATTTTGATCGCATAACCACGGGGCCGTTTCAACGATTGTGTGAAAAAAATAAGTCCCTTTTTTTCCAGTGCTGTTGTAACTCTGAACAGTCACTAAATAAACGACTGTAAGTTGAGGACTATCTGTACAAAAAAAAAAAATCTGAAGCAGCTATAGCGGACAGCATCCTTGGCCAAAACTGTAGATTCAATGCTATGCCATGCAACAGTGCTACAGAAAGAATGACACTTATTTGAAATCCAGAAAACATACCTACCATGTATGAGGAAGTGTATAAGCCACAGCAAAGGAAAATGATTGGAACCAGGTCTTCATAGTCTAACCACGAATACAGACGTGAAAGAAAGGAACTGGCGAGATTAGTCTGACAAATTAAGAAGGATAAATAATTTGTCATGGTTGAGGCAGCGAGGAATAAATGTTGAAAGTATCAGGCACTGTTGAAGAGGAGCAAATAGGATTACCATGAAATCCAGTGGCAAGAATTAAGATGGCCGTGCTTACAAAATAATGACACAGAATTTCTGAGAATTAGTCTTCTAAAGCCAGAGAGAAATAAAAAGGAAAAACTAATAATAGTAGAAGAACCAATTCAGCCTGATGTCTGGAGCGCTTATTTCGAAAATAAATTTGAGGACATTGCCTGCAAGGAAGACACAAAAGCATACGCTGATAAATAGTGCTATTGATATTAGAGGAAATGTACAGAATTGATATGATGGTTATAACTTTGTACGTACCTTGCTAAAAGTCTGTGGTTGCAAAGAAATGTTTTACTTATTAAATTTACATCTCTGATTAAAGAAAAGGCAATGTCATTTCCTGCTGACAAGAGGTCCCTTATAAACATTTTGCATAACGCAGGAAAAAAAATGAACACCTGATTTATGGTTTTGATAATTAGCCAGGGTAATTATAGAATTAAGAGAGTCATGATATAACTTCAAAGCAAGAGATAAATATAGAATTGTATGTATAACTGCTGTAAAGAAGATGGGAAGTCAATTATTTGCCTTTATTTTCTCTTATTTTCCTTCCTTCCTTCCTCCCTCCCTTCCTTCCTTCTTGATTTATTTTTCTTTCCTTTATATTATCTTTTACCTTTGCTTTTAAAACCCAACCCTAACCCTAACCCTAACCCTAACCCTTCCTGCCTTCCTTCCCTCCCTCCTTCTTTCCTTCCTCTGGTTTATTTTTTTGCTTTACATTAGTTCTTTCTTCCTTCTCCTCCCTCCCTTCCTCTTTGATTTATTTTCCTTTCCTTTCTTGCTTTCATTTCCTTTACATTTCTTTCTTTCTTTTCCTTTTCTTCCTTCCTTCCTTCCTTCCTTCCTTCCTTCCTTCCTTCCTTCCTTCCTTCCTTCCTTCCTTCCTTCCTTCCTCTTTCATGTCTTTTTCTTTCCCTTTACATTAGTTTTTACCTTTCCTTTTAAAACATTTAATAAAATTCTATTCAGAAGGATGACCAAACTAGGCTGACAGGATTAAAGACTGCCAGTCACTGGGTATTTCTCAGATGAATATCAAACAGCTATGTCTAAATCACGCCACCCACGACTGGCATTACAAATGTATTCTTTTATAAATGACTTCTTTAACATATGTGCATTCAAAATAAGAGAAGATATTAGAAGATACTTTGTTGGAGGCATAAACCAAAAGGCACCAGCTGCTTAGCATAGCGCATAACTACGGTATGTAAAGTTAAGCCCTCCGGGTTTTTTTTCTCTCCAAATCCTGTCATGCTGCATGAAGAAGATTTAGGCTGCCCTCTTTTTTCATTTTTCATGTTAAAATATTCGTCATATGATTGATTTCCTGAAGGCACAACTATTTTGATGTACAAAGAAAATGTACGGAAGAAGAAGCGAGCGTGGTCCTTTAACATTCAGAAGGACCTTCTTTTAGTTTAGTTTACAATGAAATTAAATGCCATCTTCAATATACATTATAACTATAAAAATAAAACACACACACACCTCCTTTGCATTCTATACAATTGAACTGAAAACCCCTGATATTGCATTGATATTGCACCATACAGTAGAATTCAACAGAGCTACTGCCCTGGGATAGAAGCTGTTTTTCAGCCTATTTCTCGTTGTTTTTATTATCCGGTACCGTCTTCCAGATGGTAATAGTTTAAAAAACGATGGTAGATGAAGTTGAGAGCAGACAGGTAGTTTTGGAAATTCATTCCTCGGATGCAGGAGAAGTTGTGATGAGCCAGGGTGGGATACAAAATAAACAAAGTCACAAAAACAGGTGAAGTCCCTTTTATTCCTTCAACTTGGCTTCAAAGCTCCAAATATCCTTGACTGGAGACAAAAAACTACCCCACAAGCAGCTACGAAAAGGAGGAAATGCCGTTTAAAATAAAAATGCCTATAAATTATAAAGAGTAAAAACAACATAAACCACACTGAAGCAATAAGGGAACCAGGCAAGATAACGGCTTGAAGATGTCCACAAATATCGGAACACACACTGGGAAGGACGCCAAACTCAGAGAGGAACGACAGACTAGAGATATTTACAAGCTTTGCTTTCAGCACTGGTCCATATGCATATCCGTCCTTTTAATCAGTTCTCACAGCTGCAGCCCATGAAGAGGATCAAGGCCCTTTCCTGCCCCATAGACCATGCCATTCATGTCTCTCCCTTATCCTCTTCTCCCTGCGTGCCCTAGGATGGAGCGGGGATGGGCCTGGGTCTTCCTCTGACTTGTCCAGCCGGCCTTTGCCCTTCCCCAGCCTCCCCCACAACCTCCAGAGCCACACTTCCACTCCCTGTTGGCTGTTCCTCCTCTGCCTCAGAGTCTGACTCCACCAAGGGCATGACAGAAGTGGTTGAATCAGCCTTGGGCATTGCTACACGATGGGAGGGAGGGAGCTAGTATGGATAGTCCTTCAGTTACGACCACAATGCAGCCCCAAATTTCTGTGAGGCAATTGTTAAGGGAGATTTGCCTAATTTTGTGACCTTTCTTGCCATCGTTGTTTAGGGAATCACTGCAGTTGTTAGGTTGCAGTAACAAGGTTGTGAAGTGAATCTAGCTTCCCCATTGACTTTGCTGGTCAGAAGGTCGCAAAAAAAATCATGTGACACCACCACCCCAATCCGGAACAGTGCAATCGTCATCAATATGAGTCAGTTGCCAAGTGTCCCATTTTGATCACGTGACCATGGGGATACTGCAACGGTCGTAAGGGGGGAAATGGCTATCAGTTATTTCTCTCAGTGCTGTTGTAACTTTGAACAATGAGACAGCAAATACAAAGGAAGTTCAATCTGGCCATGATGGTGGTATTGTGCCACAGTGGCACAGTGGTTAGAGTGCAGTACTGCAGGCTACTTCTGCTGACTGCCAGCTGCCTGCAATTTGGCAGTTCGAATCTCACAAGGCCTCCTATCCTTTTGAGGTCAGTAAAATGAGGACTCCAATTGTTGGGGAAAACCGCTTAGAGAGGGCTGTAAAGCATATAAGTCTAAGTGCTATTTCTATTGTTAAGCATGAGTTATTTACCCTTGATTAAGGAGACACTTCCCAGACTTGGAATGGGTAACAGGGCTTGGCTGGAAGGGAAAATTGTCCCTCTCGGGTGCTTCTTGGAGCCTGAGGGAGGTCAGTGGTCAAAAGATAGGATGCTTTTATTTCCTGGAAACCTGGTCTCATGTGGCTCTTGGACTCAAGGAGGGGCATCTAGAGAGCCGGTTCTGGAATGCCAACAGCAACTGTCCAAGAGGCCACTCAGCTAACCCAGCAGGATGCTGGGAGGGGATGCGCTGTTTCAAATCTTGGAATGGAATGGAACAAATGGAACAGAATGGAGTGGAGCGGAGCAGAGCAGAGTGGAATGGAATGGAATGGAACGGAACGGAATGGAACTGAATGAAAGGAGCAGAATGGACTGGATTGGAATGGAGTGGAGCGGAGCGGAGCGGAGCGGAGCAGAAAGGAACGGAACGGAACGGAACGGAACGAATGGAACAGAATGGAGTGGATTGGAGTGGAGTGGAGCAGAGCGGAGCGGAACGGAACGGAAGGGAATGGAATGAAATGGAACTGAATGAATGGAACAGAGTGGAGTGGAGTGGAGTCGAGTCGAGTCAAGTCGAGCAGAATGGAATGGAAGGGAATGGAATGGAATGGAATAGAACTGAACGAATGGAACAGAGTGGAGCAGAGCAGAGCTGAGCAGAGAGGAATGGAATAGAATTAATTATATCCTTTAAAAAATAGAGTTGAAAGAGGAGATAAAGTTATCAGTTTCTACCCATACAATAATTTCTTCATTGCTAATCGTCTTCAAGCAGCCAAAATGACTCCTATGTCCATATGGACATAGCCACCCAGCACCCAGAAATTGAATTCATTGTATTATTACTAAAAGATATTCAAATTCAGAATAGAACTTGAAGAGACCTGGGGTCTTGTAATCCAACTCCCTGCTGAAGCAGGGGATCCCTAATACAAATTTCAGACAAGTGACAGTCCAGTCCGTCCTAAAAACCTCCAGTGATAGAGCTCTACAACTTCTGAAGGCCAAGTTGTTCCACTGGTTAATTCTCCTCACCGTTAGGAAAGTTTCTCCTTAGTTCCAGGTAGCTTCACTCCTTGATTAGTTTCCATCCATTGTTTCTTGTCCTGCCCTCAGGTGCTTTGGGAAATAGGTTGACCTTCTCTCTTCTTTGTGGAGAAGAAGCGGAGGAGCTCAGCTGTAGCATCAAAGAGATGTGAGTCAGTCACTTTCCATGATAAAATCTTGAGCTTAAAGCCACCACTTTCAAAGACAACATTCAGAATCCCTTTGAAGTCCTCAGTCTCATGGATAGGGAATCAGAGGAAGTCTGGAATGAAATCAAGTAAGTTGTTAAGGAAGAATGGGCAAAGAGGCTGCCAAAGGCCATGAAACAGATGAAAACCCACTGGATGTCAAAAAACATTATGGACACTGTGAAGAAAAGAAGGGAGACTGTAGCTGGGGCCAATAAAGAGCTCAGGAAGGAACCTAACAATTTCAGAACAATCCTTTCAAAGGAACCACAGCAAGCTAGACACATGGATAAACTACCACACATTCTCTCACTCACTCCCCTCTCTACCTCTATCCCTCTCCCTCCCTTCCTCTCTCTTCTACCTTTCCATACTCCCTCTCTTCCTCTTTCTCATCATCATCATCATCTTTAACTCTGTCTCTTTCCTACCTAACTACCTATCTGCCTGCCTGCCTGCCTTTCTGTCTGTCTCTCCCTCTCTCTCCCTCTCTCTCTCTCATCTCTCTCTCTATTTCTCTCTCTCTCTCTCTCTCCCAGCCCATTTCCATTGCAATTCTTTTACTCTCTTGATAGTATCATTTTTTTTTTGTGGGTGTGTATTTGCGTGTATATGTATATGTGTATATATATATATATGTTTTCTTAAGTTTTCGTGGGTACTTACATGTATGGCATTCAGCTTTGTTCGGGTATTTTCCCACGTCATTGTAGTTGTGCTTTTAAAGTTGTAGCGACGTTTCGGCAGAATCTCATCTGCCATCATCAGGCTTCATCAGCCTGATGATGGCAGATGAGATTCTG